>NC_092163.1:57072335-57387751 GCF_045791955.1 Oncorhynchus clarkii lewisi
TGTACCTAAATGTTTAATATCCATAATTTGTATGATTATTTGACATTATGTTTCATTGGTGACATTGTGAAGCTTACTTTTACATGTGTCCTATATATAAACTGTATGTCGTGCACACGATCCAATCGTTAGCTGCAGCATACCAAACAAGTTTGAAATTAAAGGATAATTCCACCACTTTTCAACATAATTTTTATTATCTCCAGCACAATACCAGCGTCTACATATATGAAAAAGGCGCATTTCTACACTTTGTAAGCATACCCTAACTTTGTAGAAATGTTTTTAATTCTACCCGATGACATCATCAAAAGTTAAAACATTGACAACAATGATTTTCAAACATTGAGATTCATGGTGATGTGGAGAGCAAGAAAATACCCTCCATCTGGCTAAAAACTCGTTGCAGGTTTTGATTAATGCTACCCTGTGTCGACACAAAGAAGCATTATTTTAGGACCTTTCTTCTTGTCTTTTTAACCACAGATCATAGAAGTGCCCATTTGCACCTATGTAGACACTGGTACGGTGCTGGAGATAATGAATATGAGGTTGAAAAGTGGCGGAATTGCCCTTTAATTGCTGTGCCAATTATTTGAGATGTTACGGTTATTTTTTTACATCTCCACAATGTTGCCCAATGCCCACTTTAGCAGCCTAAAAATGTTTCCTTACTGTCTGTTCACCAGATTCAAAGCATCAATAAAAGTACTTTCAACATGTTGCTCTGCGAGGATAGTTTGAGTAGCATGTATTGATAGAAGATAAAGTAACACTGTAACCCCCCTCTAAAATGAAAGGTCACAATCCCAAACTCTATATCCCAAAAGGCTTCCTGTCAACTGCTATCACAAACAGTATTAACGGAGCTCTCTGGAAATCCAGCAGAAATCCCACCAGCAATATTCACGATCTAAATGAACTGTCATTCGCTTGTCTCTAACAGATTCTCATCAACTAATCTCCCAAACAGATACCCCAAAAGGACAGAGATACAAAAAGGAATCGAGGAATCAAGTTTTAGGTAATTTGACAGTCAGTGTATAATATCTTATGGACAAATAGCTAAAGCTCATGTCAGCAACATTCCTCATACATTCACAAACTGTTGAAGGAAATTTGATATTTTTCTAGGATTTTGAATGCATTGCTGAGTTGAATGGAGACTGCCACATTCTTGCAGTATTCAAATATGATCTAAGTCCAATGCAGTATGCATTACCGACTCACTCAACTCTTAAAAAGCTTAAAATGTTCAATTACATAGTTAGATGGCCATTATGACTACATGACCAAGTGACAAGACTGAGTCATTGGAACGGGTTATGATGCTTGAAGTTATTTATATTCAAATTGTGATTATGTAATTTCTGATAAATATTTGGCAAAATAATTGCAGTTGTGCTGATAAAACTCCCAAAACTACTTCCACTGCACAACTACCAAGCATAACTTGTTGAAGTTGAATTCTGCCTTAAGGACACAAAGGACTCAGGCGTTAATTCAATAATTTTTTACTTCTGACTTTGGACTGTCACTATCATTCAAGTCTTTTGTCAAATTCCGTATTTTCTTCACCACCGCCTGTCAGAAATATTTTCTTTACAGTCCACATCTGTGCCAGTCTCATTGATGCATGCTTTTGATGGCAGCCAACTGCAAAATACCTCCATCAAAAGTGGAGGTTTGTCTTCATATTTCAGTTCCACTATGACTCTTGTTGATGTTTTTCTTGCTCAGGCAGTCTTTCTGTTTCATATGCGTGCATCTGTCATATCGGAGCAGCCTCTGTATGGTGATGGCTTTGTAAATCACATCCCCTCATACATAGGTAGACAAGAAAATCCCCCTCCCATATACTTTAATACTTTAACCCTGATATCCCTGCTATTTATTGCTACTCTCCTCATTTCTATTATACCTCTTTCTTTCTTTCCTTCCTTCCTTCCAACCATGCTCTTGTATTTGATACCTTATTTCCCAGAAAATCCGTGAGCAAAAGGGCAACAATGTAGAAAAAACCTGGACAGGGATTGGTTATATTACCATCACAGACAAACCCAGCGACAGATGACAGAAACATTTCTATTTTGTTCCTGTTTTGCATGTCAGGTTCTGTGTTTTATGTGTACAATTAGGAAAAAGGTGCTGTCATTCTTTCATGGCCTCATATTTATCGAAGAAGTATTTAATTCTAGAAACACATATTTTGGAGCAAACATAGAAATTCAATCTCATAGTTCAAACACTACCTATTTCAATTAAAGTGTTATTTCATTGAGGTCTGTTGACGTACTGGAGGTTCGCAGATATTACAGTTGGTAAGTTAAAGAAGTT
Organism: Oncorhynchus clarkii lewisi; assembly: GCF_045791955.1. Taxonomy (NCBI): domain Eukaryota; kingdom Metazoa; phylum Chordata; class Actinopteri; order Salmoniformes; family Salmonidae; genus Oncorhynchus; species Oncorhynchus clarkii. The sequence goes on from NC_092163.1 coordinate 57,074,673, forward strand.
TGCTATTGCTCTGATTCGTCAAAAACGGAATATCCACACATGCATCCTTGTGTGATTGGATTGCCGTGCTAGCATCCATATTGACAGATCCATGTGGGTATCAAAGATAAAGAGCATTGTCTAATAATAATGCTGCATGGTAGATGGCCCTTGTTATATTCAACTTTTTTTCAGAATGCCCTCCTAGTGTTGTGTATGCTGTGTGGCAGAGCCTGACATGCTTCAAAAGTTATTTGGAGGAATGGCATCAAATATGCTTTTCTATATCGATCAGAATTGTTGTGATATTTAACCAGGCTTTTCCAAAGCTCTCTTTTGAAGTAGGAATAACAGATGGTGTTAATTAGCATTTAAACTGCTATTAATGATTAGGGTTATTGATCAAATAAAATCCAGTTTATTGATGATTGATAAAAATGCTAAAACATTCGGTTGAAAGTGTGTCAAGGGTAATAACTACCTGTTGTTTTCTCGCTAAGTTTGTAATTAGTTAGCATGTTTCTTACTCCCCTACCCTTGCATCCATGACATTGGGGCACTCAAAGACACCATTCCCATGTTCTATTATCAAGTGATACAAGTGTTCTTCAATTAAAGATCTCATTAAACCTACTTGATAAGTCCATTTATCCCTGGGGGGAATCAAGAAACTCATTAAAATCCCTAGCCAGGATAAAGGCTCCCCCATTCACCGTCACATTACCAGCTTGACAGATCTGAGGGGTGTTTGCGTGTCTGGGGACTATAAGAAGAGAGACTCTTCACTCTCCGGACACAACTGGTTTTCTCTGCTGGTGATTAAATCCTGCTGTGGATCAGACTAATGGTGTGAGCTCAGTCTTTGTGCTCGACCGGGTCCCCTTACCCTCCTTGACCTTTTCCTACAGAAGCGGCTGAAGAAAACTGCTTTAGTGTTAGGCGATGTCATAAAAAGGTGCACTCATCACACATTCTGTATCACCAATATATTTTACTCCCAAGGTACACTCGTCACCAACCCCCTCTTGCATCTGTACTGCTGACCTCCTGACTGTGACATTACAGACCTTGTTAGTAGCAATAGATGAGGATTTTGAGGCCTTTTACAGACATTAATAGTGAATTGGTCGCACCCCTTTTGAGACTATTGTTATGTTTTTCTGCACTTGTAATACAGTGGGGAGAACAAGTATTTGATACACTGCCGATGTTGCAGGTTTTCCTACTTACAAAGCATGTAGAGGTCTGTCACTTTTTTATCATAGGTACACTTCAACTGTGAGAGACGGAATCTAAAACAAAATCCAGAAAATCACATTGTATGATTTTTAAGTAATTAATTTGCATTTTATGGCATGACATAAGTATTTGATACATCAGAAAAGCAGAACTTAATATTTGGTACAGAAACAATTAAACAAACAATGTTTGCAATTACAGAGATCATACGTTTCCTGTAGTTCTTGACCAGGTTTGCACACACTGCAGCAGGGATTTTGGCCCACTCCTTCATACAGACCTTCTCCAGATCCTTCAGGTTTCGGAGCTGTCGCTGGGCAATACTGACTTTCAGCTCCCTCCAAAGATTTTCTATTGGGTTCAGGTCTGGAGACTGGCTGGGCCACTCCAGGACCTTGAGATGCTTCTTACGGAGCCACTCCTTAGTTGCCCTGGCTGTGTGTTTCGGGTCTTTGTCATGCTGGAAGACCCATTCACGACCCATCTTCAATGCTCCTACTGAGGGAAGGAGGTTGTTGGCCAAGATCTCGCGATACATGGCCCCATCCATCATTCCTTCCCTCAATACGGTGCAGTCATCCTGTCCCCTTTGCAGTCGTCCTGTCCCCAAGGAATGATGTTTCCACCTCCATGCTTCACAGTTGGGACGGTGTTCTTGGGGTTGTACTCATCCTTCTTCTTCCTCCAAACACGGCGAGTGGAGTTTAGACCAAAAAGCTCTATTTTTGTCTCCTCAGACCACATGACCTTCTCCCATACCTCCTCTGGATCATCCAGATGGTCATTGGCAAACTTCAGACGGGCCTGGACATGCGCTGGCTTGAGCAGGGGGACCTTGCGTGCGCTGCAGGATTTTAATCCATGACGACGTAGTGTGTTACTAATGGTTTTCTTTGAGACTGTGGTCCCAGCTCTCTTCAGGTCATTGACCAGGTCCTGCCATGTAGTTCTGGGCTGATCCCTCATCTTCCTCATGATCATTGAAGCCCCACGAGGTGAAATCTTGCATGGAGCCCCAGACCGAGGGTGATTGACCGTCATCTTGAACTTCTTCTATTTTTTTATAATTGCGCCAACAGTTGTTGCCTTCTCACCAAGCTGCTTGCCTATTGTCCTGTAGCCCATCCCAGCCCTATGCAGATCTACAATTTAACCCTGATGTCCTTATACAGCTCTCTGGTCTTGGCCATTGTGGAGAGGTTGGAGTCTGTTTGATTGAATGTGTGGACAGGTGTCTTTTATACAGGTAACGAGTTCAAACAGGTGCAGTTAATACAGGTAATGAGTGGAGAACAGGAGGGCTTCTTAAAGAAAAACTAACAGGTCTGTGAGAGCCGGAATTCTTACTGGTTTGTAGGTGATCAAATACTTATGTCATGCAATAAAATGCAAATTAATTACTTAAAAAGCATACAATGTGATTTTCTGGATTTTTGTTTTAGATTCCGTCTCTCACAGTTGATGTGTACCTATGATAAAAAATTACAGACCTCTACATGCTTTGTAAGTAGGACAACCTGAAAAATTGGCAGTGTATCAAATACTTGCTCTCCCCACTGTATGCAGAATTCATGTTTGCCTGTGGAACAGTTTCGACCAAGTCCCAAGTCACATTTAATACACATTTTACATGAAACACACACTTATGGGTGAGAAGGCCCTATCTCGAGGTAGGATTCAGCCATCATTAACTCGTCAATGACGGAGACATTGGCTGAATTCCTCAAACTACATTCAATATCAAGGGGCAAAGACGTACAAGCTAACTTTCAGATGTGAGTACTGTACTGTGGTGGAATAAAGCTTTTATCTCTTTTTTTGGACCCAACTCATTACTGTTCCACACCTAAACTAATAGGCATACAAGAATCAGGAAAACGAGTGTCTTACATTATATTAAATGTCTGGATTAGAGTTACAAAATTCCTGGAACATTCAATACATTTCCTGGTTTTGCAGAAATCCTGCCTGAAAGATTACGGTTTTCCCGCTCATGATTCCGAGAACCTCCAACCGGGATTTCAGGAAAACCAGCAAATTTATTGAAAGTTTCCAGAATTTTGCTAACCTAATCTGGATTCATTCAGCAACTTCCCAGTGGTCTATGTAATTTTTGCACTTACCCTCACATATGGCATCATTATCCCTCTCTTCTAACTATGGCAACAGGCCCAAAAGGTAATTTGTAATAATAAGATAATAGGCATACATATTTCAGATATAGCTAGATGTGCCATGTGACTCGGCCCTCAAAGAGAAGCCGAGAAGGAAACATTCCATTCCCCATTTACCTTGGAAATAATGTTAATTGGTCAAACAATTTATTGCTGGTCTTATCATAATTACCTTGCCTTGAATATCTCTTAGTGCTTTAGCAATGGAAAAGAGATGGGTGTCCAGCAGAATCTATATGGATCCATTTGGGTGGAGGTATCATGTAATTGTCCAGCTAATAGCATATATGCCAATTCATCACCAGGCTCATCTACTGGTCAGCTGAATACCATTCAGCTCTCTAGTGCTCTAAAGGGGCATCTTCTAGTCTGTGCACATCAAACCTCCCGTCTTACATTGTAGGTATATTAAAGGTGTACTCTGACACCAACATTAATATGAAATGCAATCGGAAAACCACTTTTCCTGTAGGTGAATAGAAAACAGACAGTGGTTGATGAGGTATTTTCTGTATCTGTTAGGTTTGAATCCATGTTCACTAGAAGAGCATCACAAAACAGCACAAGACAGATTTCAGAGCAACCTCCTTCCTGAGCCAACAGTAATGAGACTGTAAAAAAAAAACATAAATTAGCTTTAGGATGTATCAAGTCTATTAATATCTGAAATGCTCGCCTGTGGTGTTTGTTGTATTTTACTTAGCGTTTGCTATTTTTAATTCTTTGAGAAATTAAGACGCTAATTAGCTCCTATTGCCTGAGATGCCTCAGGAAATGACATTTTAAATGGCCGCAGAACATGCACCCCTTGGTGAAATTAGAGCCAAGCTCTTGCTTGGTTATTAATTTGAATGACATTTTTTACCCTCATCACCCTCCCCTAAAGAATAACCTTTAGAGTACTAATATAATTAAACAATTCTGGCCATGGATCTTCTTCAGAATATCAAGATATTACTCAACTTTGCCAGAGGCCTACTGGTCTTCTGTTCTAAACCCCTATTACTACATCATGTAACACTCATTTTACACAATCTGATTAGGTAGGTAATCGCTGTGACCAACCCCCCCCCCCATTTGACCCCCATTTGACTTCCTTAACAAATGTATTTGTATAACATTGTAATCTATATGAACCATGAAGGCTCATCTTAAACAGCAACTGGGCCTATCAGAAGTACCAGTCAAAAGTTTGGACACACTGTCATGACGTTGGCCTGGGGGTAGGTTTATGACAGTCATAAATACCTCTTCCCCCCTTTTTCCTCTCTCTACCCTACTGAGGTTCCATTTGCAAAACCCTTGGTTGACATAGAGATTCTGGGAACATCAGAAGGTGGTGGTGAAATGAACTATATTCTGGTAATCCGAACAATTGAACATATGCGGTGGTACTTAATGGATATGATGTCAGTTCGGTTGTCATCTGAGACATTCTCATCAATGATAAGATGACAAACTCTACAGTGGAAAGTCTACACATCAGAGTTATCAGATTAACATGGAATTGTTGTTCAATTTAAATGTTTGAATATGAAATTATTCGTGATGGGATGAAATGTGATTTTAGCTTCTAAAATGTGAGATTTGGGTTTTCATAAGATAGGGCTCTGCTCAATCAGTGGCCCACCCCTGTGAAGGGACAAGGGCTATAAAACTTTTCAAACACGCCCTCCTCTCCCTTCCTGTATAAGCCCTTGAGGACAATATAACCTCCTGTTCCGAGGATGTAGGAAGACGGCCCTATGTCAGAATGGTTCAGATAATAACTACAGAACGAAGCCAACATCAGCGTGAGCTTTGGTTGCGAATGGCATGAACTTTGAACTTATTCACTACAGAAGTGATATCTCTTAGCCGTTGATTTAGCAACAGCAGATGCAACGAGGGTTAGGAAGGAACAGACAGAGTACCCGGCCAAAACATAGAAATACAAAATCATAGAAAAACAAAGCACAGAATGCACACCCCACATCACACCCTGACCGAACCAAATAGAGAAATAAAACATCTCTCTAAGGTCAGGGCGTGACAGGTGGCTACTTCGAAGAATCTCAAATTTAAAATATATTTTGATTTGTTTAACACGTTTTTGGTTACTACATGATTCCATATGTGTTATTTCATAGTTTTGATGTCTTCACTATTATTCTACAATGTAGAAAATAGTAAAACATAAGAAAAACCCTTGAATGAGTTGGTGTCCAAAATTGTGAATTGTTCTTCAGGTAAAATTTAAATAAATGCTCCATGAAAGTTTTTAAAAATGCATTATTCCCATGAATGATGGACAATCAGATCATGATTTATGGTCATAGGTTGTGATATAACTCCAATCTCAAAAATAACTGACCACTACATGGAGCTAAATCTTTTTTGAATGTTTGCTATGATAGGTTGCACCCACAGCTTTTAGAATGCACCGCCTAGACACGCCTCCTAAAAAACAAACTTCTTCATTCAAACATTGGTGGCCTGGTGTGGCTATTTCTCCTGCTGCATTTGTCCAGATAAGACCGTTTTCAGATACCTTTGCCCTGACAGCGTAGGAGGTTGAAATGTAAATGTCACACCAGCAATTAGGCATCCGTTGCTCATCATCACATAAATACCTTAATAATTTAACACCTTTGCTGTGACTTCAGATTGCGTGGTCAATGTCTCCCATGGACACAACTATTTACCAGTGTGGGTTTCTTATGGTGAGACACTGGGGGTAAAATAAGGTGCCCTGGAACTGTCATTCCTCATGAAAAATATGTTTCCTGATGAAATAGGTTTTCCCAAATGGGGGATGAACCTATTGAGTGGCCTTTGCCCTTTACAGTTCTGTGTTCACAGTGATGGGAACGCCAGGACTGTCACGTTCACATTGTAGTTGGTTAAAGTTAAAGTGATGTACGGAGTGCTACTTTGTGCAAAAAGTCAGGTGAAATGTATTGGTTTAATTAGTCATTCTTAATGCTATTAACCTGAACTATAACATAAATATGGAACTCTTTAATTGATCATCTCCAGCACGAACCCAACATCAACATATGTGAAAATGCACATTTCTATGTTTTGCAGTCAGAAAGATAGAGGAAGGTAATTTTTTCCAATGTCATCATCTGGTGTGCATCATGTGATTTCAATCAATTATGATTATGCCTACTAATTGCCTACTTATTGGTTAAAATCACATGATGTTGATGTTGGTGTAGTGCTGGAGATGATGAATATGAAGTTTACTTTTTTGAATTTCGCTTTAACATTACACTACGTGATAAAAGGAGAAGGTTAGCATTTTTTGTCATGAATCTTGTTCTTCAGGGAGCTCAGCAGAGTGGTCACTAGCTGGCAAAGCCACAAAGTAATACAATCTGATTTGAAACTTACCCTAACCTTAACCCTAACCTTAACCACACTGTTAACCTTAATGCTTAATCCTAACCTTAAAGCATATTTTGGTTTTCATGAATTTTTACAATATAGCCCGTTTTTACTGGTTTTACTGGCCTATCTAAGAGGAAATTGCTCAGATCTGCCTCCAGGACCAGACTGCGGAGACACAAAAGCAAGTTCAGAATGGACTAGGGTCGAATCTGGGAGTGTTTAATTAAAGCTTAGTTGGTAGTTTTTGACCACAGAGGGCATCAATCTATTATTCATTTATAATTACCTCTCTGGTTAAGGTCTCTGGTCAGCTCTTTGGTTTATTTTTCTGTAATCATGAACCCCTTCCAGGCCCAACAATCCAGCAAGCATACCTTAAGCTTTCAAAGACAGGATGATGTTTCATTTATTTTCAGCAGTAGCCTATACATGTAATAACCAATATTATACCTCAGAAATAATGAAGCAATTGTATATGTATATGTGCAATACAAAATCAATACAGTTCTGACAGTATTTTTCAGAGATGTATTCGCTGTTCCACTATGTATGATACTGTGTATATACAGCAAGTGTGAGTGGGATGATAATATTCAGATGCAATTCATACACCCTTGATTGATCACCAAGCACTAATCCACAGAATAAACAGAGATTAAGATACTTGCATATTAATGTTCTTGAATTGCTAAACATTTTCTGGCAGTGTGCAAAGCAGAAGGATAAGTGTGTTTGTAAAAATATGTCAAAGCAAAGAGTCATGTTTTTTTTTGTTTAGCTGACTTATAAAGAGATGATTCCGGAGTCCATTTTGACAACTACATGAAATATCATGCATCTACTTCTTACCAATATCCAGCTAGGAAACTAGGAAAGGGCAGGCAGGATACCGAGTTGTTATTCAAACCAAATATAATTTTATTTGTCACATCCTTACCTATGGGCCCTTCCCAACAAATCAGCGAGAAAGAAAAAATAATAATAGAAAGATAATAACAGAATAGAAAGATAAAAAAGTAATAATAAATACATAATGACTAATGACAACTTGGCTATATACACGTACTGAGTCACTATGCAGGGGTATGAGGTAATTGAGGTAGATATAGTGCCTTCAGAAGTATTCATTTTCCTATTTTTGTTGTTACAAAGTGGAATTAAAATGGACTTAATTGTCATTTTGGGTCAATAATTTACACAAAATACTCTAATGTTAAAGTGGACAAACAATTGTAACATTTTATGAACAATTTATGAAAAATAAGACACCAATATATCTTGATTAGATTAGTATTCTCCCCGCTGAGACAATACGTTAGAAACACCTTTGGCAGCGATTACAGAGTCTTTTTGGGTATGTCTCTAAGAGCTTTGCACACCTCGATTGTTCAACATTTGCCCATTATTCTTTAAAAATGCATTCAAGCTCTGTCAAGCTGGTTGTTGATCATTGCTAGAAAGTCATTCTCAAGTCTTGCCATAGATTTTCAAGACAATTTAAGTCAAAACGGTAACTAGGCCATTCAATGTCGTAAGCTATTCTAGTGTAAATTTGGCCTCGTGTTTTAGGTTATTTTCCTGCTGAAAGGTGAATTAATCTCCCAGTGTCTGTTGGAAAAAAGACTGAACCAGGTTTTCCTCTAATATTTTACTAGTGCTTAGCTGTATTCCATTTCTTTTCATCCCCCAAAAACCTCTCAAGTCCTTGCCGATGACAAGCATACCCAAAACATGATGCAGCCACCAACATGCTTGAAAATATGAAGAGGTGCTCAGTGATGTGTTCTGTTGGATTTGCCCAAAACATAATGCTTTGTATTCTGGACAGAAAGTTTATTTCTTTACCACATTTGTTCAGTATTACTAAAGTGTATTGTTGTAAACAGGAAGCATTTTTTTTAAATATTTTTATTCTGTACAATGCTTCCTTCATTTTACTCTGTCATTTTGTTTAGTGTTAGGGAGTAACTACAATGTTGTTGATCCACATTCAGTTTTGCATATCACAACCATAAAACACCATAACTCTTCTAAAATCACCATTGACCTCATGGTGAAATCCCTGAGCAGTTTCGTTCATTAGGAAGGACGCCTGTATATTTGTAGTAACTGGGTGCATTGATACCCCATCCAAAACCTAAGTAATAACTTCTCCACGCTCAAAGGGATATTCAGTGTCATCCAATCGGTGCCCTTCTTTGTGAGCCATTGAAAAACCTCCCTGGTCTTTGTGGTTGAATCTCTGTTTGAATTTCACTCCTCGATTGAGGGACCTTACAGATAATTGTATGTGTGAGATGGAGTAGTCATTCAAAAATAATGTTCACCATCATTACGGAACACAGAAGTCCATGATGTTTTACTCCTGAACTTTAATTTTGTATTTATTTCCCCTTTATTTAACCAGGTAGGCTAGTTGAGAACAAGTTCTCATTTACAACTGCGACCTGGCCAAGATAAAGCAAAGCAGTTCGACATAAACAGCAACAGAGTTACACATGGAATAAACAAACATACAGTCAATAACACAATAGAAAAAGTCTATATACAGTGTGTGCCAATGAGGTAAGATAAGGAAGGTAAGGCAATAAATAGGCTATAGAGGCGAAATAATTACAATTTAGCAATTAAACTCTGTAGTGATAGATGTGCAGAAGATGAGTGTGTGTTCCACACTTGGTACCGCTTGCTATGCGTTAGCAGAGAGAACAGTCTGCCCCAGTGATGTACTGGGACGTACACACTACCCTCTGTAGTGTCTTACGGTCAGATGCCAAGCAGTTGCCATGCACTCTTAGAAAAAAGGGTTCCAGAGGGATACATTTATACTGTTTTGATCTGAAGAACCCTTTTTGGAAAACAACGGTTCTTCGTATGGCAAATGGTTCTACCTAGAATGTTTAACATCCTAAGAACAGTTTTTGGAAGAAAGGGTTGTTTTATGATTCTTTGGAAGTGTCATGACTGTCCTGACCAGGTCAGGTTACAGGAGACAAACAACCCTACAGATTATCTCTCAACCCCAACAGAGGAGGAGAGATCTAGGGGTCTGAAGATGTGGGGGGTTTTATGACCACTCACGCCCATGGTGAATCTCAGGGCACAGACAAATTCCTTTGTCCTGTTACTATGGAGAACCAGCCTCAGAACATTAAACATGAAATAAAGGGACTTTGGAACAATGGTTTCCGTCAGCCACAATGGTGGTCATAACGAATATGAAAATGTATGTCATTTTTGTCTTACTATTGAAGGTTAATAGATGACGTTATTACGAAAACATTGTAATGTGAAGAGTTTTCCTAGTATATGTTTGATGTTTATACATTGTACGTTGTATGGAAAATATCCAAATCAAAGATAATGTTTTGGGGAAGATGAAATGTTAAAGTTAGTTGTCTAAGATTGGATTTGAATAACTTGGTACGCCCAGAGAATTGCCATAAATGCGGTTATGCCCACTTCTGACTCAAGGGTATAAAACATGTGAGTATAGCATTTACAGGAAGACTACGTGACTCAAGCTGCAGCAAGCTCTAAAACGTCAACGAACCCAGAAAGCAATGCAAGTTTGAAGACAAAGAAATCATTTTCTACCCAAGCTACGGATGAGTAGCTGTGTCTAAGCGGGTGAATTCAAGTCGAACCCCCTAGCCTCCATCTCCCATCGAATCGTGGTATCTAAAGGGCTTCATTCCTATGCTGTGAGCTCTGAGCTACAGAGCTGTCTGTACTCAGAAGACCCCTTCCAGAGCAAAGGGTGAGGGAACAGACTCCTAAACCAAAAGGACACTGACATCTGGAGGACGGTCAGAGAGGTGCGCCGGAGTAGTGCGTCATCGAGCAGCCTGGACGGTCCACGCAGTGAATCCTCGGAGATCATCCCCACGTAATTACATCATTATATTCCGACCCATAAGAGCGGCAGTTTGGGGCAAGGCTAGGATAGAATAGCATAGCTGACAAATTAACCCAAATGTATATTTCTCTTGTATACTTTCTTTTTTCTCTCTCTTTTGAAATCCCCATTGTGGGTAACACGCGCCATAGTGTGTTGGCCCGTTATACTAAGTTCTAATCAATAGCCTATAATGTGTTTTGTCTATGTGTATCTTTTATCATCATTTTAGCTTTTTAGCTTTTTTATCAACTAAGATTGGTGTGGTACGAACTCATTGGTGAGACCCGGGTCCGTGCTGATTCACGGGCTATTCGACGTTCAGAACGAGATTGGTAAAGGCAACTGGTTAATTAGTGGCTGTTGTAAAATCGATATTCTGATATTCTTTGAGTTAATTTGGGAAATAGAAACTCAATAAAAACTAGTTTTCCCATGGTTCCCCAGGTTAATTAGTTAATAATTGCTTGATTTAGTTAATCACGCAATTAGAAACTTTAATCATTCGATGAACAACAGTCGTCACATTAACTAATACAACGTCACGACAGAAGATAATAAGGATTCTTTGAAAAGCAAGAAAGGTTCTACATAGAACCATATATTATATTTCCCAGCATGCTCTATTACAGGGTGATTTTAAGAATTTATTTATTTTAATGTGTTTTTGCATGTACATTGATCAGTTGATCAATGTTATGCTACACAAAGATAAATAACATATATTAAACAACTAAATCAATTAGTAGTAGGATTTAGTAGTCTCAGTGTTTAATCTTCCCTACCCTGGCAGTCATTCTGAATGCAGGTAGCAGGTGATGAAAAAATCCACTTGTTGGATATCCTAATTGTCTGTATTCTTATAGGAATACAGGCCTAATGTTGCGTATAAACCAGGGGTTTCCTAACAACACTGTGTTAGTATATAATTAAGCCCTCAACGAAATACCTTATGATACAGAATACATAATGTATTGTCATAAATAATTACATTTTAAAGGCTAATAAGGATGGTGGAAACATTCAAAGAGGGTTCTACAAATTAAAATGGCTATTGTTCTAGGCAGAACCCTCCATAGAAGGTTCTAGGTAGAAGCATATATCAAATCAAATCAAATGTATTCATATATCCCTTCGTACATCAGCTGATATCTCAAAGTGGTGTACAGAAACCCCAAACAGCAAGCAATGCAGGTGTATACAGGGGGTTCTATGAAGAACCCTACACACAGGAAAATGTTTATACCTAGCATCAAAAATGATTCCCTATGGGTACAAGACAAAACAAAAAACCCTATTTGGTTCTATTTAGCACGTTTTTGTCTAAGAGTGTACAAAACATTGATGCAGCCAGTCTTTATGCTCTCAATGGTGGAGCTGTAGAACCTTTTGAGGATCTAAGGGCCCATGCCAAATGGGTACACAGTTGGGATTTGAGTGGCTTCCGCAACATACAGTGGGGCAGCCACCAATTGTGCAAGTTCTCCCACTTAAAAAGATGAGAGAGGCCTGTAATTTTCATCATAGGTACACTTCAACTATGACATACAAAATGAGAAAAAAAATCCAGAAAATCACATTGTATGATTTTTAATGAATTTATTTGCAAATTATGGTGGAAAATAAGTATTTGGTCACCTACAAACAAGCAAGATTTCTGGCTCTCACAGACCTGTAACTTCTTCTTTAAGAGGCTCCTCTGTCCTCCACTCGTTACCTGTATTAATGGCACCTGTTTGAACGTGTTATCAGTATAAAAGACACCTGTCCACAACCTCACACAGTCACACTCCAAACTCCACTATGGCCAAGACCAAAGAGCTGTCAAAGGACACCAGAAAAAAAATGTAGACCTGCACCAGGCTGGGAAGACTGAATCTGCAATAGGTAAGCAGCTTGGTTTGAAGAAATCAACTGTGGGAGCAATTATTAGAAAATGGAAGACATACAAGACCACTGATAATCTCACTCGATCTGGGGCTCCACGCAAGATCTCACCCCGTGGGGTCAAAATGATCACAAGAACGGTGAACAAAAATCCCAGAACCACACGGGGGGACCTAGTGAATGACCTGCAGAGAGCTGGGACCAAAGTAACAAAGCCTACCATCAGTAACACACTATGCCGCCAGGGACTCAAGTCCTGCAGTGCCAGACGTGTCCCCCTGCTTAAGCCAGTACATGTCCAGGCCCGTCTGAAGTTTGCTAGAGAGCATTTGGATGATCCAGAAGAAGATTGGGAGAATGTCATATGGTCAGATGAAACCAAAATATAACTTTTTGGTAAAAACTCAACTCGTCGTGTTTGGAGGACAAAGAACTCTGAGTTGCATCCAAAGAACACCATACCTACTGTAAAGCATGGGGGTGCAAACATCATGCTTTGGGGCTGTTTTTCTGCAAAGGGACCAGGACGACTGATCCGTGTAAAGGAAAGAATGAATGGGACCATGTATCGTGAGATTTTGAGTGAAAACCTCCTTCCATCAGCAAGGGCATTGAATATGAAACGTGGCTGGGTCTTTCAGCATGACAATGATCCCAAACACACCGCCCGGTCAACGAAGGAGTGGCTTCGTAAGAAGCATTTGAAGGTCCTGGAGTGGCCTAGCCAGTCTCCAGATCTCAACCCCATAGAAAATCTTTGGAGGGAGTTGAAAGTCCGTGTTGCCCAGCAACAGCCCCAAAACATCACTGCTCTAGAGGAGATCTGCATGGAGGCATGGGCCAAAATACCAGCAACAGTGTGTGAAAACCTTGTGAAGACTTACAGAAAACGTTTGACCTCTGTCATTGCCAACAAAGGGTATATAACAAAGTATTGAGATAAACTTTTGTTATTGACCAAATACTTTTTTTCCACCATAATTTGCAATTTGTAATCCTACAATGTGAATTTCTGGATTTTTTTTGTCATTTTGTCTGTCATAGTAGAAGTGTACCTATGATGAAAATTACAGGCTTCTCTCATCTTTTTAAGTGGGAGAACTTGCACAATTGGTGGCTGACTAAATACTTTTTTGCCCCACTGTAAATAGATATCTACTCTCTACCTTTGTGCTAAATTATGTTATAAACTTGGGTCAAATTAAATATTACTGTGTGATATTTTCTCATTAAACCACTGTGATATTTGAAGTCTCAACTTAATACAAAAAAGTATGACTCCACATTATAGGTTATCAGTGGATATAGGTTACCAATGAGGTATTTCAATTAATAAAAGTGACAGTTATTTAATTATGTCAGGCATTCAATCCAATGCAGACGTTTTACATGCTAAGCATAAACTCACACAGGGGCAGTTTTGATACCCCATCTTAGTTATTATTTTACTTAAAGGGTAATTTCCCCCTGGCTCTGCCAAGGCATATAGTTATTACTATATTAACAACATTACAATTTTACATAAACATCACAATTATCCAAACCACAAGCTAGAACACGTACATTTTAATTTCAAATCAAATCAGATTTAATTGGTCACATACACATATAACTGGTAGAATCGCTCCCTGTGTATCGTCTACTCATAGTGAACCAAAAAGTCTGGCATTAATAGTGAATGATGATACCACTCGCTAGGTAGAGGGAGCGAGCCCACAAACTTGAATAATGGCATTGTTTACTTCGAATGACCAACACACAGTAATCTCAGAACTTCTCTTTTTTTTTACGTTTGTTTTTCGCTAATGTTTGTCACCATGTGTGGTGTGGTGTTCTGTGCCTGGCTATGTTAATTACAAACAAGCGCAAAAATGTGTTACCTTTCACCGATCTATCGATTTTTTCCCTCCACAACAAGACGGAATAATTTCAATTAGAGGTAACCTAAAATTAGCTAGCTAGCTAGAGTAAACATGTTTGTTGTTCGCTCTATCATTGACTGACTTTAGCTAATGTAAGCTAGCTAATGTTGCCCTTATTTGGAATCTCAATTTGGTAGGCATCTATTCCACCCTTGTCTGGAAAAAACACTCTGTTAATAACATTGTATTGTCGATATAGCTAACTCACTCTCTGTTTTTGTGTTGGTATCAATGATGAATGTGTATAAAATCATCTATGTTTGGTTAGTTGGTTCTCAGCCAGTCTCAGTTGGCTAGAAATCTTTCTGCCAATTTAGTGACTCTAGTTAGCTAACAATATTGAAATGTCCATGTTAGCTATGCTTAGTTAGCCAGTCTAATGGATATCATTACAATTAGTGGGGTGGTTAAATTGTATATTTTGATGTATTTGTTGTAAGTAGTACAGAATTGGATTTCACCAACTTGCGCTTCCAACCCCAAGCTCTGCACAATGTGAAGGTAAGTTGGTCATAATATTTACAAGCTGACGGCTAAGAAAGCTCAATTTACAGTACGCATAAACATGTATTGGCTAGTTTTTGTATGGTTTGTGCTTGTGTTATGGGGTTACAGGTGGTTAGAGGTAGCCTGAGGACTACAAAGTACCCTCCAGACCATGTAATCAATGTATTCTACCCCTCTTCTCTTCTCTTTTTACCTTTTTCTTTTTGTAAAATTCAGGATATCTGGAGTGATTCCACAGTTGCCTGCTGAAAAATACCACAAAGCGGGGGCATTTTGGGTACACAAGCATGAGAGAGCGGACACACCTTGCAGTTATGGATCACAACAGGACTGTGGGACAGAAACCATCAAGGAGCACTGAAAGGTATAAAATCAAGACTACAACAGTAATGACACAACAACGTAATTCTTGTCTCTGCAGATTCTCCAAACACAATACAAATACATGTCTACAAAATCCTCCTGCAAAGGATTACTATTGACAAGAATGATCTGTCAACGTCAATGGGCTGGGGGAGGTTTTACAGACAGTACTTTGAGATAAGAATGGGGCTTTTGGTTGTGCAGACTTGTGCTTAGACAGTAAATGTATTGTTGTGTATGAGAACGATTGAGGTGCCATTTCTCCTCAATCTCCCATACACAACAATTCATACTGTGTAAGAACTGCCTTCCTAAGACTTTTCACATCTTTAGTCCCCCCAGCCCATTTACTTTGTTGACTGATCTTTCCTCTCAAAAGCAGCTCCCAATGTCCCCTCACTGTCACTTAACATTAGGCCAGACGGTCCCATTCGGTTGATACATTTACCAACAAAGGCCTGTTGCCCTACGTTCCCTCCACGAAACGTGTAAAATGCTTACACCGCAACCATGTCTTTCCAGGAGACACGCAGTATCAGCAAATCTTCCGCAAGAGGACGAAACCGTTGGTGGTTAATTAGACCATACACCACATTCGGTAGAGCATTATCCAGCTGGTCGTTCACCGCAGACAGGACAAGCCCATCGCCATAAGAACAAATAGTCTCAGCTTCCCCAGTCCACCATGTCAAACACAACTGCCAGTGTACTGAAGCCGGATAAAGGACTATGGCTGCATTTACACAGGCAGCCCAATTCTGAGCTTCTTTTCACTAATTGGTATTTTGACCAGTCAGATCAGTCCTGAAAAAGATCTGATGTGATTAAGACCAATTAGTAGAAAAATATCACAATTGGGCTGCTTGTGTAAACACAGCCAGTGTGGCTCAGCATAAGACCATGTATAACAGGGGTCTCCAACCCTGTTCCTGGAGAGCTACCCTCCTGTAGTTTTTTTTGCTGCATCCCCAGTTGTAACTAACCTGGTTCAGCTTATCAACCTGCAAATTATTTGAATCAGGTGTGCTAGATTAGGGTTGGAGTAAAAACCTACACGACGGTAGCTCTCCAGGAACAGGGTTGGAGAGCCCTAATGTAGAGCCACAATAAAATGAATATGAATATTTTCTATCAATTGTATATGTATATAAGATGACATTCAGATAGTTGTATTTGTTTATTTGTCAAATTCTAAAATACAGGGGAGTGTACACTATTTAATGCTAACTCAAATAACTGGGTATTCAAGAAGAATGTTATATGGTAAAAGTAACATGCAAAAAAAATGTATAAACAGTGTAGTACATTTCAGTGTGTCCGAGTGTGTTTCAGGTGTACAGACACACAAGTGAAGAGAACTGTAGCTACTGTACAAATTGTGACACCAGATATTGTGATTTACGCAAAGACTTTGGCCAACATCTTTTCTATTTCAAGTCTTCTCTCATTTGATTGAGACAGGTGGGTGTCCACCCCAAAGTGCTGCATGTCATGATGACAGAGACCTGTCTCAATCAATGAGTGAGAAGACTTGAAATAGACTCGATGGTGGTGCATATATTGTTGGATTACTTTATGAAGCAAAGAAAGTATTTATTTTAATAACAGAGCATTTTCTAAGTTCAAACTGACCCAGAGTTGCAAAGAAAAAGCCATATCTCAGATTGGCCAATAAAAATAAAAGATTAAGATCGGCAAAAGAACACAGACACTGGACAGAGGAACTCTGCCTACAAGGCCAGCATCCCAGAGTCACCTCTTCACTGTTGACGTTGAGACTGGTGTTTTGCGGGTACTTTTTAATGAAGCTACCAGTTGTGAGGTGTCTGTTACTCAAACTAGACACTAATGTACTTGTCCTCTTGCTCAGTTGTGCACCGGGGCCTCCCACTCCTCTTTCTATTCTAGTTAGAGCCAGTTTGCACTGTTCTGTGTAGGGAGTAGAACACAGCATTGTACGAGAACTTCAGTTTCTTGGCAATTTCTCGCATGGAATAGCCTTCGTTTCTCAGAACAAGAATAGACTGATGAGTTTCGGAAGAAAGTTCTTTGTTTCTGGCCATTTTGAGCCTGTAATCGAACCCACAAATGCTGATGCTCCAGATACTCAACTCGTATAAAGACGTTTTATTGCTTTTTTAATCAGAACAACAGTTTTCAGCTGTGCTAACATCATTTCAAAAGGGTTTTCTAATGACCAATTAGTCTTTTAAAATGATAAACTTGGATTAGCTAACCCAATGTGCCATTGGAACACAGGAGTGATGGTTGCTGATAATGGGCCTCTTTACACCTGTGTAGATAGATATTCCATAGAAAATATGCTGTTTCCTGCTACAATAGTAATTTACAACATTAACAACGTCTTCAGTGTATTTCTGATCAATTTGATGTTATTTTAACCTCTCTGCGCACAGAACCCGTTAGCGGGATGAAATTCGACAACATACGGTGATCGCTACATAAATAGTCAAATTAAACATTCATGAAAATACAAGTGTCTCACATGGGTTGAAAGCCTAGAATCTTGCTAAGCAAACTGCGTTGTCAGATTTAAAAAAGGATTTAATGCGAAAGAATACGATGCGATTATCTGAGGATAGAGCCCCATAAAAAACTATTTCAACCAGCGTTAACAAAATCACAAACTGCAATAAAATAAATTGTTTACCTTTGACGATCTTCCTCTGTTTGCAATCCCAATGGTATTTTGTTTGATAAAATCAATTTTTATAGCCTAACACAAAACATTTTGTGAACCGCTTGTGTCGTGAATTCCGTCTCATTCCATTTTCGACGACACATTCGAGGTAAATACACACACAAAACGTAACTTTTCCAGTCATGTTTGGTTTCATTGCAATCAACTGATTTGTTTGTAAGACAACCAAACCTGATGGGTCATTTCGCGGGACGTATTGACTGAAAGAAACCGATTTGAAGACAACAAGTAATGACATCATTGTGCACCAATGATAAGACCGCTGTTTCGTTGATTGACTGTATTTTAACCCAATGACCACTGATCGTCTTGAAATCTAGCTGGGTAGATAGCCAATGAGCTGAGGTAAACGGCAATATCTAATGTTTATGTGTTGGAAGACCAACCCATGTAGTAAACTCCGGAGTAAAGAGGTTCATTCGCCATTGACGATTCATACCGAAAGGAGCAACGCATGTTACGCACAGCATTGTTTTGGTAAAGCGCATATTCAGCTGTTTATATATCAATCAGTATGGCGACTAAGTCAGGGAAAGCTAAATCTAAGTCTAGATATACAGATGTACACACAATTTTAGAAGAAATTGATCGAGGACGATTCATTTAGCGATTCCCAAATGGAGGAATATTTTTTGAACGGAGAGGACATCGTTTTTGACTGGTAAGTTCTTCTCATGCTAAAGCTGTTGTTTGAAATTAATAATATAAAATATTATTTGTGAAATGAAGTAGCCTATTTGAGGCTGTTGAGGGGAGGGCAGGCCCACAACAATGGCCAAAGTGAAGTGGAGACAGTAGATACAGCTTGTCTGTTGTAATATAATAAAGACAGTAGATCTAGCTGGTCTGTCATAATATAATAGAGACAGTAGATCTAGCTGAAATGTCATAATATAAATGAGACAGTAGATCTAGCAGGTCTATAATAATAATATATTCAACCTCATGTTCCCTGTACTCTATATATATATATATATGTTTATTATACCTGTTGATACAGGGCTCATATGTGAAACTATTCTAACTGGACATTTTCTTTCACAGTGACACTGACTCCGAATGGGAGCCCCAGGTGCCAAGGTGTCCCTCCCCCACTGAAGCTGGTTCATCCAGCTCCTGCCACAAGTGGTGTTTATCTGCCCAAATTTATTTCTGCAGGCATGGATGTGCCTCAGGGCCGAAAGGGCACAGCATGGAGGCGTCGCTGTGTTCTTGGCAAAATTAAGTCCCCCATCACCTGCACCACATGCTTGGTGACCCTCTGCTTTACAGCAGAAAGAGACTGCTATGACACCTGGCATCAGCAGCACAATATTGTGTAGAGGACTGAGGGTCTTCCAAATATTGAAAGTGTTATTTTGTAAATGTATATATTTTTTTTCATGTTTTTGTGGGTGTGTTAGAATACCATTTTGGTATTTTGTATATTATTCCATTCAAAATGTATAACTTCACCAATTTGGCCACTTGGGTACATTTGGGCTACTTGTGTGGGACACCTAGGTGACTTCATGATAAATGTCATGTAGCACACTCATTTAGGAAGTTATCATTCTGAAACTTTGCACAATTACTGTTGCCCTCTTATGTTTATCACTGAAATTGTCCCCATCATGCTATCTTGTTCATTTTAAAGATGATGATGCAACAATAAAAATAAAAAACATCTGTTTTTTCTTTAATTGTACTAACTAAGCAAAAAAAAATGTTGTCCATTAATGGATACATTTTTGCTTTTCTTTCAAAAACAAGGACATTTCTATGTGACCCGAAACTTTTGAATGGTAGTGTACATTTTATGAGACTCCTGTTCCCCCGAATCGAGGACGAAGATGACATCGCCAAGGTTGGTCAAAAATTATCTGTGCTACACCAAACAGTACTTAAAACTTCTTAGGGGCAGGGTTCGGAAATTCGGATGACTGACGTACCTAAAGTAAACTGCCTGTTACTCAGGCGCAGAAGCTAGGACATGCATATAATTGGTAGAATTTGATGGAAAACACTCTGATGTTTCTAAAACTGTTAAAATAATGTATGCGAGTATAACAGAACTGATATGGCAGGTGAAAACCAGAGGACAATCCATCCGGAAATTTCTTTTTTGAGGTCACAGGCCATTTCAATACCAGCCTTATGGGATATACAAATTAATAGGATCCAGATTGCAGTTCCTATGGCTTCCACTAGATGTCAAGTGTCTTTAGACAGGGTTTCAGGCTTGTTTCTTGAAAAATGAACAAGTAGTTGTAATTTTTCCAAGGTGTCTCTAGAAAAGTTGTCTTGAATGAGGTGTGCGCTCTTCGTTATTTATCCTCCCTATTGAACATACTATTCTCCGTCCTAAATATCATAGTTTATTTAGATATTAGAGTACCAGAGGATTAATTAGAAACATCGTTTTACTTGTTTGGACGAACTTTATCAGTAACTTTTTGGATTTGTTTGTATGCATGTTGAACGAGTGGATTACTGAGATCAATGGCGCCAACTAAACTGACTTTTTTGGATATAAAGAAGGACTTTATCGAACAAAATGACCATTCATTGTGTAGCTGGGACCCCTGGGATTGCTAACAGAGTAAGATCTTCAAAGGTAAGTGATTTATATAATTGCTATTTGTGATTTTGTGAAGCCTGTGCTGGTTGAATAAGTATTTTGGTGTGGGGCGCTGTCCTCAGATAAATAAATAAATAATCTATAATAAAATAACAATAAAGGCCAAGTAATACAATCTTAAATGCATACAAGTTCCTGAGTAAAAGCTCATAGAAGTCCACAGGCTTAAGGTACAATTCAGATCAGAGACTGCTGTTTGTAAGTGTACATGTGTGCTGGAGCAGTGAGCGAAGCTTGGGGATACCTGCACAGGCACAGAGATTACATTTGCAACAATATCTAGCCTAATAGAAAGAAATGTGTTATAACCACCAACCTTTGCACAGTGACCAGACCATACAAATGAACCTGTGTAGGTAGGCAGACAGTATCTACCTACAGCCATAACTATCAGGCATGCTTAGGGAAATAGTTTAAAGAGTAAAACCAGCATCAGTTTTAGAGATTTACCAAATTAAATTGTTGTATTATTGTTTCTCCTCACTGTTTGCCAGTAAACCTAGATTGCTAGTAATACTTGTTATTTGCATCTGTTTAGAATCCTATCTTGCATCATGCCTATATTTCTGTGAGATTGAAATGCATCCACTGTCATAATCATAACCACAGTTGGGAGAGGGGGAGCTGCTAGTTGATTGACTGTTCACACCCTGTCATAAATTACAAGAGGGAGACTTTCTCTCTTTAACCTCCAGTATTGGCTAAAGGGAAGTCCTTTTGTCTCCAGAGAGTTTTGCCCGCCCAAAACTCTAAAGTAACAAGACTGGATAATGGAACAATAATTCTAACATAAAGAATGTGGGGAATGGTCAGTGGGGAGCTATGGAAAATAAATATAATATTGCTTTTCATTTTGTGATGTCATTAACAACTGTATGGACAAAATACTGTAACGTGGGAAGTATATACTCTTTATCTGTCAAGTTTCCATCCAATACGTTGTGTATATAATATGAAATGTGTTGAAGGTATTTGTGTTAAGATAGAAATGTGATTTTAGTTTTCTAATGAGATAAAAGTTTTTGATATCCTTTGCACATTAAGTAGCCACGCCCCAAGTGATGTCAGAGAGCTTGTCAGCATGACAGAATGCCCCTTTTGATCAAGAGTGCATAAAGGCTTGGAAGAGAAATCAACCTTCAGACCAGGAAATGTGAGGTGGAGAGCTGCACATTTGAAATTGTTGAAACCAACCTCAACATGAGGTGAAGAAATTAACTCACCTACCAGACCAGACCGCCACCAGTCTTGTACAGCTAAATAGCTGCTCTGAGGAATGAGCACTCACTGGAGACCAGACAACTAAGAAGGACATTGTGACCTCTTGTGGACAATTAGAGCCTTACACCCACAGGAAACTCAACCAAAACCGTTTCCAAGAAGGCTTGGTTCTGACAGAGATAGACGACGAACGAAGGCATTTCACACGTAAATACAGTCATGATTTCTTACTCCAAACGGGCGGTGGTTCATAGGCAAACTATATAATTAACGTTACTGTGAGAGTAAGTTCATCCAGAGTGATCATGGGCCTCTTGGCTGCATCTCTGATCAGTCTTCTCCTTGTATGAGCTGAAAGTTTAGAGGGACGGCCAGGTCTTGGTAGATTTGCAGTGGTCTGATACTCCTTCCATTTCAATATTATCGCTTGCACAGTGCTCCTTGGGATGTTTAAAGCTTGGGAAATCTTTTTGTATCCAAATCCGGCTTTAAACTTCTTCACAACAGTATCTCGGACCTGCCTGGTGTGTTCCTTGTTCTTCATGATGCTCTCTGCGCTTTTAACGGACCTCTGAGACTATCACAGTGCAGGTGCATTTATACGGAGACTTGATTACACACAGGTGGATTGTATTTATCATCATTAGTCATTCAGGTCAACATTGGATCATTCAGAGATCCTCACTGAACTTCTGGAGAGAGTTTGCTGCACTGAATGTAAAGGGGCTGAATAATTTTGCACGCCCAATTTTTCAGTTTTTGATTTGTTGAAAAAGTTTGAAATATCCAATAAATGTCGTTCCCCTTCATGATTGTGTCCCACTTGTTGTTGATTCTTCACAAAAAAAATACAGTTTTATATCTTTATGTTTGAAGCCTGAAATGTGGCAAAAGGTCGCAAAGTTCAAGGGGGCCGAATACTTTCGCAAGGCACTGTACATGCTTGACACGCATAGTCCTTTCCTCTACCCCAAGCTTTCTCACCTTCCTTCTCCTCTGAATGCCGATGACCTACTGGAGTGTGGGGTCCAGGTAACCGAGTGTGGCAGGGAGAGACGTTGGGCCCTTCCGTTGTCAGTCTATTCAGGAGCATAGGAACACCCCAGGGTGTTGTTGGATCCTCATCAATCTGTGGAAGGGAGAATAATGGTACCATAGCTCCTGAGGCCAGACAATCGATTTCACTATAAACAGACTCTCTGTCGTCATATTCACCTTTCCTACTATAGTTCCTCATTCCTCAATTGTTAATATGAAGTTTATTTCCAAAATGCTATAGCCCCCCTAAAAAATCACAAGCTCTCACAGTCTCACAACAGAATTAGACATTCATCCATGTTTCTGAAACGTCACATTTTGAAGTTTAGATTAGGGTTACGTTTAGCCATTAACTCTGAAAGGTTAAGGTAAGGTTTAAGGTTTGGGATAGGCTTAAAATAAATATGTCAAAATATGTCAAAACAACATTCTATTGCTGGATTCAAACCTTTGGAACCAGAAGCAGATGCTTACACCCATACCCATCCTCTCCAGTCTACACCTTAGCAAAACCAAAGCCTATTTGAAGATAACAGTGATCACTGTTGACCCTAGTGGACGGTTTATTCTCCTGACATCCTCAGACATAGATGGACGTCAAATACTCACATCAAATCAAGCTTTATTAATAAAGCACATTTCATACATGGAATGCAACACAATGTGCTTTACAGGAAAAAAAAACAAATGAAAAACAATGAAAATAAAAGCTGAAATATTTACTACACAACAAACATAAGATAAAAAACAAAAGAATGACACAAACTGACTAAAAAACACATAACTTTAAAGCATGTCTGACATGTATCGGGGAGCACAATCACAGATAGATTTAAAAAGCAATAGAATAATCTTAAAATTAATTCGAAAACTCAAAAGCAGCCAGTATGTTTTGCAGTTGACCAATGGCTTTCTTGGGTAGACCAGACAGGAGAGCATTACAATAGTCAAGCCTGCTTGTAATAAAAGCATGGATGAGTCTCTCTGTATAAGCATAAGCATGTATCAGTCAGGAGCTACCGAGCCCTCCGTCAGTCAGGAGCTGCCAGAGCCGCCTGTCACTCAGGAGCTGCCAGAGTCTCCCGACTGACCGATGTAGCCGGAGTCTCCAATCTATTCGGGGCCCGCTGCAAGGGTCCCCAGTCCGAGGTCGGCGGCGAGGGTCACCGCCCCAAAGGCGCCACTTAAGTGGGTCAAGTCTATGGTGGAGTGGGGTCCACGTCCCGCGCCAGAGCCGTCACCGCAGACAGACGCCCACCCAGACCGTCCCCTACAGGTTAAGTTTTTGTGGCCAGAGTCCGCACCTTTGGGGACCTTAGTTTCTTTATTGTGTCTTTGTGTTAGTTTGGTCAGGGCGTGAGTTGGGGTTGGTATTCTATGTTCTTTTTTCTATGTTGTATTTCTGTGTTTGGCCTGGTATGGTTCTCAATCAGAGGCAGCTGTCGATCGTTGTCTCTGATTGAGAATCATACTTAGGTAGCCTGTTTTCCCCATTTTAGTTGTGGGTGATTGTTTTCTGTGTCTGTGTTTTCCACACAGAACTGTTTCGTTTTCAGTTTGTGTAGTGTTCGGTTTTGATTAAAAAATATGACATACACTTACCACGCTGCGTATTGGTCCGATCCTTACTACTCCTCCTCCTCAGAAGAGTAGGACGAAAACCGTTACACTGAGAGAGAAACTGCTTTACCTTTGCAATGTTCCTCAGGTGGGAAAAAGCTATTTTGTCCACATTACTAACGTGTGATTCCAAATAATGTTCAGAATCTAAAATAACTAATAACATGTGCGGCTAGATTCTCTCTCTGTGCTTTGGCTCCAATAATAAGTACCTCGGTCTTGTCTTGATTTAGCCGGAGGAAGTCCCAGCAGTTGTCTTGTATACGGATATACACAGACAAGTTATATTTGCATGATTTAGCATAATTAATTAATCATTACCATTTTGTTTCATTCAAGTGACCGACCAATACTGGTTCATGACATGTGACAGACCAATACCTCACGAGGCTTCTTCTCTCTAAGCTGAGACCTTGAAATTGAGATATCTTTTGTCCTCAAAACAAAGGTCTGGGCATACTGACAAAGTGCAGCTACTGAGAGTGAGGATTTGTTCAGTCAGTCACTTGTATGAACACAGAAAACATTTATTAGAAAAGCACATGAATATATTACAGAAATTAATTATTAGAAAAGCACAAACATTAAAAATATAATCAGGTCACCAAATAATTGATTAGAACACACTATTTTACAAAGAATGTCGACAACAGCACTCTATCGGGTAGTGGTGTAAAGTGCTTAAGTAAAAATACTTTAAAATACTTAAGCTCTTTTTTGGGGTATATGTACTTTACTATTTATATTTTAGACAACTTTACTTTTACTTGTTACATTTTCCCTATCACCCAAAAGTACTTTTTACATTTTGAATGCTTAGCAGGACAGAAAATGGTCCAATTCACAAACTTATCAAGAGAACCTTCCTGGTCATCCCTACTGCCTCTGATCTGGCGGACTCACTAAACTCAACTGCATAGTTTGTAAATTATTTCTGACTGCTGGAGTGTGCCACTGGCTATCCGTAAATAAAATAAAATGCAAGAAAATTGTGTGGTCTGGTTTGCTTAATATAAGGAATTTAATACTTTTAGACTTTTATTCAATTAGTAATTTACTGGGTGACTTTCCCTTTTACTTTAGTCATTTTCTATCTTTACTTTTACTCAAGAATGACAATTGGGTACTTATTCCACCACTGCTGTCGGTTAGCATCATGGTTTAGCCAGAGGACCGCTAGCTTCCGTCCTCCTCTTGGTACATTGACTTCAATACAAAACCAAGGAGGATTGTGGATCTCACCCCCTTCCATAGACTTAAACAGTAATTATGACAACTTTCAAATGATGTCCTCCAGCCTATCAGAGCTCTTGCAGCATGAACTGACATGTTGTCCACCCAATCAAAGGATCAGATAATTAATCTAGTACTGAAAGCATAAGCTACCGCTAGCTAGCACTGCAGTGTATAAAATGTGGTGAGTTGTTGACCAAAGAGAGAGAAAGACAATAGTTGAACAGTTTTGAACAAATTAATTTATTCCAAAATGAAGGAGAAGCAAGAGAGAAATAGGCAGAGATTGTCATTTTTTTCAGTTTCACTTACTTAGCTAGCAAATACAGCTAGCTAGTTTAGCCTACTGAAAAACCCTGCTCCAAAAGAGGGAAGCTATGTCATCTAGCTGGCTATGACTTTTCAACACAACACTGGAACTCTTACAAGTCAAGGTAATGGTGGTTTTTGCAACCGCACTTGAAGACACTTTCAAAGTTCTTAAAATTTTCCGCATTGACTGACCTTCATGTCTTAAAGTAATGATGGACTGTCATTTATCTTTGCTTATTTGAGCTGTTATTACCATAATAGGGATATCTTTTGTATACTAGAGGAAACCTGGCACCATCTCTATGTTGAAGCATGTTGGTGGCTTTGCTTATTTGAGCTGTTCTTACCATAATAGGGATATCTTTTGTATACTGGAGGAAACCTGGCACCATCTCTATGTTGAAGC
The DNA here is from genome assembly GCF_045791955.1 of Oncorhynchus clarkii lewisi. Lineage (NCBI taxonomy): Eukaryota > Metazoa > Chordata > Actinopteri > Salmoniformes > Salmonidae > Oncorhynchus > Oncorhynchus clarkii. The sequence continues at coordinate 57,101,189 of NC_092163.1, forward strand.
ATGTTGGTGGCAGCATCATAATGTGGGGATGTTCTTCAGCGGCAGGTGCTCGGAGACTAGTCAGGAGCAAGGCAAAGATGAACGGTGCAAAGTACAGAGAGATCCCTGATGAAAACCTGCTCCAGAGCGCTCATAACCTCAGACTGACAACGCAGCAGTGGCTTCGTGACAAGTCTCTGAATGTCCCTGAGTGGCCCAGCCAGAGCCCGGACTTGAACCCGGACTTGAACATCTCTGGAGTGACCTGATATAGCTGTGCAGCAATGCTCCCCATCCAACCTGACCGAGCTTGAGAGGATCTAGGAGAAACTCCCCAAATATATGTGCCAAGCTTGTAACGTCATACCCAAGAAGACTCAAGGCTGTAATCACTACCAACGGCACTTCAACAAAGTACTGAGTAAAGGGTCTGAATACTTATGTAAATGTGATATTTCAGTTTTATATATTGAATAAATTAGCAACATTTTCTAAAAACCTATATTTTCTTCGTCATTATAGGGTATTGTGTGTAGATTGATGAGGGGAAAAAATGATTTAATACATTTTAGAATAAGGCTTTAACCTAACAAAATGTGGAAAAAGTCATGGGATCTGAATACTTTCCGAAAAATATATACTTATTTCAAATGCTGTTGGCAGTCTTTTTTCTGCAGGTGGGGTCAGATTGTTTTTCACTGCGGGTTGCAGGTCTTCCAAGCCATATCCACACAGGTCTCTTGTGCAATGGAGCCATAGAAATGTTCTCGCTCATCTAATTAGAGCGAGTGATGGACTGGCTGAGAGAGATAACACCTCGCCCAGTCTCCATAATCTCATGGCAAATAGGGTAGGTATCCATCTCTCCATGCCACAAAGAGTAATGCTCACACTTTCTCTTCACCCATTCCAAAGTGGTGGGGCAGACATGCCGCTCATCCTCCCTCTCTGTCCTCTGCTCATTGGAACCATTCATCACAGGAAGTCCCACTGATGAAACAATTAAGGAGTGGGTGTGCCTGATCTTCACTGTCTTCCTGAATAAAAAGAGATCTGTGATTTGGAGCTCAGAGCCTGTATTCAAAATAATTTTCCATTGGACTGACCATTTAAAATAGTCTGTCAGTGTTTATAGATTTTCTCTGATGGGAACGACAACATTACTTCTCAGTTTGCCTTTCTTAACTGATACACATTGAGAGGATGTTTTTGTGGCTTTGTGAAAACCATCATTGGACACTTCACACATTTCAGAGCTCGTATCATCCTCTCTACAAGCCATGGCAGTTGGTATGTAGAGCTACATTTTACTCTGCAAATCACTATTTTCTAATCAGTAATTATCTTCACAAAAAATGCTGTTCATTTTTACCTGTAGTAAAACACAATCCATGTGAACGATCCACAAGTTCTGAAAATGAAAGCAGGAAATATGTGCAGTATATTGACCTTCCTAATATTGAGTTGCACCCCCTTTTGCCATTAAAACAGCCTCAATTTGTCATGGCATGGACTCTACAAGGTGTTTAAAGCGTTCCACAGGGATGCTGGCCCATGTTGACTCCAATGCTTCCCACGGTTGTGTCAAGTTGGCTGGATGTCCTTTGGGTGGTGGACCATTCTAGATACACACGGGGAAACTGTTGAGCATGGAAAACAGAGTTGCAGTTCTTGACACCCTCAAAACGGTGCGCCTGCCACCTACTACCATACCCCGTTCAAAGACACTTAAATATTTTGTCTTGCCTATTCACCCTCTGAATGGCACACACATACAATCAATGTCTCAATTGTCTGGAAGAAATGTTCAATAAAATACTGAGAAAGCTTTTAGTCAAACTCAGACTAGGTGGACAATGCTTTATACTGCATCTAATATCGTACTCTCTGATCCTCTCCAGATATGAATACTTTTGTTTGTAATTTGTAACCAATTATCCAATTCAGAACAATAGTTGATGTACTCAGAAAGACAAAATAGCAGTCTATTAAATTGGGTTCATTAAAGCTGTGAAATGAGGGAAACAACTAATGACTAATGATTATCTAGGTAAGTGACTTTGAAGCATTGTGCACTTCATTCAGACTGTTTTCAATCATAGCCACCGGCTGATCTACCACCTACTGTGAAAATTGAATAGCAATTGATTCACAAGCTAAAATCTGGAAATTCTTTAAAAAATATATGAGCCGTTAATACCATCTTAGTCTTACTGAACATCAGTAATTTTGATTTTTCATTACTAAACTCTGAACCATTTATTTCCTCCTCCTTTTTCATCCACACATACTGTATAATGCTCTTACTGGTATGAAAGGTGTACAGGCTGTGCATTAGAAAGTCTTGATCGATACCTTTAGGAGCTCTGTTAAGGCCTGTTAAGTGTTGTTGTGCAGGCATGTTTGCAGCCACTGCTTTCCCTTTGGGCCAACTAAGTGACAGTTTCCAGATGGGGCTAATTTAATTTGCACTTAGACCTACCGCCTTGTCCTTTCCTCTAGATTACTCCTCTCTGTGTTTAGAGACTGTTTAGAGACTATGGGGCAGACTGTGTATTTGAGAGTGCTGCTGAACAAGAGTTGCTGTGATCATTACTGCATACTGTATGTAAACGCATATGTAAGTGTCTGCCATTTCTCCAGTGCAAACCGGTGACAAATGGTTAAGTGTTTTATCTGATAAGGGGAAGAATATTTTTTTTACTCTGTCCATTAAAATAGAATCAGATGACGGGTAGGTTGAGGATTAAGCATAACAAGCAATGTAGTTGTTCTAATACACTACATTGTGTATGATGGCCTCGGAACCATGTGGCCTCTCCTATAAACAATAAAGAAGAGGAGTGAACTCAGGTTACTGATCGAAAAGCTAAAGAAGAGAGATACCAATTCTGAAACCCCATCGAAAGTGAGTCTCCACAGACATATAAGTGAGAATGAAGACAGGAAACATATTGAGGGAATTATTTTTTCCCCGTTGCCAATGATCAGTAATCACTGAAGCGTAGAGGAGAGTAATCTCAGAGAGTGGTTCAACAATTCTGTCCTTCCTGAGATTACATTATTTCCCCAAATTGCAACTGAAGCCCCTCAATCCCCCAGCCCCTGAATCAGCACTGCAGAGAGAGCTGGAAGAGACCCATGTGCCATGCCATACCAGGCAAGGCGTTGAGTCATTCCATGGAGGAATGAGGCCTCCAACTGGGAATACTGCAGCACATAATGACAAAGCCAAACCACACACTAGATTCACCTGCTGGGAATAGCACACAATGGAACAAAACATCTATTCACAATCAGTCTCAGAATATACTTCACTACAGGACCAAACAATGGATCATATACATACGTACCATAAAAAATAACACCAGGGAACTGGACCTTGTAATTGGAATCACTTAGTAATCTTACCACTGACTGACTGATTCACACGCTTTGGCAATCATCTAACACAGGGATGGGAAACTTTGATTGGGGTGGTAGCCACAAAAAATCTGAACTCATCTTGAGGGGCCGCAGTGGCTACGGGTCTGCGTACCCACATCCTTATCCACACATGCAGTCAGCATTTTGAGGGCCCTAAGTTAAATTGTGTTTCACCTTGTGAGCCAAACATTTTAGCGCCTCCCCCCTTAATTAACAGCGGAGAGTAAAATATATATAGTTTTAGAGTTAATTTCCTGCAATTCTACACATTTTGCCATGGGCCAGAGAGAAAAATGTGCAGTTTTACAGCTAATTTCCTTAAATTCTACACATGTTGCCATAGGGTGGAGAAAAATGTTAGCAGTTTTTAATATGAAATCTGAGTGAGAGTGACTAACAAAATCAATGGGGGTCCCCCAGTTAATAATTCGACCATGATTACTACAAGTTTAGAGACTGTAGCTGGCTAGACTAATTTACCAATCTAAACAATTATAGCTGACATGGGCTAATTAAGTGACTATCAGTGACTGACATAACAAGAGAAACTGCTGATGCACAACCTATTTTTTGAAATTGCACCTTTTCTTTGGCCATTTCTCTGCGGGCCTACAAAAGGCTTCCAGTTGTCTATCCCTGATCTAACATTTGTTATAAGTGAAAATGTACTGTAACACATGAGAGTTTGAAGCACAAGAAGATAACACATTTTGTTGCATAGCTGTATGACTGAATAAAGTATCTTCATATGGGTCTAACTGAATAGCTTCACATGGCTAGACAAGTTTCCCATGAGGTGATTGATTGAATTAGTGTTAAGCATCAGATATGTATTAATTCTGTGTGTGGCCTCTGGGATGGCTGTTAATTACTGACAAAGAACAGGTCGGATGGTTTATAAATACTATAGCACCCCTGGAATGCAAAGGGGGTAAATTAGTCCCGGAAATCTTAATATCAGTTTTATGAATGCTTTTCTTGGCTAATCTTTGAAACAGTGTTCAAAGAGAGGCTTACACGTTTTGCATTTTTAATTTCTAATTTAAAAGCTAATTATATAAGTCTACCTGATAACGCTGATTGTCTTGTCAGTCACATTGAAAAAACGCTGAAGACAGGATGAGTCATGTGAATATGTTTGTGAATACAGGAATGATATTACAAGGGTGGAAAAGAGTCACATACTTTAGACCTGCAATACAAAACAGAAATGTGCTTGTCTTGTACAGCGGTACTTCTAAAGTGCTAGATGATGGAGAGGGTGAAGGGATGTCTGTTGAAAGTAGGATGTCTGTGTTTATGCCCTCTCTCAAAGGACTTAAACTTGTCTGTAAAGTGTTCTTTGGAAAGCAGAAACTTTATAGAAAAGTGTACATCAAGGTGTTTGGTTGGCAAATCAATGAGTTCGAACTGAACAGGCAAGAGGTGTTTAGTACCATCGAATCTTAAACACTTCTCCAATACAGTCTCCAAGTACACATACACCTTGCTATGGAGACCATAGAACATGGAAGCACAACATTAGAAAAGCAAGCATTCCTAGAAACTGCTCAATACAACTCTACTTTGTTTTTATTAACCTTGTCTCAAACATTCTAGTCATGTTCTATATAGCTTGAAGATTGTACGAAAATGGATGTTCAGCCTCCCTTTCTGCTGCATCAAATATTCACAATACCGATCCACTCTACTGCAGACTGGAATTACTATGAAAACATCTTGAAACTCCACAGAAAGAAAAACGAACAACGTACATGTAGCCCCTCAGGCTGTTTTCATTAAGAACGTGCAATTTTAAATGCTTTCGTTATGTGCTGCGTTCACAATAAGTGGTATTTAAAGAATTTGAACATACATTTATCCAGTAATAGTTCACCCGGGGCTGAATTGGTGGCAAATAAGCACAAATACGCTACATACACTTCAAAATACTAAATGAATGCATTTACAAAGCATGGGGGATGTTTGTAGAAGAAGTGCCTCAGAGAACTATACAACTATAGAAGCCAGTGAAGCAAAACTGTAAAAAAGTAGTTAAAACCAACCTACACACCAATCTGAGCCTTAATATTGTCTGTTGTTTTTTCATCCTGTAGCCTACATGGTTTGTCTGCAACTCATTTTCATATTGTTTACTTTAACTCTGAATAAAATATTTATGTAATCTTGAGCTGCAGTATTTCAAACTTATTTTAGATGAGCTTCTGCCCTGTCTATTTGATTTGTTACCAATTTTTTATGCAACTAAATAAAATGTACCATGACATTCTTCAGCATTCTTGATTGTGTGCTGCGTCATTCAGAGCAATGAGTAGTTGTTTTTGATACATTGCAAATGTTCCATTATATGATTTAATTGGATCTGGTGGCCAATAAATAAAAAGGAGAACCGTTTCTGGTTGTTTGAGTTTCAAGTTGAAACTGAATGTTCTATTACCACACATTGTATGCAGAAATATATTTCCAACTTATTCCATCTTCCCTAGGGTGAGGTTCTGTAATTATTGACACGAGAGTAAACACAATCAATGTTGTTGTGCTTGTCAACTCTAAGTGGTGAATGCATGAATGCAAAATGTGTTGGTCCAACATTATCTATATCGTCAAATGATGCATCATTTAGTTATCATTTTTGTTAGTAATTAACATTTAGTTATTTAGTATCATTTAGTTATTTTATTAGTATTTACCACAGATATAGGATATTAATATAATCACTTTTCTGTTGCTGAGACAGGAAATGCAGATGAGCTTCACGATTTACGTACATTTATTGAAAACCCGCACTAACACAGAGTTATATTAACAGTATTCCACTTTTCATGTAGCCTAATTTTGACCAGCTAATTGCCTAACCCCAGTCAAGCAACATTATTGGCTAAACACTCAAATCCTGTTGCTGCAGGATTATATTGCTGCGACAATACAGATCAAATTGAGATCCTCCACTTGTAGTCCAATCGTGTGACAGATTGATTGACAGGGCAATGTTTGACCAACCATATCATGCGAATCACATTCACACTGCTTTGCCTAATCTTAATTAGTGACTAGACTTCCTATGTGGCTCTCACCATGGGAAATCAGCCTGGCAAACAGACTGGAAAGCCCTGAAGAATCCCAGTTACCATCCTCCCCACAACGCATCACATAGCTTTTCCCAGTTCCTCGCTGGACTGCCAACAGGAACAGGTTACAGTGGTAAAGTTATGTGGTCGATCTAAACCAACAGCTCCAGCCTTACCCATATTTAGGCGAAATTGATGCATGATTACGAGTGATGCGGTTACAATAAAGTGACAAAAAATGACAAGAAAGTCCTGCCAAAATGCACTTAAAGCGGCAATCAGCAGTTGAAACAATAGCAGAGCCGTAAAAAGCTGAGGGGTGGTGCTGGGGAAACCACTCTCAAATTCATAGACCAAACCACGGATGCAAGGACTGACTATCCATGATATCAAAATAATGATTTAGTTATATTTTTTTTAACATTTACTTTGTTTACAATCATTGGAGTAAAACAAGCTTATATTTTGGGTTCTGACAGGGTACGACAGTTGGACTAAACTAATTTATGAGTTTGATTATTCAAGAATCAATGGGCACATATCAGTGGAGATTGTTGAGGGAAGGACGTTTCATAAAAATGTCCAGATTGGAATGGTATTAAGTGCAAGGTCCTGTGTAGTTCCGTTGGTAGGGAATGGCGCTTGCAATGAAGGATTGCAGGTTCGACTCCCATGGGGGACCAGTACAACAATGTATGCACTCATTATTGTAAGTCACTCTGGATAAGAGTGTCTGCTAATTGACACAAATGCATGATTTTTAAATGTTTGATTTCACTCCATTACAGCCATTATTATCAGCAGCCTCCCGGTAAATATAATTAATTAATAAGTCAAAATACAGTACCAGTCAAAAGTTTGGACAAACATACTCATTCAATGTTTTTTCTTTATTTTTACTATTTTCTACATTCTTGAATAATAGTGAAGACATCACAACTATGAAATAACAGATATGGAATCATGTGGTAACCAAAAAAGTGTTAACAAATCAAAATATATTTGATATTTTAGAGTCTTCAAAGTAGCCACCCTTTGCCTTGATGACAGCTTTGTACGGATTATCAAACTTTTGACTGGTACTGTATACCAGTTAGGATTAATGTGCTTAATTTTAAGAAGTTATTTGGACACTTTAGTTGTGATACAAACCATCACAGTATTCTTGATTTCATCTTAAAATCAAATCAAATGTTATTTGTCAAATGCGCCGAATACGACAGGTGAAATGCTTACTTACAAGCTCTTAACCAACAATGCAGTTTCAAGAAAAATAAGTGTTAAGAATTTATTTATTTTTATAATTAAAGAGCAGCAGTAAAGTAGCGAGGTTATATACAGGGGCTACCGATACAATGTACAGGGGCACAGGTTAGTCGAGGTAATGGAGGTAATATGTAAATGTAGGTAAAGTTAAAATGACTATGCATAGATAATAACCAGAGAGTAGTGGCAGCGTAAAAGAGGGGGTGGGGTGGGGGCAACGCAAATAGTCTGAGTAGTCATTTGATTAGCTGTTCAGTAGTCTTATGGCTTGAAGGTACCGCTTGCTGTGCGATAGCAGTCCATGACTAGGGTGGCTGGAGTCTGAGAATTTTTAGGGCCTTCCTCTGACACTGCCTGGTATAGAAGTTCTGGATGGCAGAAACCTTGGCTCCAGTGATGTACTGGGTCGTACGCACTAACCTCTGTAGAGCCTTGCAGTCAGAGGCCAAGCAGTTCCATACCAGGCGGTGATGCAACCAGTCAGGATGCTCTCGATGGTGCAGCTGTAGAATCTTTTGAGGATCTGAGAACCCAAGCCAAATCTTTTCAGTCTCCTAACGGGGAATAGGCTTTGTCGTGGCCTCTTCACGTCTCTATTGGTGTTGGTGATGTGGACACCAAGGAACTTGAAGCTCTCAACCTGCTCCACTACAGCCCTATCAATGAGAACGGGGGTGTGCTCGGTCCTCCTTTTCCTGTAGTCCACAATCATTTCCTTTGTCTTGATCATGTTGAGGGAGAGGTTGTTATCCTGGCACCACACGGCCAAGTCTCTGACCTCCTCCCTATAGGCTGTATTAACGTTGTCGTTGATCAGACCTACCACTGTAGTGTCATCAGCAAAGTTAATGATGGTGTTGGAGTTGTGTCTTACCATGCAGTCATGGGTGAACAGGGAGTACTGGAGGGGACTGAGCACACAACTTTGAGTGGCACCCGTGTTGAGGATCAGCGTGGCAGACGTGTTGTTACCTGACCTTACCACCTGGGGGCAGCACGTCAGGAAGTCCAGGATCAAGTTGCAGAGGGAGGTGTTTATTTCCAGGGTCCTTAGCTTAGTGATGAGCTTTGAGGGCCCTAGGGTGTTGAACGCTAAGCTGTAGTCAATGAATAGCATTCTCACGTAGGTGTTCCTTTTGTCTAGGTGGGAAAGGGCAGTGTGGAGTACAATAGTGACTGCATCATCTGTGGATCTGTTGGGGCGGTATGGGTCTAGGTTTTCTGGGATGATGGTGTTAATGTGAGTCATGACAAGCCTTTCAAAGCACTTCATGGAAACAGACGCTACGGGTCGGTAGTCATTTAGTTGAGTGCTATGGGTGCTATGGGTCAGTAGTAATTTAGGCAGGTTACCTCAGTGTCCTTGGGCACTGGGACCATGGTGGTCTGCTTGAAAAACGTTGGTGTTACAGACTCAGTCAGGGACAGGTTGAAAATGTCAGTGAAGACACTTACCAGTTGGTCAGTGCATGCTCAGAGTACAGTACACATCCTGGCCTTGTGAATGTTGACCTGTTAAAACCTCTTGGAACTCCCTCTCCCGGATCCGGGAGAATTGTCATCAACTGACACGAATTAGCATAATGCAACGGACAAAAAATATTACTCAAAAATATTCATATTCATGAAATCACAAGTCAAATATATTGAAACACAGCTTAGCCTTTTGTTAATCACCCTGTCATCTCAGATTTTGAAATTATGCTTTACAGCCAAGTTTATCGATAGCCTAGCATAGCATTATGCCTAGCTAGCAGCAGGCAGCTTGGTCATGAAAATCAGAAAATAAATCAAATTAAATTGTTTACCTTTGATGAGCTTCGGATGTTTTCACTCACGAGACTCCCAGTTAGACAGCAAATGTTAATTTTTTCTCTCATAAAGATGATTTTTTATAGCTGAAACATCTCCGTTTGTACTTCACGTTTGGTTGAGAAATCCACCGGAAACTGACAACGGCAAAAAATATTCCCAATTAGATCCATAATATCGACAGAAACATGGCAAACGTTTTTAAAATCAATCCTCAAGGTGTTTTTCAAATATCTATTCGATAATATATCAACCGGAAAGGTGGCTTCTTAGTAGGAAAGAAACAATGGCCACATTTGTCTTTTACGCACAAAACACTCTGAGAGCCTCCAGCTGACGCAATGTTGTCGTTCAGGCTCATTTTTCAAAATAAAAGCCTGAAACTATGTATTGTGACACTAGACACGTTAGGGAAGCCATAGAAAAAGGAATCTGGTTGATATCTCATTCACTGCTCAATAGGGACGCATAGGAACGCAGAGCTTTCTAAATAAGAGTCTCTTCCTGATTGGATTTTTCTCAGGCTTTCGCCTGTAATATCAGTTCTGTTATACTCACAGACAATATTTTTACAGTTTTGGAAACTTTAGAGTGTTTTCTATCCCAAGCTGTCAATTATATGCATATTCTAGCATCTTGCCCTGACAAAATAGCCCATTTATTGGGAACGTTATTTTTCCAAAAATGAAAATAGTGTCCCCTAGTTTAAATAGGTTAAAAGGTCTTACTCTCATAGGGCTACGGAGAGCATGATCACACAGTCGTCCAGAACAACTGGTGCTCTCATGCATGCTTCAGTGTCTCCAGCCTTGAAGCGAGCATAGAAGTAATTTAGCTCATCTGGTAGTCTTGTGTCACTGGGCAGCTCGCGGTTGTAGTAATAGTTTACAATCCCTACCACATCCGACTTGCATTGGAGCCGGTCCTGGAGCCGGTCCTCAATCTTAGTCCTGTATTGACGCTTCGCCTGTTTGATGGTTCATCTGAGGGCATAGCGGGATTTCATATAAGCGTCCAGGTCAGTCCCGATCCTTGAAAGCGGCAGCTCTACTCTTTAGCTGAGTGTGGACGTTGCCTGTATCCATGGCTTCTGGTTGGGGTATTTACGTACTGTCACTGTGAAGACGACATCATTGATGCACTTCTGGATGACGCCAGTGACTGATGTAGTGTACTCATCAATGTCAATGGAAGAATCCCAGAACATATTCCAGTCTTTGCTAGCAAAACAGTCCTGTAGCTTAGAATCTGCGTCATCTGACCATTTCTTTATTGCCCGAGTCACTGGTGCTTCCTGCTTAAGTTTTTGCTTGTAAGCAGGAATCAAGAGGATAGAATTATGGTCAGATTTGCCAAATGGAGGGCGAGGGATAGCTTTGTATGCATCTCTGTGTGTGGAGTAAAGGTGGTCTGGAGTATTTTTCTCCTCTGGTTGCACATTTAACATGCTGTTAGAAATTTGGTAAAACAGATTTAAGTTTCCCTGCATTATATTCCCAGGCCACTAGGATCGCCGCCTCTGGATGAGAGTTTTCCTGTTTACTTATGGCCTTATACAGCTCATTGAGTGTGATCTTAGTGCCAGCATCGGTTTGAGGTGGTAAATAGACTACTACGAAAAATATAGATGAAAACTATAGGTAAAAATGAGTGGTCTACAACTTATCATGAAATACTCTACATTGGAGAGCAAAACCTTGAGACTTCCTTTATATTAACATTAATCTTGCCTTTACATACAGTACATACAGCCCATTGCAGACATACAGTTGAAGTCTGAAGTTTACATACACCTTAGCCAAATACAGTTAAACTCAGTTTTTCACAATTACTGACATTTAATTCTAGTAAAAATTCAATGTCTTAGATCAGTGAGGATCACCACTTTATTTTATTACGAATGTGAAATGTCAGAATAACAGTAGAGACAATTATTTATTTAAACTTTTATTTCTTTCATCACATTCCCATTGGGTCAGAAGTTTACATACACTCAATTAGTATTTGGTAGCATTGCCTTTAAATTGTTTAACTTGGTTCAAATGTTTCAGGTAGCCTTCCACAAGCTTCCCATAATAAGTTGGGTGAATTTTGGCCCATTCCTCCTGACAGAGCTGTTGTAACTGAGTCAGGTGGTTAGGCCTCCTTGCTCGCACACACTTTTTCAGTTCTTCCCTCAAATGTTCTATAGGGTTGAAGTCAGGGCTTTGTGATGGCCACTCCATTACATTGACTTTGTTGTCCTTAAAAGCCATTTTGCCACAACTTTGTAAGTATGCTTGGGGTCATTGTTCATTTGGAAGACCCATTTGTGACCAAGCTTTACCTTCCTGACTGATTTCTTGAGAAGTTGCTTCAATATATCCACATAATTTTCCATCCTCATGATGCCATCTATTTTGTTAAGTGCACCAGTCCCTCCTGCAGCAAATCACCCTCACAACATGATGCTGCCACCCCCGTGCTTCACGATTGGGATGGTGTTCTTCGGCTTGCAAGCTTCCCTCTTTTTCCTCCAAACATAACGATGGTCATTATGGCCAAACAGTTCTATTTTTGTTTCATCAGACCAGAGGACATTTCTCCAAAAAGCACATTATTTGTCCCCATGTGCAGTTGCAAACCGTAGTCGGGCTTTTTTATGGCGGTTTTGGAGCAGTGGCTTCTTCCTTGCTGAGTAGCCTTTCAGGTTATGTCGATATAGGACTCGTTTGACTGTGGATATAGATACTTATGTACCTGTTTCCTCCAGCATCTTCACAATGTCCTTTGCTGTTGTTCTGGGATTGATTAGCACTTTTTGCACCAAAGTACGTTCATCTATAGGAGACAGAATGGGGCCCTTCCTGAGCGGTATGATGGCTGTGTGGTCACATGGTGTTTATATTTGCGTACTATTGTTTATGCAGATGAACGTGGTACCTTCAGGTGTTTTGAAAATGCTCCCAAGGATGAACTAGACTTGTGGAGGTCTACAATTTGTTTTCTGAGGTCTTGGCTGATTTCTTTCGATTTTACCACGATGTTAAGCAAAGAGGCACTGAGTTTGAAGTTAGGCCTTGAAATACATCCACAGGTACACCTCCAATTGACTCAAATGATGTCAATTAGCCTATCAGAGGCTTCTAAAGCCATGACATCATTTTCTGGAATTTTCCAAGCTGTTTAAAGGCCCAGTCAACTTAGTGTATGCAAACTTCTGACCCACTGGAATTGTGATAAGTGAAATAATCTGTCTGTAAACAATTGTTGGAAAAATTGCTTGTGTCATGCACAAAGTAGATATCCTAACCGACTTGCCAAAACTATAGAAATGTGTGCAGTGGTTGAAAAACAAGTTTTAATGATTCCAACCTAAGTGTATGTAAACTACTACCACTAAAATGAACTACAGGACTATGCTTTTCCTGTGGTTAATTTTCATGCCAAGCAGGTAGGCTGTACTCCTGTTGTAAAGAGAAGCAATGTGCTAAATATTAGGAGAACTGGATCCTCCTCTTTATAATAGAGGCCATCACTCTGTTCTCACGCAATTGCATAGCCTATAGAAATGTAGTGCAATATGAGCTCATGGGCTCTCATTAAGTGATTGATTAGAAACATTTGCATTGACGTCAGAGTGATTATAGGGACAACATTGTGCTGAGTACCAGGCAGTTAGCAAGTTCGGTAGGCTACTAATGATTATCAGCAGCATCAGAGCTTGGAGATGCCTAATAACCATGACTAAACGGTCACGGTCACATTTCACTGCCATCATGACTCGTGACAGCAGGTCTGGCGGTAATACAGTCACCTTATCAGCCCTTGTAGTAATTTCAGATTGCCCTTTTAACTGGTATTCACAAACAACTAAATGTATCTTTAAACTGACTAACAAGCAAGGTAAGCAACAATGCCTCTGTGTTATGATGATGACCGAGGGTAGGTGTCTGGAATGTAAAAAAGAGATACGTCCCATTGGTTCTCACTGCATTGCCCCATTTATCTTAAATGGGTATTGACATCTAGATAAATGTATTAATTTTTTATTTCACCTTTATTTAACAAGGTAGGCCAGTTGAGAACAAGTTCTCATTTACAACTGCGACCTGACCAAGATAAAGCAAAGCAGTGCGACACAAACAATAGCGAGCAGCATACTGCTGGCTTGCTTCTGAAGCTAAGCAGGGTTTGTCCTGGTCAGTCCCTGGATAGGAGACCAGATGGTGATGGAGGGCAAGTAGGAGGCACTCATTCCTCTGGTCTAAAAAAATTATCCCAATGCCCCAGGGTGGTGATTGGGGACACTGCCCTGTGTAGGGTGCTGCCTTTCGGATGGGATGTTAAATGGGTTTCCTGACTCTCTGAGGTCCTTAAAGATCTCATGGCACTTATTGTCAGAGTAGTGCCGTTAACCCTGGTGTCCTGGCTAAAATCCCAAGCTGTCCTTCATATCATCATGTTCACCTAATCATCCCCAACTTACAATTGGCTCATTCATCCCCCTCCTCTCCGCTGTAACTATTCTGCAGGTTGTTGCTGTAAATGAGAACGTGTTCTCAGTCAACTTACCTGGTAAAATAATAAAAAATAAAAAAAACACAGTTACACATGTCAATAACACCGCCGAAGTCAAGGATCGGTAGGATAGTCAGTTTTACGAGGGTATGTTTGGCAGAATGAGTGAAGGATGCTTTGTTGCAAAATAGGAAGCTGATTCTAGACTTAATTTTGAATTGGAGATGCTTAATGTGAGTCTGGAAGGAGAGTTTACAGTCTAGCCAGACATCTAGGTATTTGTAGTTGTCCACATATTCTAAGTCAGAACCGTCCATAGGGATGCTAGATGGGTGGGCAGGTGCGGGCAGCGATCGGTGGATGCATTTAGTTTTACTTGCATTTAAGAGCAGTTGGAGGTCACGGAAGGAGAGTTGTATGACATTGAAACTCATCTGGAGGTTTGTTAACACAGTGTCCAAAGAAGGGCCAAGAGCAACATCATTGATGTATACAGAGAAAAGAGTCGGCCCGAGAATTGAACCCTGTGGCACCCCCATAGAGACTGCCAGAGGTCCGGACAACAGGGCCTCCGATTTGACACACTGAACTCTGTCTGATAAGTAGTTGGTGAACCAGGCGAGGCAGTCATTTGAGAAACCAAGACTGTTGAGTCTGCCGATAAGAATTTGGTGATTGACAGAGTCGAAAGCCTTGGCCAGGTCGATGAATACGGCTGCACAGTATTGTCTTTTAACGATGACGGTTATGATTTCCAGCATGGAAATCAGATTGCATAGCGGAGAAGGTACAGTGGGATTCTAAATGGTCGTTGATCCATAAATCAATGGATATTTCAATGACCTAATTGCATAACAGGTTCACCATCAAGTAAATGGGGCTGAAAACTTGTTGGGATCTTGCCTTAATGTTTTACAGACCATAATAAGTCAGTGATTGCATTTTAATGCTGCGTGAATTCGTTTTTTTGAATAGTGGTTGAGTGTTGGCACTGCACATAACATTGACAGAGACTTATTTTGCCTACAGCTGAGAGAAGTCAATCAGAGGGAAGGCTGCTGCCAAGTGCTTTGTGTCTGTGTATGTCTCTGCTGGAAGGGTCACAGTCATCATGTTTCTCTCTAGTACGGCTGCACTCACACTTCCTCTTCTAATGACTAATCCATCACATTTTCCTCTGACATTTTCAATAACAAACAGGCAACTCATGTTTATTACAGCATTTAAATTCAATAAAAAATAATTAACTGACCCTCAGGTTCATCAGTAAAATTATTTTTTAAGTAGTATATTAACTTTTTAGAAGATATATTCTTTTCAACTTTGGATAACTTGTATTGTGTCTACTTAGATGCAAATCAAACTATGTCAAAAATAATAATCTTCTGACTGTTTCAAATTGTACTAGCCAACTCTCCAAACTTCAGGAGTGAGGACATGATCCAGTATGCTGTCCGTCCTTTAGAGGTGACATGAGGTCTGGATTCTTATGGTGGTCAGTGGACAGTCTTTACCCCTCTGAGTGGAAAATTACCAAGGTATTTTTACAGGGCACTGCATGGGGAGGGCCGCACAAACAATCAATCAGAGAGGAAAGGGGCCAGGGTGTGTGCAGAGAGATGAGGGTTCAATCTGACTGATGAGTAATTGCAGGACAGTCCTGTCAGTGATGCTAGCCAGCAATTAATACCACTCCCACCAGCTGTGCTGGGGTCTGGAGTGGGCCTGATGGAGCAACTGATTTTAAAGCACAGTTAATGGTTGGGTCCAGGAAACAAACCAAATTGTAGCGTCTCTTACATCTGCTGTTTGAAATGCAGTACATTACACAGAGAATCAATACTCACCTCTTTTTAGATAAGGTTAATCCCGTGACTTTGGTTAACAGGGAAAATGTATCCACTGTATGTATCAAGTTAATGCCTTAGTGCTGACTACATTTGCCACTCAACAAGGGCCAAATTAGTGCTCATACGAGGCAGAAATAATTTGTTGTGGATAATTGTGAAATTAAAATAATTTCATGAAAGCCTTTGTCATTTAACAGTACTCCCATTGGTCATGGGCTGGGGCCTGTAAATGTAGCTAAGGGTTTTGAGCGATGACTGACTTTAGATGAAGACGTGAACGTCATACTGAGCCCAGGGGCACTGATGGCTAGGCAAGACAATGAAAATATGAAAATGATTAAAAACATCCTATTAAATAACTTAACTTGTTGTTTATTATATTACATTTCTCCTCAACACATACAGACCCCCACCTTTATCACTAGCCCATGCATACACAAGAAAAGTAGGCTGTTTTAATTGAAACATTTTCCCATGGGGCTGACTGAAGATGTTTGGAAGGGTTGGAAGAAAATGAAAAATGCTAACCTCTAGTTTATGAGATTTTTCATTGCAGTGACAAAAACATTTTTTTTCAATTGGTGGTTTGGAATAACTGGTGAACAGAAGTCAAGATCACTATGATTTCAGCTAAAAGACTGCATGTAGACTAGCCAGGGTACCAGTCTGTCTCTGCTCTCTTGTCAACTCCTAATGTAATTGTCATGCCAAACAGATGATATGTTTTGTATGACAATGACAGCAATGGAGTTGGCAAGAGCACAAACAGATCTGGGACCAGGCTACACAGAGACAGACGTTGGAGAGAATGAATCATACAACTCCTCAGCTGCCATTTTTCTCTTCAGATCTCTGTGCTTCAGACTAAAAGACTAGTATGAGTGAAGTTGCCTTAGTTCTTACAACAAACTTGTGATTGTAGGTCTGGCTGGCAGTCCTTTCCATACATGCCCTTGCATAGACTCAAAGCATGTGTTACAAATTTGAAATTCCATACTATAATATTCAAACCACAAGTAAATATGTTATCTTATAGGGAACAGTACACATTATCTGGCTCATGACATTCAAGTCAAGGACATCTCAGGAATTGCTTAGTGGGCACCTCTGCTCTATTTAGGGACAGGACGTGTTACTTTGCATGGGGAGATTTTAGTTGGCTGATTCTCTCTGTCAATCCAGTGCATCAAAACCTCATTGCATGCAGAGGGAGATCTCAGAGATAGACAGGATCGCTCAGTCAGAGTCGGCCCGCTTCACACACTTTGTTCCTTCCTTAGAAACACAAGCCCCTACTGAGCACAGCTCAATAATGCACACTAGTCAGCAGGGGAGTTGAGAGATTTGCAGCCGACCTCAGAACTCAACATTTAAGTGGATACCCAGCAAACCAAGAAATTCCCAGAACATTAGGTACGATTCCCATGAAGTTCTAGTTAGGGTTTTATCAAACATTAGAAT
Organism: Oncorhynchus clarkii lewisi; assembly: GCF_045791955.1. NCBI lineage: Eukaryota > Metazoa > Chordata > Actinopteri > Salmoniformes > Salmonidae > Oncorhynchus > Oncorhynchus clarkii. The sequence goes on from NC_092163.1 coordinate 57,118,551, forward strand.
GACAACATCCCAAAATCATTCAGAGAATGATTTTCATAAAATCTCTTTATTTATCAAATGATGAAATATCCTTGGAATGTTCTCCTAACATTCACTCACATGTTGTGCACAACATATGCAACAACCACCACAGAACATTTTGCATACAACAATTGCCTGATGTTGCAAGAAAATTCCTATAACACATTTAATATGTTCTATAAATGGTTCCCATAATGTTTTATTAGGTTGTGGGAACAGTCTGGTGGGAACATTGTGTGGACATCACAGAAAATATGTTCCCAAAACACATAAACTGTCCAGTTGTGCAGATGTTTCTACACTGTTTATTTTACATTGCAAAAAAAAACAACATTAAATTGATGTTACAAGAAAGTTCCCACAACACATTTTGTCTGTTCTTTAAAGGTTCACAGAATGTTTCATTAGGTTGTGGGAACAGTCTGGTGGTAACATTGTGGGGACATCACAAAATATATGTTCCCAAAATTAAAAAACTGTCCATTGTGCTGACATTCAGATAATGTTTGTATCAGGGTGCACAAAACATTCCTTCGATGTTGCAAGAATGAAATAAGTCTGTTTTTATTATGTTCATAGCATATTTGATTTAGGTTAAACATAATATTCTTGTCTTGGAGGTTAGACCATTTCAAGAACACTTAGAAAATGTTATATTTATTTTTTACCACAACATTCTCAGCATGCAAATTAAAGAAGATTGGAATACATTACCATTATCTTTGTCTCCAGATTTAATGCCAATTCACATTTGAGAACTCTATTGTAGATGATAGAGACACATGGCATTTTATCTTAATTCATAGGACATTTGAACAGCATTAAATCATACAAGCACAACAATATGTTTTAATCTTCATATGTCGACAATCTACACATGCGGTGTTTGAAACTGCAATGTTTGGTTCCCAAGCCAGGGCTTTTATCATCTGCACCACCAGGTAAATTCTCTTTCATCGTCTTCTTTTCAGTATATGGCCATGGCAGTAAGGTCAATCAGGGATTCCATGCTTCCTTTTTATTCTTCTTAGACATAACTAACCCAGGGAAATACTGGTAACTGGGTTATTCACCACTTCACCCATCCTCTTTAGATGCTGCATACGTCTGGGCCCATATTTACAAGGTATTAAAGACTGAGTGGTAATCTAGGATCACTTATGCTTTTCAGATCTTGAAAAATAAGCCTGGAGGGACCATATCTCAAAGTAGGAATTATATCTGGTGCGTTTTTAAAAAGTTGAACAGTACATTTTGACACAATGTAAAATGTTTTACAGTTAGTCTATACTGGATTTGTAAATCAGGCCAAAATAAAGACATCCTCTTTTTTAGTAGAGTATATCTGAGCATCATTGTAATTTTTCTTTCTAAGAAACATGGTTACAGAATATGTGGGATTCAACCTGCAATATTCAGAACTGAAGGAAGATAATTAACCGTCTGCGCCACCATAGGATAGCTGTTGTATGTTTTTTTTTTTCCTCTGTCAATTATGGTCAGTTGTTAAAATGTTACCATCCTTTTCCTATGCGGTGTACTTGTAACACTGTATTTTATAATTTTCTTTCGTCATCACGTGTTGAAAGCCTTGTGATTTTATACTGAACAAAAATACAAACGCAACATGTAAAGTGTTGGTCCCATGTTTCATGAGCTGAAATAGAAGATCACAGAAATGTTCCATGCGTACAAAAGTATTTTTTGCACAAATATGTTTATGTCCCTGTTAGTAAGCATTTCTGATTTGCCAAGATAATCCATCCACCTGACAGGTGTGGTATATCAAGAAGCTGATTAAACAGGATGTACATTACACAGGTGCACCTTGTGCTATGGACAATAAAAGGCCACTGTAAAATTTGCCACACAACATACTGCCACAGATGTCTCAAGTTTGCAATTGGCATGCTGACTGCAGGAATGTCCACCTGAGCTGTTGCCAAATAATTGAATGTTCATTTCGCCTCCAATGTCATTTAAGAGAATTTGAATTTGGTTTCTTCACCTATGGTATTCTCTGAGGAGGACTGGTGTTGAGGAGTGATTAGGGAGTAATTTATGTATTTATTTATATCGACAGATTTCCTTTTAAGAACTGTAACAGCAAAATCTTTGAAATTGTTGCATGTTCCGTTTATATTTTGGGAGCCTGGGTTAGTTATGTCTAAGAAGGATAAAAAGGAAGCATAGAATTCCTGATTGACCTTACTGCCATGACCATATACTGAAAAAAGATGATGAAATAGTATTTCTGTCTGTAATAAACTGTTTTTGTGGAGAAAACTCATTCTGATTGGCCGGGTCTAGCTCCCCAGTGGGTGGGCCTATGCCCACCCAGGCCCGCCCACCCACGGCTGCTGCCCAGTCGTGATATTCATGGATTAGGCAGTAATTTATTTCATTCATTCATTTATTTATATTGACTAATTTCATTTTAAGAACTGTAACTTCGTAAATTCTTTGAAATTGCTGCATGCTGCATTTATATTTTTGTTGAGTGTTGATGGATTGAGCTTCCTTTAAAGTATTATTGTATAGTCATATGATTCTATAATACAGACTCAGAACCTTCAAACCAAATAATATATTGTTTTACCTTCTCAATTTCAAAATCACTTTTCATTAGACTTTCAATATGTGATGAGAGAAAAGCATAAAATATTGTGTTATAAGTACACAGTATATGAAGAGGATCGGAACATTTTAATAAGTGTACTGTGTTCTGCGTCCTGATTGACCATATTTGACCGAAGAAAAAATACAAGGTCACTGCTATCCCCTGGTGGTGCAGAGGGTTAACGATCTGGCTAGGGAACCAAACATTGCAGTTGTCAACATATGAAGAGCAAAACATATAGTTGTGTTCATATGATTAAATGTTCAAATGTCCTGTAAGTTAAAATGCTATGTGTCTCTATATTCTTCTACAATACAGTCCTCAAATGTGAAGAAACATAACAAGGATCATTTTCAATCTGCCTTCTTATGCTTGAAGGATATACACATTTGCACGCTGAGGAAGTTGTGGTAATGTTAGGTGAAACTTCAATATAACATTTTTGAAATGTTCTTGAAATGTTCTGAGGACCTCAAATAGAAGGTAAAATGTATATTGTGTGAACATCAATGGAATGTTATGTTAAACCTAAAACAAATACACTATGTATGTCATAGAAATTGACTTACTTCATTCTTACAACATTAAGGCGATATCCTGTGTAACCTAACTTAAAAATGGTATCATCACAACTGAGCATGTTTTGTGTTTTGGGAACCTCTCTCTTGTAATGTACCCATACTGTTCCTAAAACCTAATTACATTTTCTGGGTACATTTAAAGACCTAAGAAAGGCTGTTCTGTCAACATTCTTGCAACATCAAAGGAATGTTTTGTGCACCCTGATACAAACATTATCTGAATGTCAGCACAAACCTAAATACATGTTTTAGGAACTTTTAAATAACATAAAACATGTGTTCTAGGAACATTCTTGCAAAATCAGGCAAATGTTTTTTGCAACCTAATAGAAAAATTGCAATAATCAGCGCAAATGACATTTTTTGTGTTTTGGGACTATCTCCAGTCATGTCCACACAATGATCCCACAACCGAATGAAACATTCTGGGAACCTTTAAAGAACAGGCTAAATGGGTTCTGGGAACGTTTTTTTTAATACCAGGTGAATGTTTTATACACTCTGAAATTAACATTGTATAATCATCCAAACAACTGGACAGTTTTTGTGTTTTGGGAACACATATTTTGTGATTTCCCCACAATGTTCCCGACAACACTGTTCCGACAACCTAATGAAAAATTCTAGGTACCTTTAAATAACCTATTAAATGTTTCCTTGGGATGTTCTTGTAACATCAGCTGAGTGTTTTTTGCACCCAAAAAAGAAAGAATCATGTATAATCAACTGGAAAGTTTTTGTGTTTTGGGAACATATATTTTGTGATGTCCCCACATTGTTCTCACCAGACTCTTCCCACAACCTAATGGAACATTCTGTGAACCTTTAAAAAACAGATTACATGTGTTCTAGCAATGTTCTTGCATGTTCAGGCAACTGTTCTATGCAAACATTCTATAATAATAATTTTGGTTTGCTTGTTATTCTGTTAGGTTAAGCAAGTACAGGGCAGTGTCACTTCTGCAAAATGTTGTAACATGTTTATATGGCTTAGGATAGATACACTATCCTCGCTAACGTGTGTACCACATAGGCTTTCCTCAAGATGGGTTCACAGAGTTTTCTGACTGTGTCCTCTGCAAAGGCAATCTAGAGTATGCACTATTTTCTACCCTTGATGATTTTAGAAAAAATATATATCTTTTGTTGACATTACACAATCAAATCTTCAATTAATTTCATCAGGAAAGATTCCAAAAATGATACATAACCTACGTAATAGGTGATCATATGCAAGCTGCAAAGTTGTGCAAGAGGACTGTTTCACAGGAAAGAGATGCAGTATAGGAGAGGACACTACAAGGAGAGGAGAGGACACTGCAACCCTGAGTGGATATTGTCTTGACACCCTCTTTTGTATTTTATCTATTTAGTTCACTTTCAACCCCTCTACCATTAGCCACAAGGTGAATGTGTTTATCTACTCCCTTCACCTCCTATCCTGTGTTAGAATAGGTCAACTGCCAAAGCAAACATGCAAGCCGTGCCAGCCTAGCTCAGCAGTTGAAAGTTGATTACCACATTTCTTTGTATGTTGGTATTTATTACTGATAAATCACTGTACGGATTACTGTTCCCAATTTCATAAATACATGGCTCTCTTCATCCTTCACAATTCACTCGTTTCTCTCCCCAATCTACTTTGAAGACACTGCATTGTGAATCACACGTATCCAATAGTTTCTTCTATGTACCATAACGTCCACTGGGCTCCCCTTGCACCGCAGGGTTATTCTCACCCAAGAGTGCATGGAGGCATGAAATTCTGGCTCCTGCTGCAGGCGTTTTCCATGTCATTTGCCATCCATGGACATCAGAGTAATGCTATAGCCCAGGGAGGGAAACAGAGTTATGTAGACAAAAAATAAATCAGCGCTTGGGATAACAGAGCTTCGCAAATTCAGCCTGATGCCAGCTGTGGCTGATCATTCATGCATGTCTCTTTAATCAAAGGTGGAGGGAAGGCAGGACTTTTCCTTCAGGAAAATCAGGGTTTATCCAGAGGAGATTTAAACATCAAATCACAGGTTAAGACCAAAAGACAGAACATATTCATACTCTTATCATTACATCCAGTTAAGATAACCTATTTCTACTGTTTTCTACATTAATTATCATCAAATCAAATTGATTTATATAGCCCTTCTTACATCAGCTGATATCTCAAAGTGCTGTACAGAAACACAGCCTAAAACCCCAACAGCAAGCAATGCAGGTGTTGAAGCACGTTGGCTAGGAAAAACTCCCTAGAAAGGACAAAACCTAGGAAGAAACCTAGAGAGGAACTAGGCTATGAGGGGTGGCCAGTCCTCTTATGGCTGTGCTGGGAGTAGATTATAACAGAACATGGCCAAGATGTTCAAATGTTCATAAATGACCAGCATGGTCAAATAATAATAATCAGGGTAGTTGACGAGAGTACAACAAGTCAGCACCTCAGGAGTAAATGTCAGTTGGCTTTTCATAGCTGATCATTAAGAGTATCTCTACCGCTCCTGCTGTCTCTAGAGAGTTGAAAACAGCAGGTCTGGGACAGGTAGCACGTCCGGTGAATAGGTCAGGGTTCCATAGCCGCAGGCAGAACAGTTGAAACTTGAGCAGCAGCACGGCCAGGTGGACTGGGGACAGCAAGGAGTCATCATGCCTGGTAGTCCTGAGGCATGGTCCTAGGGCTCAGGTCCTCCGAGAGAGAGAAAGAGAGAGAGCATACTTAAATTCACACAGGACACCGGATAAGACAGAAGAAGCACTCCAGATATAACAGACTGACCCTAGCCTCCCGACACATAAACTACTGCAGCATAAATACACAGGAGACACTGTGGTCCCATCCGATGATACCCCCGGACAGGGTCAAACAGGCAGGATATAACCCCATCCACTTTGCCAAAGCACAGCCCCCACACCACTAGAGGGATATCTTCAACCACCAACTTACCATCCTGAGACAAGGCCGAGTATAGCCCACAAAGATCCCGCCACGGCACAACCCAACCCAGACAGGAACCCAGACAGGAAGATCACATCAGTGACGCACCCCTCCTAGGGACGGCATGGAAGAGCACCAGTAAGCCAGTGGCTCAGTCCCTGTAATAGGGTTAGAGGCAGAGAATCCCAGTGGAGAGAGAGGAACCGGCCAGGCAGAGACAGCAAGGGCGGTTTGTTGCTCCAGAGCCTTTCCGTTCACCTTCACACTCCTGGGCCAGACTACACTCAATCATATGACCTACTGAAGAGATGAGTCTTCAGTAAAGACTTAAAGGTTGAGACCGAGTCTGCATCTCTCACATGGGTAGGCAGACCATTCCATAAAAATGGAGCTCTATAGGAGAAAGCTCTGCCTCCAGCTGTTTGCTTAGAAATTCTAGGGACAATTAGGAGGCCTGCGTCTTGTGACCGTAGTGTACGTGTAGGTATGTACGGCAGGACCAAATCGGAAAGATAGGTAGGAGCAAGACAATGTAATGCTTTGTAGGTTAGCAGTAAAACCTTGAAATCAGCCCTTGCCTTGACAGGAAGCCCGTGTAGGGAGGCTAGCACTGGAGTAATATGATCCAATTTTGGGGTTCTAGTCAGGATTCTAGCAGCCGTATTTAGCACTAACTGAAGTTTATTTAATGCTTTATCCGGGTAGCCGGAAAGTAGAGAATTGCAGTAGTCTGACCTAGAAGTAACAAAAGCATGGATTAATTTTTCTGTATCAGAAAGTTTCTGGACAGAAAGTTTCTGATTTTTACAATGTTACGTAGATGGAAAAAAGCTGTCCAGTCTTGATATGTTTGTTAAAAGATAGATCAGGGTCCAGAGTAACGCAGAGGTTATAAATATATTGTGAGATTGAGCTCATATTTATTTACATAGAATTCTACATAAGCAGTTATTAAAAAATATAGCTCACGTTTTAATAATCATACAAACCATCCAAAAGACTCAAATGTTTTATGACTGTTGTTGCAATTCTGTACAGATTGGAGTTGCATTAATACAATAATGAGATGAAATACATCCAAAGCTCTGAGCGAAGGATTCATTGTTTCTGTCCTCACCCCGAACAATTACTTTTGATTGTAACCTCTGTTGGTAACCATTGTCCCATAAGATGATAGATACTTTTTTAGGGCTGTCAGACTGTCAGCAACACCATCTGACATGTACATAAGGCACCAGCAAGAAATCAGTCAGAAAAAAAGTGACTATCAAACTTTTTCCTCATACTGAAATAGTTGACCCCAATTAGCATACAATATTTAAATCGACTTTTTTATTTTCCTGAAGCTCCATTGGTAACTCCACATACTGCCAACAACAAATGATCATGAACAACCTTTTGACCTCAGCAATAATGCCCTATGCTACACTAGCATCAGGTCACTAGCCCGAGGAACGCATACAATGTAAAACATGCTAGATGAGGGACATAGACTTGGTTAAAAAATGGTATTACCATTTGCTGGTAAAACCAAAGTGTGAATTGCAGTCTTTCCTTGTTCATAAACTGATTTTAAGGCTAGGACTCAAATAACAAAATGTCAAGCATTCTTATTACAAAATGGCATCGCAAGAAAACCTACTTTTGTCAAATGGTCTCAAAAAAGCAAATTGCTGACAGGAAGTAAAGGAATCAACACACTGTGGAGACTTCTGCAATTGTTTTCTGATAATTTTAGCTTCAAAAATGGGGATAAGAACAAGACCTGTAGATGAACTGTTGACGTCAAAGGAAATATACTGTGACCTACCCTTCACCTCTGTTTACAATTTGTTTGTATTTAATTTGCTTCCCAATTTGCTTTAATGTTGTTATTCTTTTGATCCCTTTGAACAAATACCAATACATAATAAGGAATATAATTAAATGCTGCTAAACATAACAGTAATCAGGATTTTAATGCGAGAACTTTAAAGCCATGAGGAAATAATTTGTTGTAACATATTAAATTAGAAGCTGTGCTGGAACTAAATGGGAAATGACAGGGATATAGTAGGCTAGTTATTTTACAAACTGTTTGGACCTCCATCACTAGTGCTGTGCCATTCATTAAGAACTCATTAGCAGAGGTACAGATAGTGCAGATCATTTTGGGAAACTGATATAAACATTATAACCTAATACACAAGTAAACAATTCAAAAGTCTCACAAATATACATGAAATCAGAAAGCAGAGGCTTTTCCCTCTAAGTCGCTGTGTGGATAACATGTTAATACAGAAAGATACAATACTGCATGAAATCAAAAGCTCTCTACAAAGACTGCCTGCCTTTAATTTAACTTTCATCGTTCTTACTGCATCAAAACCCCAAGCTGTTCATTCACTCTACATTTAAAGGACATACAAGGTGTGGGGTAAAACACACTCTGTCATGGCAGGAGACACCTGTCTGACAGAAGGTGGATGGAGGCTGACCGCACTAAGAAACCTAAATATTACAAGCCAATCAGAGAGATGCTGTAGGAGCGTCTGGCAGGCAAGGAGATTTGCTGAAGCGAGACGCAGGGTTCAGAGATCATATCAGCATGGCACGTCTAACAAACTATGCCGACAATCCCTTTCAACTCCCCTCCGAGGTGGTTGGCATGTGCTGTTAAGTCAATAGTGAAATGTGGGGAGCATATTGATTTTCTGCTGGTGTCTCCCATACATCATGGCATGTTTTGGCCTCTAGATTCTGACAGTCAGAGAGCTGGTCCAATTTAAAATCTCATGGCTCATTTCAGTTAACTTTTATGATATGATCTGAATACAGAGAGATGGTTTTCTGACATAATAAAAAGACAAGTGTATTGTAGCATTATTTTTCTTGCCAAATAGAAAACAACAAATGTGTTTCAGAAAATAGTTTCATGCATAGTAAAATAAAATGTTAACACCTCGCTGAAATGGCATTTTCCTCAATCAAGTGAACACTAACACATTTTCCAGTTTGGAATTCAACTTCGCAGTAATTCAGAAAGAAATTAGGCTAGTTCTTCTTGCTCATGTATAAATTCAATCTCAGAGTTGTACACTCTTAGAAAAAAAGGTGTTATCTAGAACCTGAAAGGGTTATTTGGCTGTCCTCATAGGATAACCCTTTTGAAGAACCCTTTCTGGTTCCAGGTAGAACCCTTTTTGTTACAGTGAGAACCCTTTTGGGTTCCATGTAGAACCCTTTCCACAGAGGGATCTTCATGGAACCCAAAAGGGCTACACCTGAAACCAAAAGTTTTTTTTAACTGGAACCATAAAGGGTTATCCTATGGGGACAGCCAAATAACATCATTCAGACACATATCAGAGCAACAAACCATACCCTGAAATGATTATACATTTATATACAGTAATGCATACTGGACAGCATAAGACCATTAGGTTGTCGAGGTCTGTGATACTCTTTGCCAGGTACAGATACCATTATGCTGCTGATAGAACAGCTGAGTGCATACATATTGGTCAAAGATAATACATTTCATGAAGACTATAAGGCTATCTGGACTGTGGACAGCAGTTTTAGACAGAGGTCATATGTCTTTAAGTATATCATTTAGTCTTGATAATACTGTCTGACCAGCAGGAGCATTAATGCACTACGTGGAAATGGTTAAATAGTATAACTGATGTTTGACAACAATTTCTGTCTTTAACGGGAGGCCAGACTAATTCAATTACTTTGAGTTCCATTTAAATGTATAAAGTGTTTTATTTGAGTAAAGTACAGAGAGCATCTGCCAATCCTCCCTCCTCTCCTTTGAAAGTGCTGGCAATGTTTATCTGCTCACAGCGTCATTGCTCTCAGTCAAATTGAAAACCCATCAGGACAAAGGTGTGCTATAATTGCTTTTTCGGATGAAATAAATAATATCAGGAAAATGTTAATGGATTATTGGACCCTGGTGGTCATGGTTAGAGCGTTGGGCCAGTAACCGAATGGTTGCTGGATCGAATCCCCGAGCTGACAAGGTAAAAATCTGTCGTTCTGCCTCTGAGCAAGGCAGGTAACCCACTGTTCCCCTGGCGCCGAAGACGTGGATGTCGATTAAAGGCAGCCCCGCACCTCTCTGATTCAGAAGGGTTGGGTTAAATGCGGAAGACACATTTCAGTGGAATACATTCAGTTGTACAACTGACTCGGTATCCTCCTTTCCCTTTCTTTGCCAAACTTTGGATGCAGGAGCAAATGACTAAAAACTGATGAAATATTTATTAAATTATGATTTTAGCATTCAAGGATATTATGATATTTAGCATGTATTTATTGCACAACATTCACCGTAAAGGATAACTTCCTTAGAACAAATCAACATTTCTTAAACCTTCTTGAATGTCCCACCATCACATAGAGTTTGGTGAAGTTGTGAGTGCAAGTGCATCTTAAAAATAGTATCAGCAATGGGATCATCTATGTTCACTGGTAACAGCTATTGTATTCCAACTTGCTAAGATTGAATGTACATTTTTAAATCTGTTTGTGTGCAGAAAATCTCCAACTCAGGTCTGCTATGATGATCCACCTGGTATTCCAGTTCAGAAAACAAACGTGCAGATTGGGAATTTTTATGTCAGGACAAGAATATGTAATCTACAAGCTAGTTTGGGAAGAGAAGAATATCTATATAGAAAGTGTAACTCACTTTTGCAGTGCACCTTAAAGCCAAGTTCGCCTCATTAAATAGCTTTTTATGGCTTTTGAAACATAGCATGTTTGTAAAGCTTCAGCTTTACAATCTCTACCTTTCCTTCCCATATTGCTGGTGCTGAAATAGAATGTGTTCCATTTTCTCCATCTCCTCCTGACAGTAGTCACACCTCCTAGTCAGATGTTTTCCTACCAATTTCAATGTACTATTGAGCCTACTATTGAGCCTGCCTTCTCTCTCAATTTGAGGACCTCCCTGCCCTCACCTTTTCCTTGATTATATATTTGTCTTCTCTTTCCCTCCCTCTTCCACAACTCTTACCATTTGTTTTTAGCCACTGTTCTTATCAACCCCTTGGCTTCTGCTTTACTGATTGACAATTCCATTTCAACATTAGGATGTTTGAGAACCTGCTTGGCGAGAACATCTACCTCCTCATTCCCCCATACTCCCACGTGAACTGGTACCCAGAGGAACATCACAAACACCCACATCTGTTTCACCCTATACAAACACTCCAAAATCTAATACAATAGATTGTGTATGCTCTGAGACACAAATACATTTAAGCACATCAGTTCTGTGCAGGAGTCAGAATAGATGGCTACCCTGTTTGGCCTCACCTTCCCCACACTCTGCAGCCAAGAGTATAGGCAGCAACTCCATTGTGTAACCAGATAAATGATCTGTTGCTCTTTTTGTCACTGCCACCTTAAACTCAGTAACACTAAAAGCTCCTTAGATCCATCTGTGAATATATTCAAGAAAGCATAGTACTATGTTGTTAAATGTTTGCTTTCAATATTTACTGGATCTACTCTTTCTTCACCAGCTCTTACCCTCTCAAGCAACCCTAGGTCTATCTCCATCGGCTTCATGAGTTGTGAAGCTATAAGGCCTCACCTCAGAGGATTCCTGGTGTAGCTGCGCTTTCTACTAGACACTTTGTGAACCTAGCTAGACCAGTCAATTTACATTAGGTTACATCTGATCAACAAATCATACTAACATAGCAAATTGCCTTTATTAGGTTAAATATAATAATGAATACTCTAAGCATCACACTGAAGAAATGTATAATTAGTGTGTGCGTTTTGAAATAAATATTGAATCAGTAGCCTACGAATTAGCAATAAAAAAGCCCCACTTATAGTCTTTGAAAATTAAACTACGCTAGTGTGGAACACAAGTCTACCAAATACAATAACACCAAAAAGATTATATCAAACAAGCGCAGCTAATTGCATTCTGAGGTCAAGTGTTAAAAATATAAAAAAATTCAAATCCATCACTTTATAATATAACCAGTAATACCACGACTCCTGGACTGCATTGAAACTCCCAGGATGCAAAGCTCCACTGGCTAATGTTAGAAATTAGCAAGCCCAGCCAAAGTCTAAATATACATGTCATTACACATTTACTTTGGGTTAGAACCATATTATAATGCTCACATGAATATAATGCTGAATACATGTCCATTATGATGGTTAGCTAGCACTAAAATTGGAACTTGTAACGCAATCACCAAGACCTGAAACTCTTGTACCAAATCCCTAAACCAAGTCTGCAAAGTTTCAAACACAATTCTTGCTTTACACTCAGTTTTCAATTCTAAATCACACTTTTTGCTTAACACTACACACAGCTCTCTAAATTAGTCACAACATTCAAAATTAAAATATCTTTAGTCCCTTTGGAAAGCAACCCCAATCACAATGCCAAGCTCTATACACCAATTGGCAACACCCACTCCTCACAGGTGTAAACACTAGTTGCTGAATTGTTCACATAGAAATCAGAGCTTTAGCACTATAAAAGGCCACAGATGAGCTCTCCTGTTTTGGAGGAAAATGGAAGTTAATGGTGAAGCAAGAGCTAGAGGTGAAGGGGTGAGAGTAAGAGGAGGAAGAGGAGGACTAGGACAAGAAATGACAGTTGTCTCAGATGAAATCAGGGCCACATTGGTTAACCATGTGCTCATCCATGGATTGAGTATGAGGGAGGCTGGACAGAGAGTTCAGCCCAGCCTGAGCCGCTACACGGTTGCATCTTTCATCCGTACATTCAGAAATGAGAACCAATAAGTTGCCTACCATCTACACTATGCTCTTTATGTATGCATACTGTAGTATACAGCAGTCCAACATATTAGTAGACCTATGTTACTCAGTGATTGTTGGCCAATGTTACAGTAATGTCATTTCATATTGAAAGAAAATAGATTAGTTTAGCTTACTGTAACCAATCGTATCATATTTGTGGATCTTCTGCAGAACTGAGAGATGGCCAGGCCATGGTGGAAGACACCGTCTGTTCACACCAGAACATGAGACCGCTATTGTGAAAATGGGAGTGGAAAAAAATACCATTAGACTACGAGAAATCCAGAACCACATAATTGCAGACAACACAATATTCAATAATATTCACCAGATGGGCTTGTCTACATTGAACCGTGTATTACAGCGGTACCGAATCCGGATGAAACAGGTCTATAGGGTGCCATTTGAGCGCAACTCAGAGAGGGTTAAAGAACAGCGCTATGATTATGTGCAAGTAAGTACGATACTATGAATTTACTGTCATATCAGCACTGTATAGACAAATTACAGTACTGTATTCCAGTGTATTGTGCCTCACCATATTGACTGCTCTAGGTCTATGTCACATATTGTCTTGTCTGTTTCAGAGAGTCTTGGAGCTGGATGCCGCTGCGAATTCAGAACGTTTATATTTACATTGATGAGGCTGGCTACAACCTAGCCAAAAGAAGGGGACGGAACATTATTGACCGCTGTGCCATTGTGAATGCCCCTGGACAGCGGGGAGGAAATATCACCATGTGCACAGCCGTTTTGCTAACAGTGATTGAGTTATATTATTAGCCTAAATTATGACCTCCATAACCCACTTTACCATACCCTGGGTTTAGATGAACAGACACTAATGCATTGACATCTGTGTGAGTCAAGACATCTGTGTGAGTCAACCACCAAAGATCTTTCAAGTAGTGAGTGACATGTCAACTTACTGTATGCAATTAGCTTAGCATAAGCCATGCATTAGCATCCACTAACACATACAAGTGAAACCATAGTTGTAATGTTGACTGTGTAGGCTATATGCATATATCTAAAGCTTCTAAATCTTTAAAAAACCAGTGGGCTCTGAGGGTAAAGGCTATTTTATTTCCCTCACTATTAGTTTGCCAAAAAAGAAACCAAGGTTATTGTTAAAGGCATGCGAAATAGAACAGTGAGATGAGGCCGCTCAGCCTAGCCTGCTTATCGGACTACCAGTAGGCTACTTTATCGATCCCAGGACCTCATCAAGATGTTTGCTGTGGATGGGTAGAGACACACTGAAGAAGTCTATGTCCAATCTGTTTTTTTGCTAATCTAAAACGTTGTCTCGGCTGTGTTTACGGACAGAAAAACCTCCTAAGAAAATGTTAAAACAAGTAATAAATCATCCAATTAAAAATGGATTTACATTAGGTTAGGTAGACTTCTTCCTAAGGAGCCTTGGCAGGAATCAGCTACTCTGTCTCCGTCTAAGTTCAAAGATATTTTAACGATGCTGACATACTGTACTATCTTTTCACAATGGTAATTTCTATCTCACATGCCTCTGTGAGATAAAATAATGGCTCCATTTGTGTGTCAAATGAGACAGCCTGTGGAAATTCCATGCACAGTGTGTCTTTTCATTGCCTCGATGCAAGCGTTTCATTGCCCGGCAAAAATGGCCCCTCCTGCCATTACGGGAGCTTGTCAAGTATTTGTGCTTTCATCTGTCTTCATCACATAGCTCGAAGTACAAAACATCAAGTCACCACTACAAAAGGCCAACCTCTTACTCCACCTTCTCACACACCCTTTCAACGAAGTCTCCATTCTGATGCATGAGTTTATTATCTGACAAATAGGTTAATCTTCTTCCTCAGCATTTTACTGGCTCAACATAACTTCTATTGAGCTCTGGCTTCTACATTAACTAATTGCTAAAAGGTTAAGGCTAATGAGGGAACTTTCAGCTCCAGCTGGCTGTGATTTCTCTTTTTTTTTTTACAAGTCAGTAATATCTCATCATTGGACACTCTGGAATGCCGTGGGACTTGCAGCCTACACTTGTCAACATCTGCCAGGAGCAGGGGAACTGATTATAGGATAGAAAACTGGTATTTAGTCTGTAAACCAATCACACAACTTTATTCAAAAGAAACATTTGTGTCTCTCCAATGCCAGTCACAAAGGTGATCTTAATCATGTTTGACTGTTCAATAAATCTCAAGCCATAATGCAAAAGAAGCCATTGGAAATTATGAATATCACTATACAAATTGTAAGTGGTTTGAATATCGTCTTCAACCCTTATTGCTATTCAGCTTATTTCTTTCACAACCCATGGCAGCAACAGGCACAAAAAAAGGCAGCAAAATGTTTTTAGTTGGATGTAGCTTCTTTAGATAGACAGGTACGAAAGCTTTAGCTTAACAAGAGGATTCGGAAATGGGAAGCTTGTCACCGGTAACAACACTGCTGGTAACACAATCTATTTGTGTCCCTAGCTAAACATGAACACAATTTATGCCCGCATTTTAAGCCTGCCTACCCCAAACTCTTGGTTTGATGGGAGAGATGACTGACTGAAGAGGACCATCCCCCAATAGTTTTTTTCCTTTCAAAATGTCAGAGAGAAGCCAACATCCTCCTTAGACCTTGTGCTATTGCTTAGCTTACGTTTCTTGAAGGTTTGGGATATGCGAAACTAAGTTGGATGCACAAAATAATTACATGGTCAATTCATCAAATTAAATATGGATTATTGATATGAAAATGAAAGAGTGCACCTCATTTGTCACACTTTTAGATTTTTTTAAACATTTCAGATTATTTATAAAATGTGTTTTGGATAGCGCAATTACTAGATGGGAAGAAGAAAAAAGATTAAATAAATAAATACATACCCCCTGTCCATATAAACGGTACCAAATTAAAATAATTGTTACAAAATTGTTTAGCTATTTCCATTCTTCCAACATGTGGTTGCCTGACAGGTCAAATTTGACTCCAATTGGATCTTTTCTTCCCTCCCCATTGACACTGCAGGTGACCAGAAAAGAAAGGATCTGCATACATGGCCAAACCAAAGTAAATACCGCCGGAACCTATTATATTCTTCATTCAACACCAAAAGTAATGTATGTTCCATGACTAGCAGTGTCGCATTTTATGAACTGATTACTATTTCATTCACAGTGGTGAGGCATTAGCCTGCCACGGTGTCGGAAATAACACATAGTTCATGTGATGGTTGTTTATAAAACATTCAATATTAGATCAGAGTAAATCGATGCCTGCATGTTTACTTATTTACCTATCAAAATCAGAGGTATAAGCGAAACAAGGATAGAGGTGTTCCCAAACCGTAGACCGTCTCTTCACTCAACAAGCACAACCTGAACAATCAAAGGATTTGATGGATGGAGTTCTTCAGAGTTTTAATGACATCTCCCATGTAGAAAAATATATGTATAGAACAATTAAAATGTCTTAATAATCACAACTCTGATAATTCAAATATTTGTGTTTGCTTGAAGCAAGGTTTTTACTTGTCATCAGCATGAAGTGCATTCTCAGTTGTTTCAGTTAAAAGGCATAATATGTTGTTGGGTGATTCATTGAACAGATATTGTATTTTTCTGGGATGAGCTCTAGCAGCCCACAGCACTTCATCAGATGTTCTAGCATAATGGCACATTTTTCTGCCATGTGGTGTCAGTGCAAAGAAAAAACTGGAGCCTTTGCAATCTGTTGCTCCCAAGAGTAGATTACCTGAGGATGGTCGGTGGCCTTATCATTTCGGTCTAGTTTCTAAATCTACAACCATATTGTTATGAATGAAGTTAATGTGCAACAATTTGACTATAAATTGTACCCAGTGTAAATAAACCATAAGATACAGTTTCACAAGAGCATGATTTCAGAGACTGTTATTTATATAGCTGCATGGCTTTTCAACATGGCTTTCCCTTGCACATTGTTGCTTTTGTTCTTGCTGAATATTTGCCATTGATCCCTCCATACTATTGATATCCTCCAGCAGTTGAGCACATTCTCTCTCGCAGCCTTTTGTCCTTCAGTAACAATGTTTGAACAGCTCCTGTCGAGACTGTTTTTCATCATCTAAACCCTCTATGATACCATTTCCATGCCTACACTCTGTAAGGGTCTGTTCTTATGCACATGCCCAAGAAAGCCGTCTAATAGGAAATACTCCAGGCACATAGTGCCATAATCACATGCCGAACCAGATATTCCAATATGAAAAAGAAAAAAGAAAAAGGTATGTTAAGCATTAAATTAATAACAAGAGGAAAATGTCACGTCTAAAGTCATTTCAGTGTGTGTTCCTTGTGTTGATTGCCACTACTATGTGTGGAAGTTCTAAAGTTATTGCCATAGAGACCATCTATCCGACGTTTTTCATGTTGATTCCTCTAGAGGGTTTCTTGAATATCAATCAGGGAACCATGTTTTCATTCACTTTGTTTTCCACAATCATTATTTGCTTGATGTTAATCACCTTCTTTGTCTAACATTGATTTGGAATGGATGGCTATCAACACACTGGTACAGCTTTTAGTGAGAGAATTATCGTTGAACTAATTATTTCATATTCCAGTGTTATTTTAAAAAAATTGAAAAGCCTAAGCGTTGTTGTTCACTAGTTTACTCCAATTAGAAGAGGGGTGGTAGGGTTAGAAAGTAATAAAGGAAAACACAATATTTTAAAAAATGTATATGTGTCACGTTCGTCATAACGAGGAGACCAAGGCGCAGCGTGATATGAATACATTCCTCTTTAATGAAAGAGAACACTGAACAAATTATACAAAACGAACATGATGCTACATATAACGAGTGCTGACATGCAACTAACCAAAATGGAAATGGCAACCTAAATAGGATCCCCAATCAGAGACAATGATAAACAGCTGTCTCTGATTGGGAACCAATTCAGGCCACCACACATTTACCTAGACAATACCAAAATCCCATAGATATACAAAAAACCCTAGACAGGACAAAACACACATACCACCCTCGTCACACCCTGACCTAACCAAAATAATAAAGAAAACAAAGATAACTAAGGTCAGGGCGTGACAGTATGTATGTACACTACCGTTCAAAAGTTTGGGGTCAGTTAGAAATGTCCTTGTTTTAGAAAAAAAAAAAAATAATCCATTAAAATAACATAAAATTGATCAGAAATACAGTGTAGACATTGTTAATGTTGTAAATTACTATTGTAGCTGGAAACGGCAGATTTTTTAATGGAATATCTACATAGGCGTACAGAAGCCCATTATCAGCAACCATCACTCTCCTGTGTTCCAATGGCACATTGTGTTAGCTAATCCAAGTTTATAATTGTAAAAGGCTAATAGATCATTAGAAAACCCTTTTGCAATTATGTTAGCACAGCTGAAAACTGTTGTTCTGATTAAAGAATCAATAAAACTGGCCTTCTTTAGACTAGTTGAGTATCTGGCGCATCAGCATGTGTGGGTTCGATTACAGGCTCAACATGTCCAGAAACAGATAACCTTCTTCTGAAACGCATCAGTCTATTCTTGTTCTGAGAAATTAAGATATTCCATGCGAGAAATTGCCAAGAAATTGAAGATCTCGTACAATGCTGTGTACTACTCCCTTCACAGAACAGCGCAAACTGGCCCTAACCAGAATAGAAAGAGGAGTGGGAGGCCCCGGTGCACAACTGAGCAAGAGGACAAGTACATCAGAGTGTCTAGTTTGAAAAACAGGTGCCTCCCATGTCCTCGACTGGCAGCTTCATTAAATAGTACCCGCAAAACACCAGTCTCAATGTTAACAGTGAAGAGGCGACTCCGGAATGCTGGCTTTCTAGGCAGAGTTCCTCTGTCCAGTGTCTGTGTTATTTTGCCCATCTTAATCTTTCATTTTTATTGGCCAGTCTGAGATATGGCTTTTTCTTTGCAACTCTTCCTAGAAGGCCAGCATCCTGGAGTCGCCTCTTCACTGTTTACGTTCTAAGTTTTGAATCTGCCGTCATTTTGCATATCAGTTCATAAACTGTGTGTCATGGAATTGGTACGTCAACTCTCTTCCTAACTATTTTGCAATGTATATGGCACAGATGTCAATTTCTTGTTCCTTAAATAAAACAAATATACTTTATCACATCTGTCTTTAACCATGTGTGGCCTTTCATGCAGGACCGACAAACAATTTCCTTACTTTTTCCCCTCCACTTTCCTCTTCCATTTTTTAGTAATGCTGCATTTAGTTGGTTGTAATTTTGAGTATAGCAGACATGTCTATTTGTTTTTGTTAGCTGCATGTATGACAACTCCACGAGTCCAATTTATTATATAATTTACGAAGATTATACCTTTTTTTAAATCAGTTAGTATATTTGAGCTTCACCACAATATTTGTTGTATTATTTGTTCTTCCATTTCTGCTGGATTAAATTGAAATTGCAACCAACTTTCTATGGCTTGTATAAAAAATAGTGATATTTGGGAAAGGATTTCCTATTCAAATAACTGAAAGCGAGAGGTTGTAATCTGAATAAAGGGAAAAGGGCCATTCTTGAACATAGGGTGAGACATTCTTATTCATTTGCTAGAGAACCAGGATTTCTAATCCCTTGATATTATTGTTAGATTTGATTCTAATAGCTAACATTTCGATGGCCATAATAAATAGTTATGCCGGTCTGATTAGAATAAATAATATCTGAGCAAAACTTTTAAATTCTATGTGCTATACATTTTGCTTCAATTTTTGCATCACAACAATAAAGTGTAAGGGTGTCACGACTTCTGCCGAAGTCGTTGCCTCTCCTTGTTCGGGCGGTGCTCGGCGTTCGACGTCACCGGTCTTCTAGCCATCATCGATCCATTTTTCATTTTCCATTGGTTTTGTCTTGTCTTCCCACACACCTGTTTTCAATCCCATTCATTACCTGTTGTGTATTTAACCCTCTGTTTCCCCTCATGTCTTTGTCAGAGATTGTTTATTTGTCAGTGTAGTTTTTTTGTTGTATAGGTGCGCGACGGGTCTTCGTACCCATATTTGTTTATGTTCTTTTACTGTTTAGTGTTATGGAGCATGTTTTTATGACATTATTAAAAGACTCCATTTTACACTCCGTTTGACTCTCCTGCGCCTGACTTCCCTGCCACCTATACACATATGCCTGACAGAATCTCTGACCCTAATGGTCGACTATCTAAGGCATGAATAGGGTCAGGGTTTATCAGGGAGATAACCGCACCTTTGTGTATGATAACGCAGGAGGGTCACAAGGAGAAGATTAGTCTTTTCCTTATTGATTCTCCTGCATATTCTGTGGTGCTAGGCCTACCCTGGTTAGCTTGCCATAACCCCACTGTTTCTTGGCCACAGAGGGCTCTCACGGGGTGGTCGCGAGTATGCTCAGGTAGGTGTTTAGGGGTTTCCGTTGGTGCTACTACGGTGGAAAGTCCAGACCAGGTCTCCACCGTGCGCATTCCCCCGAATATGCCGATTTGGCTCTGGCCTTCTGTAAAAAGAAGGCGACTCAATTACCACCCCATTGACAGGGGGATTGTGCGATAGATCTCCTGGTAGACGCTGCATATCCCAAGAGTCACGTGTATCCCCTGTCGCAAGCGGAGACGGAGGCTATGGAGACATATGTCTCTGAATCTCTGCATCAGGGGTTCATTCAGCCATCCATTTCACCCGTCTCTTCGAGTTTCTTTTTTGTGAAAAAAAAGGATGGTGGTTTACGCCCGTGCATTGATTATCGAGGTCTGAATAAAATCACAGTGAAATATAGTTACCCACTACCTCTGATCAATACGGTTATTGAGTTAATGCACTGGGCACGTTTTTTCACAAAATTGGATCTCAGGAGTGCGTACAATCTGGTGCGTATTCGGAAGGGTGATGAGTGGAAGACGGCATTTAGCACCACCTCAGGTCATTATGAGTACCTGGTCATGCCATATGGGTTGATGAATGCTCCATCAGTTTTCCAATCATTTGTAGATGAGATCTTCAGGGACCTGCACGGGCAGGGTGTAGTGGTGTATATCGATGATATTCTGATATACTCTGCTACACGCGCCGAGTATGTGTCCCTGGTGCGCAGGGTGCTTGGTCGCCTGTTGGAGCATGATCTATATGTCAAGGCTGAGAAATGCTTGTTCTTCCAACAATCCATCTCCTTCCTAGGGCATCGGATTTCCACCTCAGGAGTGGAGATGGAGAGCGACCGCATTACAGCCGTGTGTAATTGGCCAACTCCAACCACGGTAAAGGAGTTGCAGCGTTTTTTGGGGTTTGCCAATTACTACCGGAGGTTTATCCGGGGTTTTGGTCAGGTGGCAGCTCCCATTACCTCACTGCTAAAGGGGGGCCCGGTGCGCTTGCAGTGGTCGGCTGAGGCGAACAGGGCTTTTGAGCACCTGAAGACTCTGTTTACCTCGGTGCCTGTGCTGGCTCATCCGGATCCCTCTTTGCCATTCATAGTGGAGGTGGACGCATCCGAAGCTGGGATAGGAGCAGTGCTCTCTCAGCGTTCGGGTACGCCACTGAAGCTTCGCCCCTGTGCTTTCTTTTCGAAGAAGCTCAGCCCGGCGGAGCGAAACTATGATGTGGGGAACCGAGAGCTGTCGTAGAAGCCTTGAAGGTGTGGAGGCATTGGCTTGAGGGGGCTAAACACCCTTTTCTCATCTGGACTGACCACCGCAATCTGGAGTACATCCGGCAGGCGAAGAGATTGAATCCTCGCCAGGCAAGGTGGGCCATGTTTTTCTTACAGACCAGGCTCCCAGAACGTTAAGACAGATGCATTGTCTCGGCTGTATAACACAGAGGAGCGATCCATGGATCCCACTCCCATACTCCCAGCTTCGTGTCTGGTGGCGCCTGTAGTGTGGGAGCTGGACGCGGACATTGAGCGGGCGTCACGTGCAGAGCCCTCTCCCCCTGAGTGTCCAGCTGGTCGTCTGTACGTTCCGTCTGCTGTCCGCGACCGATTGATCTATTGGGCTCACACGTCACCCTCCTCTGGTCATCCTGGGATAGGTCGGACGATGCGCTGTCTTGAAGGGAGGTACTGGTGGCCCACTTTAGCTAAGGACGTGAGGATTTACGTTTCTTCCTGCTCGGTGTGCGCCCAGTGCAAGGCTCCTAGACACCTGCCCAGAGGTAAGCTACAACCTCTACCCGTTTCTCAACGGCCGTGGTCGCACCTGTCGGTGGATTTTTTTGACTGATCTTCCACCTTCACAGGGTTACACCACGATCCTGGTCGTTGTGGATCGGTTTTCAAAGTCCTGTCGTCGCCTCCCTTTGCCCGGTCTCCCTACAGCCTTACAAACTGCAGAGGCCCTATTTACACACGTTTTCCGGCACTATGGGGTGCCTGAGGATATAGTGTCTGATCGGGGTCCCCAGTTCACATCAAGGGTCTGGAAGGCGTTCATGGAGCATCTGGGGATCTTGGTTAGTCTTACCTCAGGTTTTCACCCCGAGAGTAATGGGCAGGTGGAGAGAGTTAACCAGGATGTGGGTAGGTTTCTGCGGTCTTATTGCCAGGATCGGCCGGGGGAGTGGGCGAAGTTAATGCCCTGGGCAGAGATGGCTCAGAACTCGCTATGTCACTCCTCCACTAACCTTACTCCTTTTCAATGTGTATTAGGGTATCAGCCGGTTCTGGCTACTTGGCATCAGAGCCAGACCGAGGCCCCTGCGGTGGACAATTGGTTTCGGCACGCTGAGGAAACCTGGGAGGCAGCCCATGTCCACCTTCAGCGTGCCATAAGGCGTCAGAAAATTGGCGCAGACCGTCGCCGCAGTGAGGCCCCAGTGTTCGCACCAGGGGACAGGGTCTGGCTCTCGACCCGAAACCTGCCCCTCCGCCTGCTCTGCCGGAAGCTGGGTCCGCGGTTTGTGGGGCCGTTTAAAGTCCTGAGGAGAGTGAACGAGGTATGTTATAGGTTACAACTGCCCACTAACTGCCCACTAATTACCGTAATTACCACATTACTCGTTCCATGTGTCTCTCCTCAGGCCGGTGGTGGCTGGCCCGCTCCAGGAGGCTGAAGTGCGTGATGTTCCTCCGCCTCCTCTAGACATCGAAAGGGTCCAGGCGTACTCTGTTCGATCCATTTTGGATTCGAGACGTCGGGCGAGGGGCCTTCAGTACCTCGTGGACTGGGGGGGTTACGGGCCGGAGGAGAGATGCTGGGTTCCGGTGGAGGACGTGTTAGATCCTTCCATGTTATCAGAATTCCACCGTCTCCATCCGGATCGCCCTGCACCTCGCCCTCCGGGTCGTCCCCGAGGCCGGTGTCGACGCACTGCTGGAGCCACGCGTCAGGGGGGGGGGGGGGGGGGGGGTACTGTCACGACTTCTGCCAAAGAGACATATGTCTCCATAGCGGTGCTCGGCGTTTGACGTCACCGGTCTTCTAGCCATCATCGATCCATTTTTCATTTTCCATTGGTTTTGTCTTGTCTTCCCACACACCTGTTTTCAATCCCATTCATTACCTGTTGTGTATTTAACCCTCTGTTTCCCCTCATGTCTTTGTCAGAGATTGTTTATTTGTCAGTGTAGTTTTTTTGTTGTATAGGTGCGCGACGGGTCTTCGTACCCATATTTGTTTATGTTCTTTTCCTGTTTAGTGTTATGGAGCATGTTTTTATGACATTATTAAAAGACTCCATTTTACACTCCGTTTGACTCTCCTGCGCCTGACTTCCCTGCCACCTATACACATATGCCTGACAAAGGGGCGTCCAATTTTTTACGTTTATATTTACCACTTGTATCCTGTTTTTCCTCAAACTTATTCTGAGCCTCTATGGTACAGTTTTTATTGATATCTATATGTTCTGTTACACCTTCTATTTAATTGGTTAGTATGTACTCTTTTGACCTAAATTGCTTTTGTTTTAGAGATGAGTACTGAATAGCATGGCCTCTAAAGGCACATTCAAAAGTGTCCCATACAATAATGGAATTTGCTGTACCTATGTTAGGTCGGAAAAATTATGTTATACATTCCTCTCTCCTAGTTTAAAACAAGTTATCCAATAGGCTTTAATTATATTTCAAATATCCTTGCCCATGTGGAAATTCAGCAAGAGCAATGTACAGTATACAGTGGGGAGAACAAGTATTTGATACACTGCCGATTTTGCAGGTTTTCCAACTTACAAAGCATGTAGAGGTCTGTAATGTTTATCATAGGTACACTTCAACTGTTAGAGACGGAATCTAAAACAAAAATCTAGAAAATCACGTTGTATGATTTTTAAGTGGCTAACCTCCTTCCCTCTGTAAGAGCATTGAAGATGGGTCGTGGCTGGGTCTTCCAGCATGACAATGACCCAAAACACACAGCCAGGGCAACTAAGGTGTGGCTCCGTAAGAAGCATCTCAAGGTCCTGGAGTGGCCTAGCCAGTCTCCAGACCTGAACCCAATAGAAAATCTTTGGAGGGATCTGAAAGTCCGTATTGACCAGCGACAGCCCCAAAACCTGAAGGATTTGGAGAAGGTCTGTATGGAGGAGTGGGCCAAAATCCCTGCTGCAGTGTGTGCAAACCTGGTCAAGAACTACAGGAAACATATGATCTCTGTAATTGCAAACAAAGGTTACTGTACCAAATATTAAGTTCTGCTTTTCTGATGTATCAAATAATTATGTCATGCAATAAAATGCTAATTGATTACTTAAAAATCATACAATGTGATTTTCTGGATTTTTGATTCCGTCTCTCACAGTTGAAGTGTACCTATGATAAAAATTACAGACCTCTACATGCTTTGTAAGTAGGAAAACCTGCAAAATCGGCAGTGCATCAAATACTTGTTCTCCCCACTGTATGCCAATTATCTGATGGTCCGACCTCATTATGTCCCTGATCAACACTTTTTAAACTTTTGGTGCCAACGAGAATGACATAAGAAAGAAGTCAAGACCACTAGCTTGAATGAGCCTCTGTCATGAATACCTCACTATGTCAGGATATTTAAGCCTCCCTATATCCACTAGTTCCAATATATCATGACATTCTCAATTTCCTTAAGAGCATGAGGGTGGTAGTTTGTAGTGTGATTTCCTAAATAGTCCATAGAGGTATTTAAAACAGTATTATAATCTCCCACTATAATAATAGAGTATTGTATTGCTTGTAGGGTTGACCATTTATCATATATATTTTCAAAGATGTGTGGATCATCATTATTTGTTCCGTAAAGGTTAATGAGCCATATCTGTTTATGGTCCAATGACATATTTTAAAACATCTTGTAATGACTCTCGTGGGTTGAAGAAGGAGACCAAGGTGCAGGGTGGTAGGCGTTCATGATATTTAATCAACTGAACACCGCAACAAAATAACAAAGTAGAAAAAACAAAAGCACACAGTTCTGTCAGGCAACAAAATAGCTAAACAGAAAATAACTACCCACAAACACAGGTGGGAAAAAGGCTGCCTAATGATAGACAGCTGCCTCTGATTGGGAACCATACTCGGCCAAAACAAAGAAATAGACAACATAGAATGCTCACCCCAAATCACACCCTGACCTAACCAAATAGAGAAATAAAACAGCTCTCTAAGGTCAGGGCGTGACACATCTATCTACCTTGCGGATCTGTTAGGACAATTTGCACATTTGGATCAAAATTACTGTTAATATCATCACCCCTTTTGAGTTTCTTTGCCCATGGGAGCAGTATATTTCACCCCCCCTCCCTCCCCCCTGCCCCTCTGCCCCCCCCCCCCCCCAGACCTTTTTCCACACAACTTAATATAACATTGTTGAATGAGTTTCTTGTAAACAATATATATTATATTCCTTCTCTTTGAGCCAGGTAAATATGTGTTCTTCTTTTCCTATTATCTGCTAAGCCATTACAATTATGTATATATATATATAATATATATATATATATATATATATATATATATATACACACACACACACACACACACACACACACACACACACACACACACACACAGCATATGTAATGCAAATCTTGCGTATTTTAATTTCCGTCATTAACAATTAGTATGCGTAATAATGTTGGCATTTCATGGACATGATTGTTACCTATAACCAGTATTGCCATTACATTACATTTTTGTCAAGCAATTATTATTTTAGCTCAACGGGCTCTGGCTTTTTAGGACCAACCCTGCCAGGCAGGCTCAGAATCTTGAGGGGACAGTGCTGCTCTAGTAGGTTCACTTACCACATTTATCTTTCTGTTTTGGATGCATATAGGCAATTTACAGCAGGCCCATAAAACAGATAAGGACTTCTCTTTAGTGTATGGGTCGCTCAGGTGGGTGTCTAAGGTATATGGTTGGGGACCGTTCCATCATGATAGGACAATAAATAAGTCAATTAGATTTTTAAATGTATATCCGTCATCTGCACAAATTGAAAGCTCTCTCTCACAACCCCTGCTCACAGACACACATTGGCACTGTTTCCTTTCTCACTCACTTAATACCACACTTTTCCAAACACAAAAACACACACTACACCTTCCATCACAATACATCAAATCAAATTTTATTGGTCACATACACATGGTTAACAGATGTTAATGTGTGTGCAGCGAAATGCTTGTGGTTCTAGTTCCGACAGTGCAGTAATATATAACAAGTAATCTAACAATTCCCCAACAACTACCTAATACACACAAATCGGAAGGGGTGAATGAGAATATGTACATATAAGTATATGGATGAGCAATGGCCGAGCAGCATAGGCAAGGTGCAGTAGATGGTATAAAATACAGTATATACATGTGGTATGAGTAATGTAAGATATGTAAACAATATTTAAAGTGACATTGTTTAAAGTGACTAGTGATCCATTTACTAAAGTGTCCAGTGATTGGGTCTCAATGTAGGCAGCAGCCTGTCTGAGTTAGTGATTGTTGTTTAGCAGTCTGATGGCCTCAATCTCTCGGTCCCAGCTTTGATGCACCTGTACTGACCTCAGCTTCTGGATGGTAGCAGTGTGAACAGGCAGTGGCTCAGATGGTTGTTCTTGATGATCTTTTTGGCCTTCCTGTGACATCGAGTGCTATAGGTGTCCTGGAGGGCAGGTAGTTTGTTGTGCAGACCGCACCACCCTCTGGAGAGCCTTGCGGTTGAGGGTGGTGCAGTTGCTATACCAGACTGTTATACAGCCCGACAGGATGCTCTCGATTCTGCATCTGTAAAAGTTTGTCAGGGTTTTGGGAGACTATGCAAATTTCTTAAGCCTGGGTCCACTGTCTGTGTGGGTGGATCAGTTCAGTTTGTCTGTGATGTGTACGCCAAGGAACTTTCCACCTTTTCCACTGCTGGCCCTTCGATGTGGATAGGGGGGTGCTCCCTCTGCTGTTTCCTGAAGTCCAAGATCATCTCCTTAGTTTTGTTGACGTTGAGTGAGAGGTTGTTTTCCTGACACCACTCTCCGAGTGCCCTCACCTCCTCCCTGTAGGCTGTCTCGTCATTGCTGGTGATCAAGCCCACTACTCTTGTGTCGTCTGAAAACTTGATGATTGAGTTGGAGGCGTGCATGGCCACGCAGTCGTGGGTGAACAGGGAGTAGTGCAGAGGAATGGGAAAACCCCCTTGTGGGGCCCCAGTGTTTAGGGTCAGTGAAGTGGGGATGTTGTGGGGGCGGCCTGTCAGAAAGTCCAGGACCCAGCTGCACAGGGCGGGGTTGAGACCCAGGGCCTCCAGCTTGATAATGAGCTTGAAGGGTACACTTGGTGTTGAATGCTGAGCTCTAGTCAATGAACATCATTCTTACATAGGTATAATTGTTGTCCAGATGGGATAAGGCAGTGTGCAATGTGATGGCGATTGCATCATCTGTAGATCTGTTGGGGTGGTATACAAACTGAAGTGGGTCTAGGGTGGCCGGTAAGGTGGCTGTGATATGATCACTGACTAGCCTCTCAAAGCACTTGATGATGACCGAAGTGAGTGCTACGGGGCGGTAGTAATTTAGTTCAGTTATCTTTGCCTTCTTGGGTACAGGAACATTGGTAGCCATATTGAGGCATGTGGGGACAACAGACTGGGATAGGGAGTGATTAAATATGTCCGTAAACACATCAGCCAGCTGGTCTGCGTATGCGCTGAGGATGTGGCTTGGGATGCCATCTGGGCCAGCAGCCTTGCGAGGGTTGACAAGTTTAAATGTTTTACTCACTTCAGCCACTGAGAAGATGAGGGAGGGTGCAATCTTTGTTAGCGAGCCGTGACGGGTACACTGTATAATCCTCAAAGCGGGCAAAGAAGGTGTCTAGTTTGTTTTTATTTACACTGTATATCATACACTGTATATATTCAGCCATATTTCCAGACCTCTTTCCATGGTTAAATGCGGTGGATCGCGCTTTCAGTTTTGCTCAAAAGCCGCCACCCATCCACGCTTTCTGGTTAGGGTAGGTTTTAATGGTCACAGTGGGTACAACATTTCCGATGCACTTATTTCTAAACGCACTCACCGAGTCAGCGTATAGATCGGTACTGTTCTCTGAGGCTCACAAGAACATATTCCAGACCACGTGATCAAAACCTTCTTGAAGAGTGGCTTCCGATTGGTCAGACCAGAGTTGAATGATTCTCGTCACTGGTGCATCCTGTGTGTTTCTGTTTGTAAGCCGGGACGAGCAAGATTGCGTCGTGGTCGGATTTGCCGAAGGGAGGGCTGGGGAGGGCTTTGTATGCATCGCGGAAGTTAGAGTAGCAATGGTCGAGAGTATTAGCCCTATGTGTTGTGCAATCAATATGCTGATAGATTTTAGGTAGCATTGTTCTCAAATTTGCTTTGTTGAAATCACCAGCTACAATAAATGCACCCTCCGGATATATACCAGTTTACATAGTTCAGTGAACTTCATTTGAGGGCCATCTTGGTTTTCGCTTGAGGGGGGGGGGGGGGGGGGGGGGGGGGGGATGTACACAGCTGTAACTATAACTGACAATAATTATCTTGGGAGGTAGAATGGCCAACATTTGATTGTAAGGAATTCTAGGTCAGGTGAGCAGAAGGACTTGAGTTCCTGTATGTTGTTATGATTGCCATGAGTTGTTATTCATAAAGCATTCACCCCCGGCCTTCCTCTTCCCAGAGAGGTGTTTATCTCTGTCGGCGTGATGCATGGAGAAGCCCGGTGGCTGAACCGATTCCGACAACATATCTCGAGAGATCCAGGTTTCCGTGAAACAGAGAATGTTACAATCTCTGATGTCTCTCTGGAAGGCAACCCTTGCACGAATTTCGTCTATCTTGTTGTCAAGAGACAGGACATTGGTGAGTAGTATACTCAGGAGCCGTGGGCGATGTTCCCGTTTATGAAGCCTGACCAGAAGACCACTACATCTGCCCCTTCTGCATTTATATCCAATAGTTCTTCCCTGCTGTATGTAATAAGACTTAAGATTTCCTTGGGCAACTATGTCAAAAATGATTTCAAAAACAAAATACTGCATAGTTTCCGACCATCTCTGTCAGCGCCCAAATACTGTGTCTTCTATGTCTTCTGTTTGCTGTGTTTTTATCTCCAGTATATTTGTGTTCCAATTAGTGATATTTGAAGATGTATCATTTTGCTAGTTACCCTTTCGTCTGATGCTATCTTATACATTTATAAAATACTATAAATGGAAAATGACCTATGGGACTCCCAATCACAGCCGGATGTGATGCAGCCTGGATTCAAACCGGGTACTGCCTCTTACACTGAGATGCAGTAGCTTAGACCACTGCACCACTTGGGAGCCAAACAAATTATTTTACAACATTCCCTATCTTGAAAATTCACACAGGACACTGTAGTTGTAGTTTATTTAACAATTGTTTTAGTTTATTGCTTTTCTATCTATTTTTGATTTATTATTACAATTGATTATTATTATTATTACAATGGCTAGTATTGGGTGTTCAATTATTTAAGAACCTCTATGATAACTTTTATATGTTTAGAATAGCCATGGAGTAGTCTTTGTGTTTCAGAACATTTGTTTG
Organism: Oncorhynchus clarkii lewisi; assembly: GCF_045791955.1. Lineage (NCBI taxonomy): Eukaryota > Metazoa > Chordata > Actinopteri > Salmoniformes > Salmonidae > Oncorhynchus > Oncorhynchus clarkii. The sequence goes on from NC_092163.1 coordinate 57,148,500, forward strand.
TCCATATAAAGTTTATCGATTACGAGAACTACACGCTTCCTTTTTAATCTATTTTCCGTGAAGATTGGGTACATAACGTCTCGCTGTTCTGCAATCTCAATCAAATGTACTTATAAAGCCCTTCTTACATCGGCTGATGTCACAAAGTGCTGTACAGAAACCGAGCTTAAAACCCCAAACAGCAAGCAATGGGTAGAAGCACGGGGGCTAGGAAAAACTCCCTAAAAGGCCAGAACCTAGGAAGAAACCTAGAGAGTAACAAGGCTGTGCCGGGTGGAGATTATAACAGAACATGGCCAAGATGTTCAAATGTTCATAGATGACCATCAAGGTCAAATAATAATAATCACAGTGGTTGTGAAGGGTGCAACAGGTCAGCACCTCAGGAGTAAATGTCAGTTGGCTTTTCATAGCCGATCATTGAGTATCTCTACCGCTCCTGCTGTCAGGATTCCAGGTCAGGGTTCCATAGCCGCAGGCTGAACAGCTGAAACTGGAGCAGCAGCATGGCCAGGTGGACTGGGAACAGCAAGGAGTCATCGGGCCAGGTAGTCCTGAGGCATGGTCCTAGGGCTCAGGTCCTCCGAGAGAGAGAAAGAAAGAGAAAAAGAGAGATAGAGAGAGAGAATTAGAGAGTGCATACTTAAATTCACACAGGACACCGAATAAGACAGGATAAATACTCCAGATATAACAGACTGACCCTAGTCCCCGACACATAAACTTCTGCAGCATAAATAGTGGAGGGTAAGACAGGAGGGGTCGGGAGACACTGTGGCCCTGTCCGACGACACCCCCGGACAGGGCCAAACAAGCAGGATATAACCTCACACACTTTGCCAAAGCACAGCCCGCACACCACTAGAGGGATACCAACTACCAACTTACCATCCTAAGAAAAGGGAGAGTATAACCCACAAAGATCTCTGCCACGGCATCAACCCGGACAGGAAGATCACGTCAGTGACTCAACCCACTCAAGTGACGCACCCCTCCTAGGGACGTAATGGAAGAGCACCAGTAAGCCAGTGACTCAGCCCCTGTAATAGGGTTTGAGGCAGAGAATCCCAGTGGAGAGAGGGGAACCAGCCAGGCAGAGACAGCAAGGGCAGTTTGTTGCTCCAGTGCCTTTACGTTCACCTTCACACTCCTGGCCAGACTACACTCAGTCATAGGACCTACTGAAGAGATGAGTCTTTAATAAAGGTTGAGTCTATGTCTCTCACATGGATAGGCAGACCATTCCATTAAAAATGGAGCTCTATAGGAGAAAGCCCTGCCCCCGGCTGTTTGCTTAGAAATTCTAGGGTCAGTAAGGAGGCCTGTGTCTTGTGACCGTAGCATACCTGTAGGTATGTACGGCAGGACCAAATCTGAAAGATAGGTAGGAGCAAGCCCATGTAATTTTTTGAAATCAGCCCTTGCCTTAACAGGAAGCCAGTGTAGAGAGGTTAGCACTGGAGTAATATGATCACATTTTTGGGTTCTAGGCAAGATTTTAGCAGCCGTGTTTAGTACTAACTGAAGTTTATTTAATGCCTTATCTGGGTTGCCGGAAAGTAGAGCATTGCTGTAGTCTGACCTAGAAGTGACAAAAGCATGGATACGTTTTTCTGCATCATTTTTGGACAGAAAGTTTCTGATTTTTGCAATGTTACGTAGATGGAAAAAAGCTTCCTTGAAACAGTCTTGATATGTTCGTCAAAAGAGAGATCAGGGTCCAGAGTAACGCTGGGGTCCTTCAAAGTTTTATTTGACACGACTGTACAATCATCAAGATTAATTGTCAGATTCAACAGAAAATGTCTTTGCTTCTTGGGACCTAGAACAAGCATCTCTGTTTTGTCTGAGTTTAAATGTAGAACATTTTCCGCCATCCACTTCCTTATGACTGAAACACAGGCTTCCAGGGAGGGCAATTTTGGGGCTTCACCATGTTCCATCGAAATGTATAGCTGTGTGTCATCCGCATAGCAGTGAAAGTTAACATTAACAAAGTTTCCAAATGACATCACCAAGAGGTAAAATATATAGTGAAAACAAAACACCAACATTTACAGTTGATTTGTCAGAGGACAAACCATCCACAGAGACAAACTGATGTCTTTCCGACAGATAAGATCTAAACCAGGCCAGAACTTGTCCGTGTAGACTAATTTGGGTTTCCAATCTCTCCAAAAGAATGTGGTGATCAATGGTATCAAACGCAGCACTTAGGTCTAGGAGCACAAGGACAGATGCAGAGCCATTAAAAGGTCATTTATCACCTTCACAAGTGCAGTCTCAGTACTATGATGGGGTCTAAAACCAGACTGAAGCGTTTCGTATACATTGTTTGTCTTCAGTAAGGCAGTGAGTTGCTGCGCAACAGCTTTTTCAACAAAAAAATTGAGAGGAATGGGTAATTCGATATAGGCCGATAGTTTTTTATAATTTCTGAGTCAAGGTTTGGCTTTTTCAAGAGAGGCTTTATTATTTCCACTTTTAGTGAGTTTGGTACACATCTGGTGGATAGAGAGCCGTTTATTATGTTCAACATAGGAGGGCCAAACACAGGAAGCAGTTCCTTCAGTAGTTTAGTTGGAATAGAGTCAATGTGTCATCAATGTGTCAAGAGATATGATACTGAAAAACTTGAGTGTCTCCCTTGATCCTAGGTCTTGGCAGAATTGTGCAGACTCAGGACAACTGAGCTTTGAAGGAATTCGCAGATTTAAAGAGTCCGTAATTTGCTTTCTAATCATGATCTTTTCCTCAAAGAAGTTCATGAATGTATCACTGCTGAAGTGAAAGCCATCCGCTCTTAGGGAATGCTGCTTTTTAATTAGCTTTATGACAGTGTCAAAAATACATTTCGGATTGTTCTTATTTTCCTCAATTAAGTTGGAAAAATAGGATGATCGAGCATCAGTGAGGGCTCTTTGATACTGCACGGTACTGTCTTTCTAAGCTAGTCGGAAGACTTCCAGTTTGGTGTAGAGCCATTTCCGTTCCAATTTTCTGGAAGCTTGCTTCAGTGCTCGGGTATTTTCTGTATAGCAGGGAGCTAGTTTCTTATGACAAATGTTTTTGTTTTTAGGGGTGTGACTGCATCTAGGGTATTGCGCAAGGTTAAATTGAGTTCCTCAGCTAGGTGGTTAACTGATTTTTGTACTAAGATCGTCCTTGGGTAGGCGGAGGGAGTCTGGAAGGGCATCTAGGAATCTTTGGGTTGTCCGAGAATTTATAGCACGACTTTTGATGATCCTTGGTTGGGGTCTGAGCAGATTATTTGTTGCGATTGCAAATGTAATAAAATGGTGGTCCGATAGTCCAGGATCATGAGGAAAAACATTAAGATCCACAACATTTAATCCACGGGACAAAACTAGGTCCAGAGTATGACTGTGGCAGTGAGGAGGACCGGAGACATGTTGGACAAAACCCACTGAGTTGATGATGAAGTTACCAAAAAAATGTATATCATCTACCAAGACTACAAGTTCTGATAGGAATTCAGGGAACTCAGTGAGGAACGCAGCATATGGCCCAGGAGACCTGTAAACAGTAGCTATAAAAAGTGATTGAGTAGGCTGCATAGATTTCATGACTAGAAGCTCAAAAGACGAAAAACGTCGTTTTTTTTGTTAGCAACACATTCCACCTATGCGGGATGCTCGGGGACACGAGGATATGGTCACTAGTGTAACCAGGAGGCGAGTTTTCATTTAATTCATCAGGCTTGAGCCATGTTACAGTCAGGCCAATCAAATCAAGATTATGATCAGTGATTAGTTAATTGACTATAACTGTCTTGGAAGTGAGGGATCTAACATTAAGTAGCCTTATTTTGAGATGTGAGTAATCACAATCTCTTTCAATGACTGCAGGAATGGGGGAGGTCTTTATTCCAGTGAGATTGCTATGACAAACACCGCCATGTTTAGTTTTGCCCAACCTAGGTCGAGGCACAGACACGGTCTCAATGGGGATAGCTGAGCTGACTACACTGACTGTGCTAGTGGCAGACTCCACTAAGCTGGCAGGCTGGCTAACAGCCTGCTGCCTGGCCTGCACCCTATCTCATTGTGGAGCTGGGGGAGATAGAGCCCTGTCTATGTTCGTAGATAAGATGAGAGCACCACTCCAGCTAGGATGGAGTCTGTCACTCCTCAACAGGCCAGGCTTGGTCCTGTTTGTGGGTGAGTCCCAGAAAGAGAGCCACTGATCTACAAATTCTATCTTTTGGGAGGGGCAGAAAACAGTTTTCAACCAGCGATTGAGTTGTGAGACTCTGCTGTAGAGCTCATCACTCCCCCTAACTGGGAGGGGGCCAGAGACAATTACTCGATGCCGACACATCTTTCTAGCTTGATTTACACTCTGAAGCTATGTTGCGCCTGGTGACCTCTGACTGTTTCATCCTAACATCGTTGGTGCCGACATGGATAACAATATCCCTATACTCTCTACACTCGCCAGTTTTAGCTTTAGCCATCACCATCTTCAGATTAGCCTTAACATCAGTAGCCCTGCCCCCTGGTAAACAGTGTATGATCGCTGGATGATTCGTATTAAGTCTAATACTGCGGGTAATGGAGTCGCTGGTGACTAGGGTTTTCAATTTGTTAGGCTCAAGCATCTTCAGACGCGAGAGGAGTAGAGACCAGAGAAGGCTTGGACTCTGACTCTGACTCGCTGCTAAACATTTTATGGCTGCAGGGGCAGTATTGAGTAGCTTGGATGAAAAGGTGCCCATATCAAACGGCCTGCTCCTCAGTCATAGTTGCTAATATTTGCATATTATTATTAGTATTGGATAGAAAACACTCTGAAGTTTCTAACACTGTTTGAATGATGTCTGTGAGTATAACAGAACTCATATTGGCAGGCAAAATCCTGAGTTGAAATCAAAACAGGAAGTCAGAAATCTGAGCTTGTATGTATTCACCAGTCCCTAATGAAATCCCCTTGAGATATGAATGATGTTGCACTGCCTAGGGATTCCACTAGATGTCAACCATCAATAGAAATTATAATGAGGCTTCTATGTTGTTGTGGGAGTGAATGAGAGCAGAATATATCAGCTGTCCATCAAGCAGACATTTTGTGATCCCACTTTTTCCTCATGGTAGTCACTTGCGTTCCATTGCTCACGAAGACAAGAAAGAATACTCCGGTTGGAACTTTATTTAAGCTATATGTTAAAAACATCCTAATGATTGATTCTGTACTTAGTTTGAAATGTTTATTCGACTGGTAATATCACATTTTGAAGTTGTTGTCCGATATAACGCTGGCCAGAATTAGCGTTTGGATATGTATACCAAACGCTCTAACAAAATAAGGTATTTAGACATAAATAACAGACATTTTCGAACAAAACAAACATTTATTGTGAACCTGGGATTCCTGGAGTGCTTTCTGATGTAGATCATCAAACATAAGGGAATATTTATTATGTTATTTCTTGTTTATGTTGACGCCATCTTTGCGGCTGTGGTGTTTTTAAATTGAGCGCGGTCTTAGATTATTGCATGCATTTCTTTTTTAAGGAGAGGTATATCTATAATTCCATGTGTATAACTATATTAACATCTACATTTATGATGAGTATTTCTGTTGAATGATGTGGCTATGCAAAATCACTTGATGTTTTTGGAACTAGTGAATCTAACGCGCCAATGTAAACTCAGATGTTTTTGATAGAAATATGAACTTTATCAAACAACATGCATGTATTGTGTAACATGAAGTCCAATGAGTGTCATCTGATGAAGATAATTCAAGGTTAGTGATTCATTTTATCTTTATTTCTGTTTTTTGTGAAGGCTATATTTTGCTGGAAAGATGGCTGTGCTTATTGTGGTTTGGTGGAGACCTAACATAATCGTTTGTAGTGCTTTCGCTGAAAAGCCTATTTGAAATCGGACACTTGGTGGGATTAACAACGAAAATAGATTTTAAATGATATAAGACACATGTATGTTTTAGGAATTGTAATTATGAGATTTCTGTGGTTTGAATTTGGCGCCCTCTATTTTCACTGGTAGTTGTCATATCGATCCCGGTATCGGGATTGCAGCCATAACAGGTTGGGGAGAACCGGTTGAAGGTTTCTGTCTGCTGAATGAGTGACACAGCAGCACTTAAACAAGTCTACAAGTTGTAACCGGAAATGAAAGGAATGAAAGGAATCTCCCTTGGGAACTGCTCATTCATGCCTATTTTCATGCCAGCGAGTCTTTAATCCAGGCTTTTAAACATTACGTTATCCTTAAAGAAAGCAAATTTGGCAACGATTGGGTGCTCATAACTAACAAGCTTCAAGGGGACATCTCAGTAACCGTAGGGCCAAATGAATAACTGTTTCAGCTATTTGGCCAACACCTTTGGGTCTGCAATTTCAATAAAATTATATATAAAATGTTGGTATGTTGCTTTAAGTTGACCCATTTTAAAACTACATTTAAGTTTTGTATTTTTATTAAATAACGTTACCTTCTCTGGCTTGGAGTTTTCTACTTGATGCATCAAGGCAACGCCACCTGCCCTTCAGCAGTCCGATGGTGCTCTCCACAACCAACCTTGTTCTGCCATTGCCCAAATTGTAGCGCATTTCCTCTGCTGTTTGGGGATCGACAAAGGGAATGAGAAGCCACGTTTTTCAGTGGAAAAATACAAAACTCATATTTAGTTTTAAAATTCAGTTTCCATCTGGAATGTCCCAGTAGCGAGGAATCCCAGAGTGGACAGTACTTGGACAGATAAGGCTTGATTACAATGTGTCTTCCTTTCCAGATTAGGGGCTAAATCCGCACATAACATGACATTTCTTGGGAGACGATAGTGATTCATAAGCCATGGATCATCATGCGCAAAAAAGCGATTCTGGTCTCTGAAAACTCTCTCCCTTCTAAACACACGGTTTTCAATGTCTTCCAATGATGCAAGAACAGCCATGGTTACTAATTTGACACACTATTTATCGAACATCGCATCCTGTTTTTAATTCAAAACATCTTGTGTCGGGCTATTAATTCCTCACACTTTTAATTGATCATTCCTAGCTTTATGAACAATTTGTTAAGGCAAAGTTCACCACAGGCTTGGACGCATATGCGTCCCAAACTGCAATACCCCTACATAACCAGCAGGAAAATCACTTATGCCAAGTCTAGACTTTGCGTAGAGATAAGATCATTTCCACGTCAAAGTAAGTTTTTATAAATAACTACTTATACATGGTTTTCTGCGTAAATCATACTTAAGACCAAAACAGATCATTAGACCGTTTTATAAATGAGGCCCCAGGAGTATTAAAAAGCCAACTATTTTTTTTCCATAGTCTTTTTTCGTGGTAATGTTATAAATATAGCAACACTTTGTCTAACCACTAGTTACGGTTGCTTGACTTACTCGTTTAATTTCGACTAAATAGAATGTAACAATAATTTAGCTCCATAACGCCCTACTGTGTGGGGACTGTAGGTGCCATCAGCCAGGTCAACACTGTATCAGGCCTGCGTACCACATTTGCTTAATGCAGAAATCCAACAGCTTGTTTATTGTCACCCTCATATTCTTCATTGATAGTCACTTGGGCTGACACTGAACAAAGTTTAGCATAAGCAGTGCATGAGATCATCACTTTAATTTACTGTGACAGTTGCTCTTATCACTTTCCTAAAACTAATAGATCCCTCTGCTTATCAGGTCTAATGCAGAGAGGAAGTGACAAACTAGTTTTCAGCCATTCTTTTGATATGATGTGTAACATTTTCCCAGGAAACTCATTCACCTTCAACCAAAGACGTATACCAAACAACATACAGTGGGGTCAAAGCTTGTCCAGAAACCATCAGATCAAACACATTGTCTCTGTGTCAATATAATATTTATATTTTCTGATAAATGTTTTCACACTTTGAAAGTCAATGTTATTTATGTTAGGGTTAACTTTCTTGCAAAATACTTATATGAAGTTCTGCTGATTGCAGCATTTAGTGGAGATTCCAATAGCATAAAACCATTATTCCTCTCAGCACGATGGATGGCTTGTTTGCTCATGGTCCTCTGGGGCCTGGTGCTTCTGTTCTTTCACACTGCATGTCTGCCAACAGCCGTGCTACACGGTTAGCAAACAATGTCTTAAAATTGGATTCATCTAAAAGAAAAGCCATTTAGCCAGGTATCAATTTTTACACGCAAGAATGCTTGCTCCATTGACCTCAACCGTCACTATCAGTGCACAGTTTAGAGACCACCATATAGAGAAAACATTACTTTGAAGATGGTTATCTGTAAGTACTGACATGCAAAAGTAAACCCGGTTACCAGGATTGATTAAATATGGACCTGGGATATTCTGGAATATACAGATCATGGTATTAAGGATGATAAACAGTTAATGCATTATTGGTTACTTTATTGATGCATATCTGTCAATATTATTAAGGTACATGAAAGTTCACATGTTCAAGAAGGCATTTTGCCAAAAAACTCATTTTGATAAAACATATATATATTTTTTAACAATCTCCTGTGAAGTTGTGATTTGCAACATACGCCTAGTTTCCTAAAATGGGTTGCATATGATAAATGTATCTAATTCTGTTAGCTAACTTAATTAGCATACTGGTTATTGTCTGGAATTTCGGATGACTGATGTGCCCAAAGTAAACTGCCTGTTACTCAGGCCCAGATGCGAGGATATGCATATACTTGGTAGCATTGGATATAAAACACTCTGAAGTTTCTAAAACTTAACATAACTTATATGGCAGGTGAAAACCCAAGGACAATCCACCAATAATTATTTATTTCTTTAGGTCAGAGGTTATTTCAGTGGTTGCCTATGGGATATACAAATAGATAGGACCCAGATTGCAGTTCCTATGGCTTCCACTAGATGTCAGTCTTTAGAAAGGGTTTCAGGCTTGTTTTTGTTTTTTAAATAACAAAGTAGTTTGAAGAACTCCAATGAGTCTGTCATTACAAAAGTGGTATTGTTGGCGCGTGAATGAGGTGCGAGCACTTCGTTATTTATCTTCCCTATTCAACATACTATTCTCTGTCTTATATATAATCATTCATTTAGAGTATCTGAGGATTGTTTGAATGAAATTTATTGGTACATTTTTGGATTAGTTTGTATGCATGTTGAAAGAGTGGAGTACTGAGATCATCAGGGCCAACTAAACAGACTTTTTTGGATATAAAGATGGACTTTATCGAACAAAACGACCATTCATTGTGTAGCTGGGACCCTTGGGATTGCAAACCGAGGAAGATCTTCAAAGGTAAGTGATTTATTTAATCGCTATTTGTGAGTTTGATGCCTGTGCGCAATGAAAAAGTATTTTGGTGTGGGGCGCTGTCCTCAGATGATCGCATGGTATGCTTTCGCAATAAAGACTTTTTGAAATCTGACAACGTGGTTGGATTAACAAGAAGTTACGCTTTTAAATGATGTATGACACTTGTATTTTCATGACTGTTTAATATTACGATTTTTGTATTTTGAACTTCGCGCTCTGCAATTTCACAGGATGTTGTCGTAGGTGTCCCGCTAATGGGACATGCACCCAAACAGGCTAAGGAGACATCTCAGTAATTGTATTGCCCATTAGTAGTGCAAGTTTGTTTGACAAGAATATTGGTGTGCAATTTCAAACCTAAATATAAAATGTTGGCCTGTTTTAAGAATTAATGGTTTCCCTCCCCAATCAAAGGTGACACGCATAATAATGCCATGTGGTGTCTTCCACAACATAGACCTGAGGCATGGTATTGAAATGGATGCGGAGTTTAGAATGGACCCCCAAGAGCCTCCTAACCCACTACCCAATGGAGTACATGCCCCAGCTGATGCAGTGAAAAGGAGGCGGCTCATACCGAGATTGGTAAGAAACAGAATGCCAGACAATTTACAAAGCATAGGTTTTTTTATTAATGTTGTGGAAAACATTCAACAATTACATTAGGTGAAGGAGTCAAAACCCTGCATATTCTTCCGAGTTCAGTCACAATCTGCCCAACCAATGTGTTCAACTTGTTCTTCGTTGCAGGACTGAGGTGGTCAACACACAAACTGTGGATGCAGACGTGAATGGACCGTCGACACCTGTGGCCAAACATTCCCCCTCACTCTTGCCACCTGCGGGTCTGTGACGCTTATGAACCGGGGCCTCACGGACTTCATCCTGGAGCATGGACGCAGATGTGGACGGACCCTCGACACCTGTGGCCAAACCTTCCCCCTCACTCCGGGCACCTGCTGATTTGGGAGACTCACACACTTTATCCCTGGGTGGAGGGAGCACGGGCTGCAACACAGCTTCCCTTGGTGGAGTGGGCACCCTCACCCGGTGCACGGTCTGCAACGCAGCTTCCCCCATTTTCTATGTATATAAAAGAATGTTTAAAAATCAGTGCTTGTCTTGTATATTAAGTTACTGACAACCAAGTTTCACATTCTCCTAATTACTTACCGTGATCCAGTGATGCAGTCTTCGGGTTTCGCACTCCGACGTCACTTTCCGATGTCACTGATAAACGATGTAAAAGTTGGGATTAAACCATTTGAAAAATAGAAGAAACTCACCTTTTTTAACATTCACCGTTGCCGTCGGAGCATGTGCCAGTGTATGCGCTTTCCCCAATGATTTCCCCGATCCGCTTGTCCATTAGGGGGAGATCTGGCGTGCCGGACCCCCTCTCGCTCCTTAATGCTGCGGTTATGTATGGCTATTCTTTTTTTCCATTGCAGTTTAAGGTCTGACCATTTATTTTTCACATCAGCCACAGTTCTGTCTTGCTGCCCCACCTCGTTCACTGCATCGGAGACACACTCCCAAGCTACCTGTTTGGCTTTGTCAACCCACTATTTTGTCCACCGAAAAATACATGTTGCATGTCTTCAATCTCCTCTACCATTGCCCTGATCTCATCTTCCAAAATGTTTGCTTTTCTCTTTCGGTCCATGGCTATTCCTGACTAAACCCTAATTTGTGCAAGCATTCTACAACAGGAAATCGCTGATTGTAAGGCACGCTCATGTGCTGTCAATTTTAAGTTAATTTGAGATTTATTGATCACAGGTGCGTAAGTTACAAATGGGCTTCTTAGAACCTGCATAAGCAAGGTTTTTTTATGCTCAATATTTTTTATGAATCGAACGTAAGCACACTGTCGGAAATTCTTACAACTAAGTTCAAGTATAAATCAAGGACATTTTTTATAAATGTTTCCGTACATCCATGTCATTAAGCTTTATACCTCCCATCATTTAGTACGCCTGTATCAACACGTACTTAATGAATGTTTTAGAGTGAACTCAAAGACCTCCATTAGTCTGATGTGTTTTGACAGGGCATTGTGTAATTACGTCCTCGTCAACATCACCAAAAGGCATTCTGCTTCTGTCTTCTGAAATAATGGAAGCCATTGTCACCATCCATCATCGAACAGGAGACCTGGCTGTCTCACCGTCACAACACTCCCAATGGATGTGACTTTCACCTCCATTAGGGGTTTGTTTATCTTATTATTTAAATAATAATTAAGCATTGTTACAAGGTTGGATGCCAGTGACAGTAGTTAATGCACTGCAAAGACATACAGTACCAGTCAAAAGTTCGGACAACCCTACTCATTCAATAAATCAATCAAATGTATTTATAAAGCCCTTCTTACATCAGCTGGTGTCACAAAGTGCTGTACAGAAACCCAGCCTAAAACCCCAAACAGCAAGCAATGCATGTGTAGAAGCATGGTGGCTAGGAAAAACTCCCTAGAAAGGCCGGAACCTAGAGAGGAACCAGGCTATGAGGGGTGGCCAGTCCTCTTTTGGCTGTGCAGGGTGGAGATTAAAACAGATCATGGCCAAGATGTTTAAGATGAGCAGCAGGGTCAAATAATAATAATCACAGTGGTTGTAGAGGGTGCAACAGGTCAGCATCTCAGGAGTAAATATCAATTGGCTTTTCATAGCCGATCATTCAGAGTATCTCTAACGCTCCTGCTGTCTCTAGAGAGTTGAAAACAGCAGGACTGGGACAGGTAGCACATCCGGTGAACAGGTCAGGGTTCCATAGCCGCAGGCAGAACAGTTGAAACTGGAGCAGCAGCACAACCAGGTGGACTGGGGACAGCAAGGAGTAATCAGGCCATATAGTCCTGAGGCATGGTCCTGGGGCTCACGTCCTCTGAGAGAGAAAGAGAGAGAACGAAAGAAAGAGAAAGAGAGAGAGAGAGCATACTTAAAGAGAGCATACTTAAATTCACACAGGACACCGGATAAGACAGGATAAATACTCCAGATATAACAGACTGACTCTAGCCCCCCGACACAAACTACTGCAATATAAATATTGGAGGCTGAGACAGGAGGGGTCGGGAGGCACTGTGGCCCCGTCCGACAACACCCCCGAACAGGGCCAAACAGGCAGGATACAACCCCACCCATTTTGCCAAAGCACAGGCCCCACACGACTAGAGGGATATAACCACCAACTTACCATTCTGAGACAAGGCCTAGTATAGCCCACGAAGATCTCCCCCACGGCACGAACCGCCTACCCAGACAGGAAGATCACGTCAGTGACTCAACCCACTCAAGTGACGCACCCCTCCTAGGGACGGCATGGAAGAGCACCAGTAAGCCAGTGACTCAGCCCCTGTAATAGGGTTTGAGGCAGATTATCCCAGTGGAGAGAGGGGAACCAGCCAGGCAGAGACAACAAGGGCGGTTCGTTGCTTCAGTGCCTTTCCGTTCACCTTCACACTCCTGGGCCAGACTACACTCAATCATAGGACCTACTGAAGAGATGAGTCTTCAATAAAGACTTAAAGGTCATGAACGAGTCCACGTCTCTCACATGGATAAGCAGACCATTCCATAAAAATTAAGCTCTATAGGAGAAAGCCTTGCCTCCAGCTGTTTGCTTAGAAATTCTAGGGAGAGTAAGGAGGCCTGCATCCTGTATAGGTATGTACGCCAAGACCAAATCAAAAAGATAGGTAGGAGCAAACCCATGTAATGCTTTGTAGGTTAGCAGTAAAACCTTGAAATCAGCCCTTGCCTTAACAGAAAGCCAGTGTAGAGAAACTAGCACTGGAGTAATATGATAACATTTTTGGGTTCTAGTCAAGATTCTAGCAGCCGTGTTTAGCACTAACTGAAGTTTATTTAGTGCTTTATCCGGGTAGCTGGAAATTAGAGCATTGCAGTAGTTTGACCTAGAAGTGACAAGCATGGATACATTTTTCTGCATCAATTTTGGACAGAAAGTTTCTGATTTTTGCAATGTTACGTAGATGGAAAGAAGCTATCCTTGAAACAGTCTTGATATTTTTGTCAAAAGAGAGATCAGGGTCCAGAGTAACGTCGAGGTCCTTCACAGTTTTATTGGACACGACTGTACAATCATCAAGATTAATTGTCAGATTCAACAGAAGATGTCTTGGTTTCTTGGGACCTAGAACTAGAATTTCTGTTTTGTCTGAATTTAAATCTAGAACATTTGTCGCCATCCACTTCTTTATGTCTGAAACACAAGCTTCCAGGGAGGGCAATTTTTGGGCTTCACCATGTTTCATCGAAATGTACAGCTGTGTGTCATCTGCATAGCAGTGAAAGTTCAAACTTCTTAGGGTTGGGTCCTTTATTCAGAATTTCTGCCTGACTGACGTGCCCAAAGTAAACTGTGTTTTACTCAGGCCCAGAAGCCAGGATATGCATTTAATTGGTAACATTGGATAGAAAACACTTTGAAGTTTGTACAAATGTTAAAATAATGTATGAGACTATAACACAATTGATATGGTAGGAGAAAATCCAATGATAAACCAACCAGATTTAGTTTTTTTTGAGATCCCATGCTTTTTCAATGGTAAACTATGGGTCCTATGCAATTCCAGCACCCATATTACAATTCATATGGCAACCACTAGATGTCAACAGGCTTTGTTCAAGGTTTCATGCTTTTGTCTTCCAAAACAAGGAAGAATTTTGAGTTTTGGTACAAGGAGTCAGTTGGAAATCTAATTTTACTTTTCTATTGAACATACTTCTTTCTGTATGAAATATTATAGTTAAATTATATTTTAGGGAACCTGAGGATTAAATAGAAACTTAGTTTCTTGTTTCTTCTTGTGACTTGTTGTAATAAAGTTTAGCGGTAGCTTTTTGGATTCCTTGCTCTGCAGTGGATAACTGAAATTGATGGCGCCAACTAAACACACGTTGGGAAATGAAGAAGGGTTTTATCTAACAAAACGACCATGCATGTTGTAGCTGGGACCCTTGAAGTTGCAAAGAGAGGAAGATTTTCAAAAAGTAAGTGATTATTTAATCGCTATTTGTGATTTTATGAAGGCTGTGCTGGTTGAAAAATATGTAGACGTGGGGCGCCGTCCTCAAACAATCGCAAGGTATGCTTTCACTGTAAAGCCTATTGTAAATCAGACAATGCTGTTAGATTAACAAGAATTTAAGTTTTTAACCAATATAAGATACTTATATATTAATTGCGCGCCCTACAATTTCACTGGATGTTGTCGACAGGTGTTCCGCTGACTGGACACCTCATCCTAAGAAGTTTTTATCATTATGTTTCCAAATGACATCACCAAGAGGTAAAATATATAATGAAAACAATAGTGGTCCTAAAACCTAGCCTCGAGGAACCACCAAAATGTACAGTTGATTTCTCAGAGGACAAACCATCTACAGAGACAAACTGATATCTTTCCGACAGATCTAAAGGTTTATCTGTATTTTTACATTGTAGAATAATAGTGAAGACATCAAAACTAACACATATATAATCATCTAGTAATATTCTTCAAAGTAGCCACCCTTTGCACATTCTTGACATCCTCTCAACCAGCTTCACCTGGAATGCACTTCCAACAGTCTAGAAGGAGTTTCCACATATGCTCAGCACTTGTTGGCTGCTTTTCCTTCACTCTGCAGTCCATATCATCCTAAACCATTTCATTTGGTTTGAGGTCGGGTGATTGTGGAGGCCAGGTCATCTGATGACTCTTGGTCAAATAGACCTTACACAGCCTGGAGGAGTGTTTTGGGTCATTGTCCTGTTGAAAAACAAATGATAGTCCCACTAGGCGCAAACCAGATGGGATGGCATATTACTGCAGAATGCTGTGGTAGCCATGCTGTTTATTAAGTGTGCCTTGAATTATAAATAAATCACTGACAGTGTATGACAGTGTCACCGGAAAAGCACCATCACACCTCCTCCTCCATGCTTCATGGTGGGAACCACACCTGCAGAGATCATCCATTCACCTACACTGCGTCTCACGAACCAAAAAATCTGAAAATTTGGACTCATCAGACCAAAGGACAGATTTCCACCGGTCTCATGTCCATTGCTCGTGTTTCTTTTGGGGTCCTTTAGTAGAGGTTTCTTTGTAGCAATTTGACCATGAAAGCCTGATTCACGCAGACTCCTCTGAACAGTTGATATTGAAATATGTCTGTTACTTGAACTCTGTGAAGCATTTATTTGAGCTGCATTTTCGGAGGCTGGTAACTCTAATGAACTTACAGTGGGGAGAACAAGTATTTGATACACTGCCGATTTTGCAGGTTTTCCTACTTACAAAGCATGTAGAGGTCTGTAATTTTTTATCATAGGTACACTTCAAATATGAGAGACGGAATCTAAAATCCAGAAAATCACATTGTATGATTTTTAAGTAATTAATTTTCATTTTATTGCATGACATACGTATTTAATACATCAGAAAAGCTGAACTTAATATTTGCTACAGAAACCTTTGTTTGCTATTACAGAGATCATATGTTTCCTGTAGTTCTTGACCAGGTTTGCACACACTGCAGCAGGGATTTTGGCCCACTCCTCCATACAGACCTTCTCCAGATCCTTCAGGTTTCGGGGCTGTCGCTGGGCAATACGGACTTTCAGCTCCCTCCAAAGATTTTCTACTGGGTTCAGGTCTGGAGACTGGCTAGGCCACTCCAGGACCTTGAGATGCTTCTTACGGAGCCACTCCTTAGTTGCCCTGGCTGTGTGTTTCGGGTCTTTGTCATGCTGGAAGACACAGCCACAACCCATCTTCAATGCTCTTACTGAGGGAAGGAAGTTGTTGGCCAAGATCTAGCGATACATGGCCCCATCCATCCTCCCCTCAATACGGTGCAGTCATCCTGTCCCCTTTGCAGAAAAGCATTCCCAAGGAATGATGTTTCCACCTCCATGCTTCACGGTTGGGATGTTCTTGGGGTTGTACTCATCCTTCTTCTTCCTCCAAACACGGCGAGTGGAGTTTAGACCAAAAAGCTCTATTTTTGTCTCATCAGACCACATGACCTTCTCCCATTTCTCCTCTGGATCATCCAGATGGTCATTGGCAAACTTCAGACGGGCCTGGACATGCGCTGGCTTGAGCAGGGGGACCTTGCGTGCTCTGCAGGATTTTAATCCATGACGGCGTAGTGTGTTACTAATGGTTTTCTTTGAGACTGTGGTCCCAGCTCTCTTCAGGTCATTGACCAGTTTACTGCCGTGTAGTTCTGGGCTGATCCCTCACCTTCCTCATGATCATTGATGCCCCACGAGGTGAGATCTTGCATGGAGCCCCAGACCGAGGGTGATTGACCGTCATCTTGAACTTCTTCCATTTTCTAATAATTGCACCAACAGTTGTTGCCTTCTCACCAAGCTGCTTGCCTATTGTCCTGTAGACCATCCCAGCTTTGTGCAAGTCTACAATTTTATCCCTGATGTCCTTACACAGCTCTCTGGTCTTGGCCATTGTGGAGAGGTTGGAGTCTGTTTGATTGAGTGTGTGGACAGGTGTCTTTTATACAGGTAACGAGTTCAAACAGGTGCAGGTAATACAGGTAATGAGTGGAGAACAGGAGGGCTTCTTAAAGAAAAACTAACAGGTCTGTGAGAGCCGGAATTCTTACTGGTTGGTAGGTGATCAAATACTTACGTCATGCAATAAGATGCAAATTAATTACTTAACCTCTTGGAACTACCCATCCTGGATCCGGGAGAATTGTCATCAACTCCACTAATTAGCATAGAGCAACGGCCAAATAATCTTACTAGAAAATATTCATATTCATGAAATCACTAGTGAAATATAGCGAAACACAGCTTAGCCTGTTGTTAATCACCCTGTCGTCTCAGATTTTGAAATTATGCTTTACAGCCAAAACAAGACAAGCGTTTGTGTAAGTTTATCGATAGCATAGCATTATGTCCAGCTAATAGCAGGAAGCTTGGTCACGAAAATCAGAAAAGCAATCAAATTAACCGTTTACCTTTGATGATCTTCGGATGTTTTCACTGACGAGACTCCCAGTTAGACAGCAAATGTTCCTTTTGTTCCATAAAGATGATTTTTATACCCAAAATACCTCCGTTTGTTTGTCACGTTATGTTGAGAAATCCACTGGAAATAGCGGTCACGACAACACCAACATTTTTTCAAAATTATATCCATAATATCGACAGAAACATGGCAAACGTTTTTTATAATCAATCCTCAAGGTGTTTTTCAAATATCTATTCGATAATATATCAACCGGGACAATTGGCTTTTCAGTATGACCGAGAGGAAAAATGGCTACCTCTGTCTTTTACACAAGAATCACTCAGAGCCCTCAGCTGGCCACTTACGCAATGTGGTCCTTTACGCTCATTCTTCAACATAAAGGCGTGAAACTACGTCTAAAGGCTGTAGACACCTTAGGGAATACGTAGAAAAAGGAATCTGGTTGATATCTCTTTCAATGGCCAATAGGGATGCATAGGAACACAACGGTTTCAAAATATGAGTCACTTCCTGATTGTTTTTTTCTTAGTCTTTCACCTGCAATATCAGTTGTTATACTCACAGACAATATTTTTACAGTTTTGGAAACTTTAGAGTGTTTTCTATCCTAAGCTGTCAATTATATGCATATATTTACCATCTGGTCCTGAGAAATAGGCCGTTTGCTTCGGGAATGTTATTTTTCCAAAAATAAAAATAGTGCCCCCTAGCTTCAAGAGGTTAAAAATCATACAATGTGATTTTTCTGGATTTTTGTTTTAGATTCCGTCTCTCACAGTTGAAGTGTACCTATGACCTCTACATGTTTTGTAAGTTGGAAAACTTGCAAAATCGGCAGTGTGTCAAATACTTGTTCTCCCCACCGTATCCTCAGCAGCAGCGGTAACTCTGGGTCTTCCTTTCCTGTAGCGGTCCTCATGAGAGCCAGTTTCATCATAGCGCTTGATGGTGTTTGCGACTGTACTTGAAATAACTTGAGATTTACCGGATTGATTGACAAAGTCTTAAAGTGATGATGGACTGTCGTTTCTCTTTGCTTATTTGAGCTGTTCTTGCCATACTATGGACTTTATCTTTTACCAATTAGGGCCTTCTTCTGTATACCCCCCCCCCCCCCCCTCACACACACACACAAACACACACACACATACCTTGTCACAACATAACTGATTGGCTCAAACGCATTAAGGAAAGAAATTCCACAAATTAACTTTTTAAGAATGCACACCTGTTAATTGAAATGCTTTCCAGGTGACTACCTCATAAAGCTGGTTGAGAAATTGCCAAGAGTGTGCAACGCTGTCATCAAGGCAATGGTTGGTTACTTTGAAGATTCTCAAATATAAAACTTATTTTGATTTGTTTAAACCTATTTTGATTTGTCTTCACTATTATTCTACAATGTAGAAAATAGTAAAAATAAAGGAAAACCCTTGAATGAGTAGGTGTGTCCAAACTTGTGACTGGTTCTGTATGCTGCATAAAGGGGGCATGGTGCACAACACGACCCAGAGTAAAACATTCAAATGAATAAAGTTGTCACAGTTTGTAGTGTGCACATGGTGCGGCTGCTGTCGGCATCCAAAGATTATCCAACTTGAATAAATGCTTGGAGGTAAGGATGACAGCAGTGGTGTAGTCTACGGCGATACGGATATCACTTATTATTGATATCTACATAGCGCATTGATGTGAATCACACTGCTGCTCTCTCATTTAGCTATTTGCGCCTCACAGATTGTGGTTGTTGTGGAAGGCTGTTCGCAAATCTAAATGTGTATTTGAACCCAATAATGGTTGAATTAAAGAACTTTAAGCTGCCTATAAATGATTGTTTTTGAAACCAGTGGACAGCCAGTGAAGAATGAGCTCTTACGACAGCTGCATACTGCGGATCCCAGCCTATTGAATGAAAGTGGGGCTTTTATTGCTCAATCTAATTCATGCTGATAAAAATAAATATCCATAGGCCTAATGGACACATGCTCAAATTCACACACTTTTTTTTTGATAGACTTAAAGGGGCAATATTTAGTTGCTGCATCCATTTTTGGACAAATATATATTGATGTAAAGATATAATTGAATCTTGATATCATATGTAGTAAAAAGCGATGGGTTTGAAAAAGCCTACATAACTAAAACATAAAATGTAGCATCCATATATGGCCAGCTATGTAAACTTTAACATTGATTTATCTTGCAATAGATATCGTTAAATTGGTAAGATACATTTTTGTCTTCTTCGAATGCCTCTTAAAGGGAAAAGAATCTAAAAGTAACTATGTAATCAGATTACGTTACTGAGTTTGGGTATTCCAAAAGTTACGTTACTGATTACAATTTTGGACAGGTATGTAGTAACTGTAACGGATTACATTTAGAAAGTAACCTACCCAACACTGATTTTCAGTCAGCAAAACACCCATTACAACAAGTGCTTATCTTTGTTGCTATCTTTACAAATAAGAACCCAAAGCACTGATTTGACCCTAAAAAGAGGAGCTACACTGCCTATCCCAGTTTTCAAGTTTACTTATGTGTTGGTCTATCACAAAAACACGTTATGTATGGCACTCCGGGGCCATGGTTGCCAGCGTTGTAAATTACCCCGGACGTACCCACCGCTGTAAAATACGTTTTAACATCTTAAAATATGACATTGACTACTACCTACAAGTCCTATCCAAATGAATCAAAGGGTTGATATGGCTGAGTGAGACCACTGGGGACATATATGGGCATACTGTCTAACAAACATATTTAGTATTCTTTGTCTAGGGACTCATTTACAGAATTCTCTCCAAAGGCTGAACACAAGTGCTTGTTAAAATTCTTAAAATAGTACAGCGTCAGTGATGTGACTGGCCAATCCATCCAAAAGGGATGACTTTCTACTATTTCTGAGTAATGCAAATGATTATGCCTATTGCTTGTGCACACTGACATACTTATATATATATATATATATATATATATGTTGGTGCATTGCTACTTATCGTTTATATATAACATGATTCAATTGCCATGTCTAAAATGGTTACAGGTGAGATGGTGATTGGCTTGTTCTCTGGATTCCTGCATAGATTATGTGCACTGGCTTTCCGATTCACAATTAGCTAGTTCATTGCCTGTGGGGAGATTGGAATGTTCCATTTACTTCTTCGTCTGGCCATGTCTCCAAATCACCTGTGCCCATTACACCAATTCGGGACATTAGCAGTAAGGCGATTTGAAGAAAAATATCCAGATATCATATGTGACAGCTCTTATCTGTCCTTCAGGAAACACATTTGCAGGTAGGGATTAGTCTGTGCATCATATGGAAGATGCACAGCCAAGACAGGTGCCAATAGAGCTGTGCTGGAGTGAGCATTGAGAATTTCTCTGTTAATCCATGACTGGTGCCTGAAAATAACACACGTGCGTGTGTGCACAAACACATTCTTGCACACACACATGCCATATCCTTACGTCTTCATTAAATAATAGTCCAAATAAATATTCAGTGGGAAATGTTTGACCTCACAGTCAGAGACATATAGTGTAAATAATAATAATAATAATTTGGTGATTGCTTATATTTGTTATTTTTCACACTTGTGTATTATACACATTTGTGAATTGGAAATGTGTTTTTTGCATATCCCAACTCTCCCTGAGACACCCTCAGAGAGAGTAATCCAAGTAAATATTCAGTGGGAAATTATTGATCTCACAGTCAGAGACATATTCACCTGCCATTGTCGAATATGTATGAATTGGATTTCTAATATCTTTCCACATGATACAGACCTTCATAGGACTCAATCAGAATGCATGCTGTTCACAGCAGATGTTACATTGCAACTTGGTTTTGAAGGGGAAAACAATAGCAAGGAGACTAACCAACAATCTGCTCCTCAACAACACTATTTTATGAGATATTATTCTGTTATTTATTTGTATTTAAATGGGGTGTCACCTGTGCTCCCTCTCCGGCCTCTAGGTCACCAGGCTGCTCACTATGGCGCACACCTGTCACCATCATTATGCGCACCTGCGCGTCATTAGACTCACCTGGACTCCATCACTTCCCTGATTACCTTCCCTATATGTCACTCCCTTTGGTTCCTTCCCCAGGCGTTATTGTTCTGTTTCAGTTTCATGTCTGTGCGGTGTTCGTGTGTTGTATTATGTTGCGTTGATTTATTAAAAACACTCACTCCCTGAACTTGCTTCCCGATTCTCAACGCACATCGTTACAGAATAACGCCTCACCTAAGGGAAGCATCAGGGAGTGTTTTTTATGTGTCAGGTGGAATGACGTCAAGTCCGGGAGCCGCTACAGGCTCTCATGCCTCAGCCGGATCGCCAGGCTCCCGCATCCCAGCCGGCGACAGGTTCCCACGCATCAGCAGGCGTGTCCGCTCCTGATCCCCAGGATTGTCCCTTGGGTTGGCGTCCTGTGGCTGGACCCAAACGCGCCGGGGAGGGGGTATCGTTAGGTATGCTCTCTCTCCGGTGTTCAAGGTCGCCATGCTCCTGCGTCTCAGCCGGATTGACAGGTTTCCTGCGCCAGAGGTGTCCGGTCCGCTCCTGATCCCAGGGATCGTCATTTTGGTCAGCGTCCTGCAGTTGGAGCCGAGCGTCGGGGAGGGGGTACTGTCACGTGTGCTCCCCCTCTGGCCTCTAGGTCACCAGGCTGCTCATTATGGCGCACACCTGTCACCATCGTTACGTGCACCTGCGCATCATCAGACTCCTGGACTCCATCACTTCCCTGATTACCTTCCAAATATATGTCACTCCCCGTGGTTCCTTCCCCAGGCGTTATTGTTTCTGTTTTTATTTATTGTCTGTGCATTGTTCATGTTTCTTGTTTTGTATTATGTTGCATTTATTTATTAAAACACTTACTCGCTGAACTTGCTTCCCGACTCTCAGCGCACGTCGTTACATGGGGATAATACAAGGTACATGCTTTTGGCTTTGGAGATGCTGTATTGTTTAAAGCATAATAACTTGACCACAAAGGGTATTGGAAATATAGTGCTGGGACTCGTCAACTAAAACCAGTTTACAAACAATGTGTGCATTAGCCTAAATCCAACTGACTATGGCTCCACTCCCAAGAATATCCTTCAATATCCCAGAGCATGGCTTTGTATAGTAAACAGAACACAGTGCAGAATGCCTCCAATTGATTACGTTGGGAATAGATGGGGACTCTTAGAGCAACTTCAGAGCTAATTAGATAAATTTCAATCACTCCCCCTCATTCGCTGTAAGGGAAGCAGGCTTTATGATAATCTCTAAGGTAAAGTCTGCAACAGACAAATACCATTATTACAGTAACAGCCACCTTCACAATCACGGTAATGATCTTTAGCATATTTACTGTAACAAAGACTAATGCACTATAACCAACAGAAATGTGATAACTGCTAAACAAGCAAATAACAGATGAGAAGCAGGTACCATCTCTGAATCTCCATATTTTGTGCTTGAGGCAGTGTATCAAGAAATGTTCACTATATTGATACAGAAAAAACGACTAGCCATGCTTTGGGTATTTCATTTGCCCACAATCTGAACCATTTGGTGACCTAACTTCTATTTATGGAAACGTAAAGTCTGGGCTGGATTTATGAAGCCTTTGAAGAATGGTGCAACGTTTGCATACCAGCACTGGTCGGGTCATCCAGTGTTCATAATATTTCTGATTTGATTTCTTTATCAAGTGTTAAGTCCGTTTACCTGGCTGGTACACGCTGCTGTGCAAATGAAATGCACCTTTGAAATCAGTGGATGTACCTTTCACCCATGCTTCAAGCTTCCAAGGTGAACAGACTGGGAACATTTCAGACCTGACATTAGTCAGCTATTTCCAGTGCTACTTAAAGTGTCATTACAGAGAGG
This sequence comes from Oncorhynchus clarkii lewisi, assembly GCF_045791955.1. Lineage (NCBI taxonomy): Eukaryota > Metazoa > Chordata > Actinopteri > Salmoniformes > Salmonidae > Oncorhynchus > Oncorhynchus clarkii. The sequence continues at coordinate 57,171,720 of NC_092163.1, forward strand.
GATAGGCTAAATAAAAGAAAGTCCTGGTACATTCTGATAAAATAACATCCTGGTTGCTCTCACATCCCTCTAAATGCCACAGAACCACAGGGTATTTACTGCTCCTGGTCCCTAGCAAGGAACCACACTGAGAGCACAAGAGACACTTGACATCTACTTCTCCAGCTCTCCAGGACACTACCAGCAGGATATGTTGGTGTCTACCATCACTGTAAGGCTCTGTGCTTGGCATCATGTGATTTTGTCATATTAGCTCAGGTATACAACTCCGAACCAGGCCAGTGTGTGATTCAATACATCAATCCAGTCTTTGATTGTCAAAGTCATTGTTGTTCATCCAGAATGGAAAATTAATCCCTATTGGGGTGTTGTAGCCTACACTTGAAAGGATCACAGAACAGTTTACAAACATCAGCTAGATGCTCTACAGATGGTCATTATCAATAAACTATGGGTCAGGGTTAGGTTTAGGGTTAGTGTTAGGTTTAGAGTAAGGGATACATTTAGGGTTAGGATAAGGGTGAAGGTTAGGGTTAGAGCTAGGGTTAGGGTTAATAGATAGTTTACATTTTTCTGATAGTCTGTAAATAGTCTGTAGAGCATTTACAGATGGACTATCCAAATAGTGTTACTGTGTGCTGAAATGTAAATTGGATACACACATCTTATTTCTTAATTCATTTGACCAAGCTTTTCAACTAAATGAATGAAGACATGCTTGGGCCTTTTAACACGTTATATTTCAAACAGTTGTTGTAATGAGAGCATCGATGACCAATTTCCATGACCAGTAAGCTTGATCCAGACATAATACAAGTCAACATACAGTAAAAAGGGGTGATCAGACCCACGGAGAACGCATGCTCTAACTTAACATCATGACCAGTTGATAAGGTAAACCCCCCAAAAATTACCTCTACTAGCTCTGAGACAAACAGGGACAACAGGAATGATTATGACTGTGGCCCACCATATCAGACTTGTAGGGCCCTTCCTCCTCAAGCATGTCATTACTGACACAAATCATGCAGAGATAATGCATTCCATTTGCAATTAGCATATATTTGACAATAATGCCATATCTACCATGGGATGCAGAGGCTCTTACGAGATGTCTGCATTTTGCAATAAGAGTTAAGTGGACTCTTACCATGAATCAACAATATCTAATCTAAGAGCGTAATTGCATATACTGCAATAACTACAAGATGGGATGAACTGTTAAAGAATTGAAATGAAGCAGGTGTACAGTGTACAGTGCCTTCGGAAAGTATTCAGACCCCTTGACTTTTTCCACATTTTGTTACGTTACAGTCTAATTTTAAAATTGATTAAATACACACAATACCCCATAATGACAAAGTGAAAAACAGGTTCTTAGAAATGCTTGCATATTTATTAAAAATAAAAAACAGAAATACCTTATTTGCATAAGTATTCAGACCCTTTGCTAAGAGACTCGAAATAGAGCTCAAGTGCATCCTGTTTCCGTTTATCATTCTTGAGATGTTTCTGCAACTTGATTGGAGTCCACCTGTGGTAAATGCAATTGAATGGGCATGATTTGGAAAGGCACACACCTTTCTATGTAAGGTCCCACAGTTGACAGTGAATGTCAGAGCAAAAACCAAGCCATAAGGTCAAAGGAATTGTCCGTAGAGCTCCAAGACAGGGGAAGGGTACCAGTAAAGGGTGAGTAAAGAGTCTGCATACTTATGTAAATGTGATATTTCCTAGGGGGTTTTATTATAAAATTGCTACAATAAAAAATAAAATTTTTTTTTTGCTTTGTCATTATGGGGTACTGTGTAGATTGATGAAAAAATCTATTTTATCAATTTTAGAATAAGGCTGTAACGTATTTTAAAAAAAATAGTCAATGGGTCTGAATACTTTCAAAATGCACTTTATATATTTTATATTTCATAAATAATTTAGTCAGTTACCCTCAAACGTCATTCATATGTACTAGGAAGCTAAGTATGTGTTTCTTGGGCTTGTAGAATGTGACTGAAGAAGTGCCTCAAGCCTTGAAAAATACATAATTTAACTGATTGATAGTAAGGGGATATCGGTGAACAAATGCCATGGTCAAGGCTACGACAGTGCCAGTGCAATGAGTTGAGCTTACTCAAGTGTTCAAAAGTGCATATCAGAAGCCTAATGCTTCTTAGGTAGTTCTTCATAAGTTTTAGTTTAGAAAATGATCTCTCGGCAGAAGCGACAGTTAATGGGATGCATAAAAACAGCTTGATTGCCGTAGCAACATCAGGGAAACTGGGCAGAAGGGAGTGGTGTTTTGAAACATCTTTAATTGAGCCGCTCATATTCTTCTTAATTGCCGCCCTCAACACGTTATGGAAAGAGATTAACTGTATAGGAATCTTTGGGATAGGTCATCTGGATATTGGATAGTGAATAAATTGGCAGATGCAAACAGATTTTCATCTTTAGTGGACAACAGTTATTGAGGGCTGAAACAATATCAACAGTACCTTATCTCTGGTATATCTTTGTTAAACTTTTGTGCAGCGTAATGAACGTCTAATGAACAATGTCTCAGTAAAAACTGTCTGGGTTGTCAATACTCAGTATAGAAAATACTCGGGCCCTCAACCTGAACCTACAGGCCTTGGTGAAAACTTTTGCACACAAAAAATGCAAGGTGACGCAGTCAAATACTGTAGCTACTATAGGCATCTACATAGAAAAAAAAGATGAGCATTAATAAACTGGTTTTACACACAACAACTTTCTATTCAAGCTGGGAGAGAGTGCAAGGACGGCTCATGTCATGCCGGTTCAGGTAGGCTATACAGGACAGTTGTACATAAAAAAATATACACTGCTCAAAAAAATAAAGGGAACACTAAAATAACACATCCTAGATCTGAATGAATGAAATATTCTTATTAAATACTGTTTTCTTTACATAGTTGAATGTGCTGACAACAAAATCACACAAAAATTATCAATGGAAATCAAATTTATCAACCCATGGAGGTCTGGATTTGGAGTCACACTCAAAATTAAAGTGGAAAACTACACTACAGGCTGATCCAACTTTGATGTAATGTCCTTAAAACAAGTCAAAATGAGGCTCAGTAGTGTGTGTGGCCTCCACGTGCCTGTATGACCTCCCTACAACGCCTGGGCATGCTCCTGATAAGGTGGCGGATGGTCTCCTGAGGGATCTCCTCCCAGACCTGGACTAAAGCATCCGCCAACTCCTGGACAGTCTGTGGTGCAACGTGGCGTTGGTGGATGGAGCGAGACATGATGTCCCAGATGTGCTCAATTGGATTCAGGTCTAGGGAACGGGCGGGCCAGTCCATAGCATCAATGCCTTCCTCTTGCAGGAACTGCTGACACACTCCAGCCACATGAGGTCTAGCATTGTCTTGCATTAGGAGGAACCCAGGGCCAAACGCACCAGCATATGGTCTCACAAGGGGTCTGAGGATCTCATCTCGGTACCTAATGGCAGTCAGGCTACCTCTGGCGAGCACATGGAGGCCCCCCAAAAAAATGCCACCCCACACATGACTGACCCACCGCCAAACCGGTCATGATGGAGGATGTTTGCAGGCAGCAGAATGTTCTCCACGGCGTCTCCAGACTCTGTCACGTCTGTCACGTGCTCAGTGTGAACCTGCTTTCATCTGTGAAGAGCACATGGCGCCAGTGGCGAATTTGCCAATCTTGGTGTTCTCTGGCAAATGCCAAACGTCCTGCACGGTGTTGGGCTGTAAGCACAACCCCCACCTGTGGACGTCGGGCCCTCATACCACCCTCATGGAGTCTGTTTCTGACCGTTTGAGCAGACACATGCACATTTGTGGCCTTCTGGAGGTCATTTTGCAGGGCTCTGGCAGTGCTGCTCCTGCTCCTCCTTGCACAAATGCGGAGGTAGCGGTCCTGCTGCTTGGTTGTTGCCCTCCTACGGCCTCCTCCACATCTCCTGATGTACTGGCCTGTCTCCTGGTAGCGCCTCCATGCTCTGGACACTACGCTGACAGACGCAGCAAACCTTCTTGCCACAACTCGCATTGATGTGCCATCCTGAATGAGCTGCACTACCTGAGCCACTTGTGTGGGTTGTAGACTCCATCTCATGCTACCACTAGAGTGAAAGCACCGCCAGCATTCAAAAGTGACCAAAACATCAGCCAGGAAGCATAGGAACTGAGAAGTGGTCTGTAGTCACCACCTGCAGAACCACTACTTTATTGGGGGTGTCTTGCTAAATGCCTATAATTTCCACCTGTTGTCTATTCCATTTGCACAACAGCATGTGAAATGTTTTGTCAATCAGTGTTGCTTCTTAAGTGGACAGTTTGATTTCACAGAAGTGTGATTGACTTGGAGTTACATTGTGTTGTTTAAGTGATCCCTTTATTTTTTTGAACGGTGTATATTGGTTGCTGATTCGTATGCTGTTGTTTCGAAAATGAATTTTTAACAAGCCAGTCTCTGTGCCGCTCTGGGTCTCCACATGGGTACCCCCAGGGTTGAGTTCTTAGCCACACCCTGTACACCCTTTTTACCCATGACTGTGTGGACACATAATACTCAAACCCAACCTTCAATTTTGCTGATGAAACGACTGTGGTTGGCCTGATCACTGACGCCGAGGGTCAAATGTTTCAAGTTCCTCACAGTCCACATCACTGAGGACATAACATTGTCCTCTCACACCAGCACAGTCGTGAAGAAGACATGACAGCATCTCTTCCCCCTCAGAAGACTGAAGAGATTTTGCATGGCCCCCCAGAACTTTTACAGGTGTACCATGTAAATCATTGTTGTATCAATGCCTGGTATGGTAACTGCTCCGCTCACAACCGCAAGGCCCTACAGAGGGTGGTGTGGACAGCCCAGAAAATCCCTGGGGGTGTTCTCTCTGCTGCCGTCCAGCAGGCGGTACCAGCATCGGGTCGCGGATCAACAGGATCTGAAGGAACTTCTATCCCCAGGCAATACGACTGTTTAATAGCTTAAAACTGATGACAAGCAAACTACCCCTGCCCTCTCTCTCCGGACTGACTACCCGCATGACTCTATTCCCATCCTCAGGTCCGACCGCAAGGCACTACATTCCTTTCTCAATCACTCCAGTACCCCTGCACATTATAATAACAATACTGGCACGGCGCTGACCTGTATATAAGACCTGTATTTAAGACCTGTATATAAGACCTATATCAGCATTTTAAATGTGCAACCAGGGTGAAAAAGTTCTAGACCACCTTTACTCCACACACAGAGACGCGTACAAAGCTCTCCCTCGCCCTCCATTTGGCAAATCTTACCATAATTACAGTATATCCTCCTGATTCCCGCTTACAAGCTAAAATTTAAGCAGGAAGTACCAGTGACTCAGTCTATAAAAAAGTGGTCAGATGAAACCGATGCTAAACTACAAGACTGTTTTGCTAGCACAGACTGGAATATGTTCCGCGATTCTTCTGATGTCATTGAGGAGTACACCACATAAGTCACTGCCTTTATCAATAAGTGCATCGAGGACGTCTTCCCCACAGTGACCGTACGTAAATACCCCAACCAGAAGCCATGGATTACAGGCATCATTCACATTGAGCTGAAGGGTAGAGCTGCCGCTTTCAAGGAGTGGGACTCTAACCCGGAAGCTTACAAGAAATCCCGCTATGCCCTCTGACGAACCATCAAACAGGCAAAGTGTCAATACAGGACTAAGATTGAATCGTACTACACAAGCTCCAACGCTCGTCAGATGTGGCAGGGCTTGCAAACTATTGCAGACTACAAAGGGAAGCACAGCCGAGAGCTGCCCAGTGACACAAGCCTACCAGGTGAGCTAAGTCATAGTGAGCTAAGTCACTTCTATGCACGCTTCGAGGCAAGTAACACTGAAACATGCATGAGAGCATCAGCAGTTGCGGACAACTGTGTGATCACTCTCCACAGCCGATATGAGTAAGACCTTCAAACAGGTCAACATTCACAAGGCCGCAGGGCCAGACGGATTACCAGGATGAGTACTCTGAGCATGCGCTGACCAACTGGCAAGTGTCTTCACTGACATTTTCAATCTCTCCCTATCGGAGTCTGTAATACCAACATGTTTCAAGCAGACCACCATAGTCACTGTTCCGAAGAACACTAAGGTAACCTGCCTAAATGACTACCAACCCGTAGCACTCACGTCTGTAGCCATGAAGTGCTTTGGAAGGCTGGTCATGGTTCACATCAACCCCATTATCCCAGAAACACTAGTCCCACTCCAATTTGCATACCGCTCCAACAGATCAACAGAGGATGCAATCTCTATTGCACTCCACACTGCCCTTTCACACCTGGACAAAATGAACACCTATGTGAGAATGCTATTCATTGACTACAGCTCCACATTCAACACCATAGTGCTCTCAAAGCTCATCACTAAGCTAAGGACCCTGGGACTTAACACCTCCCTCTGCAACTAGATCATGGACTTCCGGATGTGCTGCCCCCAGCTGGTAAGGGTAGGTAAAAACACAAGCGCGACGCTGATCCTCAACACAGGGGCCCCTCAGGGGTGCATGCTCAGTCCCCTCCTGTACTGCTTGTTCACTCATGACTGCACGGCCGGTCACGACTCCAACACCATCATTAAGTTTGCCGATGACACAACAGTGGTAGTAGACCTGATCACCGATAACGATGAGACAGACTATAGGGAGGAGGTCAGAGACCTGACTGTGTGGTACCATGACAACAACCTCTCGCTCAATGTGATCAAGACAAAGGAGATGATTGTGGACTACAGGAAAAGGAGGACTGAGCACGCCCCCATTCTCATCGACGGGGCTGTAGTGGAGCAGGTTGAGAGCTTCAAGTTGATTGGTGTCCACATCACCAACAAACTAACATGCACACCAAGACAGTCGTGAAGAGGGCACGACAAAACCTATTTTTCCTCAAGATTTGGCATGAGTCCTCAGATCCTCAAAATGTTTTACAGCTTCACCATCGAGAGCATCCTGACGGGTTGCATCACTGCCTGGTATGGCAACTGCTCGGCCTCCGACCGCAAGGCACTACGGGGTGTAGTGCGTGCGACCCAGTACACCACCGAGGCAAAGCTTCCTGCCATCCATGACCTCTATATCAGGCGGTTTCAGAGGAAGGCCCTAAAAACTGTCAAAGACTCCAGCCACCCTAGTCATAGACGGTTCTCTCTGCTACCGCACAGCAAGCGATACTGGAGCGCCAAGTCTAGGTCCAAGAGGCTTCTAAACAGCTTCTACCCCCAAGCCATATGACTCCTGAACAGCTGTTCAAATGGCTACCCAGACTTTTTGCATTGCCCCCCCCCTCTTCTACACTGCTGCTACTCTCTATTATTATGTATGCATAGTCACTTTAACTCTACATACATGTACATATTAGCTCAATTACCTTGACACCGGTGCCCCTGCACATTGATTCTGTACCGGTACCCCCTGTGTATAGACTCGCTATTATTATTTACTACTACTCTTTCATTATTTGTTATTCTTATCTCTTACTTTTTTGGGGTATTTTCTTAAAACTGCATTTTTGGTTAATGGCTTGTAAGTAAGCATTTCACTGTAAGGTGATGTATTTGGCGCATGTGACAAATACAATTTTACTTGATTTTATATAAGCCCTGTATATAAGACCTGTATATAAGACCTGTATATAAGACCTGTATATAAGACCTGTATATAATTGCATTCTTTTCTTTTCTTTTTCTTCTCTCCCATTTCACTGTACTGTTTTACACCTGCTGTATCCTGTGCATGTGAAAATAAAACTAGAAACTTGAAACACACTAATAATAGCTAGGCCTATTACAGAATGTAATTAAACAAAGCCTCACCATCTTTTGTGTTTTTCTATCTTTAATCTTATTATCATTGTTAAAACTGCAACCAATATGTTTAAGGACTGCAACCCGGCCAGCGCATTAAGGTATAGTGGCTATAGATTGCTACAGTATAGTAGCTATAGATTGCTTAAAATTTAACGTCAAATAACTACAGTATCATTGGTTCTTCAGGTGAACATTACTTGGATAACTTCTGGTGAAGGCCAGTTACTGTAATGCAACTAATATACAGAGATTTCCAATGACAAACGGTATGATTTATTACACAGCTGACATGGCCAAGACAAAGAATGAGTAGCACCTTTCCTGAAGTCAAATTAACAAATTGCCCTCTTTATTTTACCTTTTTTTAACTAGGCAAGTCGGTTAAGAACAAATTCTTATTTTCAATGACGGCGTGTAACGTTCATGGGTGGAATGTTACACAATCCAAATCAAATCAAATGTATTTATATAGCCCTTCTTACATCATCTGATATCTCAAAGTGCTGTAACCCAGCCTAAAACCCCAAACAGCAGGCAATGCAGGTGTAGAAGCACGGTGGCTAGGAAAAACTCCATAGAAAGGCCAAAACCTAGGAAGAAATCTAGAGAGGAACCAGGCTATGATGGGTGGCCAGTCCTCTTCTGGCCGTGCCGGGTGGAGATTATAACAGAACATGGCCAAGATTTTCAAATGTTCATGAATGACCAGCATGGTCAAATAATAATAATCACAGTAGTTGTCAAGGGTGCAGCAAGTCAGCACCTCAGGAGTAAATGTCAGTTGGCTTTTCATAGCCGATCATTAGGAGTATCTCTACCGTGGGTTAACTGCCTTGTTCTGGGGTAGAAGGACAGATTTTTTACCTTGTCAGCTCGGGGATTCGATCTTGCAACCTTTCGGTTACTAGTCCAACGCTCTAACCACTAAGCTACCTGCCACCCCTCTAATGCCCTCATGGGTGGAATGTTAATTTCATAATTAATAAACATATGTCAAACGGTTTCATTATATTTCAGTTATCAGTGAAGTACGTATATAAAGTGTAATATTGGGATGCAAACTCAAAATTTAATACATACTTCTGTTTCAAAGTAGATTTGTTTAATTAAGACTACCAAGAAACCCTCTGTGTGATCTTGATTTAGCCCACTGCAGTAAAAGGCTAAGGCAATTGGACTGCTTCAAGATCCTTCACACTCACCAGGCATTATGCTTCTATTCAGCCTACCTATGCACATTGACTCAATCATAAGCATACATTAATAACATTAGTCATAATGGATAAAAACACTTATGTTGAGTACAGGGCCTTTAAGTTGTTTGAAAGAATCATAAAAAATAGCATGAGGTGCAGAATGTAGATTTGCTATACATGCAATTCATTGTATGTAATCAGTGGTGACAGAAGATTCATTATATAAGTAAGATTCATAAAAAACTGAATTGAAAGAAAAATGGATCTGGTTTCATATCTCCACATCTGAGTGGGCTCATATGTCCATGAGGGAATTTGTTTGATCTTGAAAATAGATGCAATTTTTTACTTACTGAAAGACAGACCACTTACACCATTATATGATGTCTATGTCTAGGCTTTGTTCCTTCCCAGAGGAAGGTTTTTGATAAATAAATAAATGTATTGACAAACTATATTATTACTGTTATTCCTAAAGTATTATTATCACTGTTACTATGGTATTATACCCGCAAAAACTATCTCGTTTAATGCGAGTCAAAAACTGAAGCTCCTGAAAATGTGCCGATGGACTATATTTAATTGAGAAGGTAGCCTACTGTACCTATGTAAATCCACCCTGAGCTCCAGGAAAACAAACTGAAATGTGATTCATGAAGCAAAGCTTGGAAGTAAGCAGTGTTTCACCTTGCCATCTGTTTAAATCCCATGTTCTTGATGATTTATAATTGCAATGGAGGTCTTGGCTGGTATATCAGAAATGAGGCTAGTTACAGAGAGGTATGCAACTGTTTAATTAAATCGCTCACTCTCACTCCCTCTCTCTCACAACTCCTCTATTCAGTCACATACTCACTAATTCAAAAACTACACAAACAAAGGATCCATCTGAATAGTTATAACTAAATATTGTGTTATTAGGAATTTCTGTCAGATGAGAAAATGAGATGCTTGAAGTTTGTCTCTATGGATGTGCTGGCCTCTGTGCCAAAACAGAGCTTAAATTAATGAGAAATTACATTTTGACTGACAGTCACCAAATAACAGATATCGTCCCTTGAACTGTCTATACATGAAGAAGTGAAAAGACTATACAAACCCAGATTTTCATTCAACTTCAATGTGATTATCTAAACAGATAAGGCGTTGCTTGCTCCCTGAGTAACAGGCAGAGTTGTCCAATGAGGACCCTGAGCAGCCATATGTTCAGCATGGATGACCAGAGAATTGAGGTTAAACTTTATAAAATTAGCTAGGTGATGTAATCTCCCTCTGTTCAAGCAGTCTCCCCACTTCAACTCTGCTCTGCACAGGGGCCCTGAGGTAGTGTGTGTGTGAGTGGCCTAGTCAAATAACATCAGCGTGTCCCAATGATTTATTAAGGAGCACATGAAAGCTCAACAGGTTGTAAATTCTGTGTAGTATCCTCCCATATCAGTAACATCTGCCTAATTGCCACATTGATTGCCAACACCTAAAGATTGCTTGACTATCGAGCAAGTGCCAAAAGCGATTGTTCTTTTGGATGGGCCAACTTGATTAGAAGAGACTGGGAATATTTCTGCTGAAGGGCCCCTAGAGAAGGTTGCTTGTTCATTTGTATAGGAAGCCCCTGGCCAGTATACCTAATGACCACTAACACACTTTATTCCAAGCCTGTCAGTGGTTTAATTTCAGGTCCAACAGCACTTAATTTTCAATGATTATTTCTGTCATTGCCAAAGTCCCCATCCTTTTGCCACACAGGTCCCAGGCCACATTTACGCAACATGCCACAACAAACGTTAATACTTCTTCCCTCAGGCCTTGGCACCTTACATAGAAAAATGGAGGATTAATAGTGTAATGGTGCCCACAGATAATTGTAATAACAATAATGACCCTTTCTTCCCTACTATATCTGTTTTTAACCTCTCTGGGATATTCGGGATGGTAGCGTCCCACCTCAACAACAGCCAGTGAAAGTGCAGGGCGCCAAATTCAAAACAACAGAAATCCCATACTTAACCTGTTGGATCTCTAGGGGCGCTATTTCATTTTTGGATAAAAAACGTTCCCGTTTTAAGCGCGATATTTTGTCACGAAAAGATGCTCGACTATGCATATTCTTGACAGTTCTTGAAAGAAAACACTCTGAAGTTTCAGAATCTGCAAAGATATTGTCTGTAAGTGCCCCAGAACTCATTCTACAGGCGAAACCAAGATGATGCGTCAAGCAGGAAATTAGCAGAATCTCTGAAGCTCTGTTTTCCATTGTCTCCTTATATGGCTGTGATTGCGCAAGGAATGAGCCTACACTTTCTGTCGTTTCCCCAAGGTGTTAGCAGCATTGTGACGTATTTGTAGGCATATCATTGGAAGATTGACCATAAGAGACTACATTTTCCAAGTGTCCGCCTGGTGTCCTGCGTGGAATTCGGTGCGCAAACGCCAGCTGCTTGTACTTTTCCATTTGATTGAGGGGAGAAACCATGCTTCCACGAACGATATATCATTGAAGAGATATGTGAAAAACACCTTGAGGATTGATTCTAAACAACCTTTGCCATGTTTTCAGTCGATATTATGGAGTTAATTTGGAAAAAAGTTCGCGTTTTGAGGACTGAATTTTCGTTTTTTTTTTTGGTAGCCAAATGTGATGTAGAAAACGGAGCTATTTCGAATTCACAAATAATATTTTTTGGAAAAACTGAGCATCTGCTATCTAACTGAGAGTCTCCTCATTGAAAACATCCGAAGTTCTTCAAAGGTAAATTATTTTATTTGAAGGCTTTTATGTTTTTGTTGAAATCTTGCGTGCTGGATGCTAACGCTAATGCTAACGCTAAATGCTACGCTAGCTAGCCACTTTTACACAAATGATTGTTTTCCTATGGTTGAGAAGCATATTTTGAAAATCTGAGATGACAGTGTTGTTTACAAAAGGCTAAGCTTGAGAGATGGCATATTTATTTCATTTCATTTGCGATTTTCATGAATAGTTAACGTTGCGTTATGGTAATGAGCTTAGGTCTGTAAATAGAATCCCGGATCCGGGTTTGGTCGACGCAACAGGTTAAAATTCCTCAAACATACAAGTATTTCAAACCATTTTAAAGATAAACTTGTTGTAAATCCAGACACAGTGTCCGATTTAAAAAAGGCGTTATGACGAAAGCACACCAAACTATTATGTTAGGGCAGTACCTAGTCACAGAAAAACATAGACATTTTTTTTCAGCCAAAGAGAGGAGTCACAAAAAGCAGAAATATAGATACAATTAATCAGTAGTTCCAAAACATCCGGTGATTTTGCAGAGAGCCACATCAATTTACAGAAATACTAATAATAAACATTGCTAAAATTTACAAGTGTTATGCATGGAATTTTAGATCCACTTTTCCTTAATGCAAACGCTGTATCAGATTTCAAAAAAGCTTTACCGAAAAATCACACCATGCAATAATCTGAGTACAGCGCTCAGAGACCAAAACAAGCCATACAGATACCAGTCATGTTGTGTAGTCAACAGAAGTCAGAAATAGCATTATAAATATTCACTTACCTTTGATGATCTTCATCAGAATGCACTCCCAGGAATCCCAGTTCCACAAGCAATGTTTGATTTGTTCGATAAAGTCCATCATTTATGTCCAAATCCTTCCTTTTTGTTTGCGCGTTTAGTACACAATCCAAACAACGCTCGGGCAAGTCCAGGCGAAAGTCCCGATGAAAAGTCATATTACAGTTCGTAGAAACATGTCAAACAAAGTATAGAATCAATCTTTAGGATGTTTTTATCATAAATCTTCAATAATGTTCCAACTGGAGAATTCCTTTGTCTGTAGAAATGCGATGGAACAGAGCTACCTCTCACGTGAGCGCATGTGACCAGCTCATGCCACTCTGGCAGACCTCTGACTTATTCAGCTCCCATTCCCTACTCCTTCACAGTAGAAGCATCAAACAAGGTTCTAAAGACTGTTGACATCTAGTGGAAGCCTTAGGAAGTGCAATATGACCCCATAGACACTCTATATTCGATAGGCAATGAATTGAAAAACTTTCCCACTTCCTGGTTGGATTTTTTCTCAGGTTTTTGCCTGCCAGATGACTTCTGTTATACTCACAGACATCATTCAAAAAGTTTTAGAAACTTCAGTGTTTTCTATCCAAATCTACTAATTATATGCATATTTTAGCAACTGGGCCTGAGTAGCAGGCAGTTTACTCTGGGCACCTTATTCATCCAAGCTACTCAATACTGCCCCCCAGTCCCAAAGAAGTTAACAGATTGATCTTGTCAAAGTACAAAATTAGCTCTGAGATGACTCAGAACCACTCAGGAGTCAGTTCTCTGAAGTGAAAGACTCATTCATTGTCATCTTCTATTCTGTCAAATCTTTGCAGTACAATCAGTGCAATTTTCACTATTACTCTTTATATGACCATCTCAGACTAACCCATTATGTACAACACTTACTCAGCTGATGCAAAGGAAATTGAACATTGATTTCTTTCTGTTCCTCAATTCTAATCATTTGTTGATGGGATTGTACTTTAGGATGGAGTTCTAGTAAATCTATATCATAAAACTATAAATATAGATGTAATATCAATTCCTATGCCATGTGTATACTTAAAGTAACTGCCCAGTGGAAATCTTACTTTTAAAAGTTCATATTCTGTTCATATTTAAAAGTTCATATCCAAATAATGCTGTTGACACATCCTATACTTATATTTGTGGAGAGAAAAAATATTTTTGTTGGAAAAAAAACAAAAACACATCAAACTTGTATCTCAAACAGACTGGTGTCATCTTCCTGAGGAGGGTGGGCTGGCCAATCAACGGTCTAGAGGAGTATGAGCTAGTGTAACTGGTGTGAAATGGCTAATTAGTTAGCGGTGCATGCTAGTACTTTATCATTTTAATTGGTGATGGCACTTGCTCAAAGACCTTGAAATAGTTGTTTCCTTTGCTCTGCAGGTGCCTGGGCTTTTTTGGGGGGCAATAGGTAACAATGCTTTGTGGGAGTCAGTTGTTTATATGTTCAGAGGGTCCCTGGTTTGATCCCAGGTTGGGGCAAGGAGAGGGATGGAAGGAACACTGTCACATTGGTATCGTGACCCGGAATGATGTATGACACTTAATATTACGATTTTTGTATTTTGAATTTCGCGCTCTGCAATTTCACCGGATGTTGCTGTTGTGGCACGCTAGCGTGACAGCAAGTCCAGAGAGTTTAATCTTCCCAATAACTTGTCCATTTTATTGTCCAAAGATTGCATGTTTGCGAGCAGAATTGAGGGGAGTGGGGGTTTATTCAATCGCCTCCTACACCTCAGAAGGCAGCCCGCCCTCTGGCCTCTCTTCACCTCCTCTTCACGCAGATCACTGGGGTCAGAGGGCCTGTTCCCGAGGGAGCCGTATATCCTCCACCTCTGGCTCGTCAGAGTCGTGAAAGAAGATGTGATTAGAGAGGGACTCAGTGTTTTAATTTCTGTTTTGAGCTGTTTTGATCTGTACTTTAAAAAAACTATACTTGCCATTGGGCATGTTGTTAATGTCTCCACTCTTTTGGCAGACAATATTGAATACCTGTAAGGACGTGAACAAAACATTGGTAATGCAGGTGTCCCTCAGTTCACACAAATACAAGGCCTTGCCCTTGGCAAGTGTGGCTATGGAAATCCACTCAGACCTTCCTTAAGATTAAACAATTGAACTGTCACAGAGTAGACTGTAGAAACAGAGGGACCTATATGGCTATGTCTCATTATGGTGTGGGTTGAGCGGGTTGACCCAGGTTAACCTCCAGCACCTCTCAGTGTTGACCACCATTTCCAGCTGACACTTTAATCAGTGTCACCATGTTAGCAGCAGCTGTAGCACCAGCAGAAAGTCTGGACATAGAAGTTAAGAAACTTGCCTGATGGGGATAATTTCTTCAGTCAGGGATAAACAACTTAGTACAAAGGGATGCTCCTGCATTTAAATACTTAAAGGAATCATTAATCATTCCTTTTGTATAGAGTTCTCTTCTAGCCACCAAGTCATAACTTGAACCTCTAATGACCTAGTCATGAATATTGACTATTAATTAGTCTCATCCAAATGATTAATGTCAAAAGAAAAAGAATTATGTCCTCAAAACATGTGACAGATGACTGTGACATATGGCAGTGAAGTGTTTTTATTTTATTTCATTCGATCCAATGAGTAGAACAATATTTCTGTGACTTTTACTCCTTCTGACAGATGTGTCACTGAAACAAACACGAGGGACGAGGCCCAGAGGGAGAGAGCTATGTCTCTGGCTTGACTGACTCATTGATTTCCTTTTCCTTTTAACCGTTTCATTTTAACTCGCAGGCCCATGTGTTAGCTCCCTTGGTCGCACAATCATTTCTCTGAGTCAATACGATCCATACAGCAGCTCTGTATGGACACCAAGCCTATGTAATTACTGCCCAGAGCCAGATCTATCCAACCATACTCCTGTGTTCTATCACCTGACTGACGACTACAGGGGGATCACCAGTCTAGTGGGCCATTACTCATAGAGGTTGGTACTTGTAATAGAGCCAAAGCTCTACAGAGTGGAGAAATCTCATTCTTCAATAAAGGAACATGGATTGATTCCACCAGATGTTGGCAAACTCATGGATCATTCCAACCCAACTCTCCTCTTGTGTCTTTCACTTGCCTTCAAATGTTAGGATCCCTTTTCTATAGTTTTAATAGTTTGATTACTTTTGGTTGCCGGGACCAAGACAGATGTTTCAGACGATTTCAAGACCTCGTTTTATTAGAATGGAGACAAGGAAAGGTGTCTTTAAAAATACATTTCCATACAAGCAGAGATTACAAGCAGAGATTACAAACAGAGATTACAAGCAGAGACCAGAATTGAAAAATGTAAGAAAGTAGATTTACATCTGTGTTTCCAAGATAAATGACAAAGAATGACATATGCCCAAAGAATTTAGCCTGAAAAGGGGACTGTACCCAATGGTGCTTTGATAATTTATTGAATTATTTTGACATGATCAATGGAAATATACGCACTGTACGATCTGTATCTCTTTGACCTGCAATGATGTGGAGCCCTTCTTTAAAAGCTCTTAACACTTCCCTAGTGATTCCCACATCTTGCATGGTGGTGTGTCACGGGATGCCATATAAATTATATGGACAAGTTACCAATGCAATGGGTGTGAATTAAATTCAAAGATGATATACTAACATGACAAGCAAACAATATTATGCATTTGTACTGCAAGTAGTATGTATGTACGAATGTACTGTAGCCTACAGTATGTATACCCCTCATCAAAAATCCTTCAATTTTAAATATAGATATTTTAGCCACCCTGTCCTGTTATGGTTGCAATCCCGATACTGGGATCGATATGACAACTACCAGTGAAAATAGAGGGCGCCAAATTCAAACCACAGAAATCTCATAATTACAATTCCTAAAACATACATGTGTCTTATATCATTTTAAAGCTTTTCTCGTTGTTAATCACACCAAAGTGTCCGATTTCAAATAGGCTTTTCAGCGAAAGCACTACAAACGATTATGTTAGGTCTCCACCAAACCATAATAAGCACAACCATTTTCCAGCAAAATATAGCATTCACAAAAAGCTGAAATAAAGATAATTCAAGGTTAGAGATTAATTTTATCTTCATCAGATGACACTCATAGGACGTCATGTTACACAATACATACATGTTTTGTTTGATAAAGTTCCTATTTATATCAAAGAAATCTGAGTTTACATTGGCGCGTTAGATTCACTAGTTCCAAAAACATCAAGTGATTTTGCATAGCCACATCATTCAACAGAAATACTCATCATAAATGTAGATGATAATACAAGTCATATACGTGGAATTATAGATATACCTCTCCTTAATCCAAACGCTGTGTCAGATTTCAAAAAAACTTTACTGAAAAAAGAAACACATGCAATAATCTGAGACGGCGCTCAAAAGTAAAAACAACACAGCCGCAAAGATGATGTCAACATAAACAAGAAATTACATGATAAATATTCCCTTACCTTTGATCTACATCAGAAAGCACTCCAGGAATTCCCGGTCCACAATAAATGTTTTTTTGTTCGAAAATGTCCGTTATTTATGTCCAAATACCTTATTTTGTAATTGCGTTTGGTATACATATCCAAACTCTAATTCTGGTCAGCGTTATATCGGACAAAAACTTAAAAAAGAAATATTACCAGTCGAATAAAAATTTCAAACTAAGTACAGAATAAATCATTAGGATGTTTTTAACATATAGCTTCAATAAAGTTCCAACCGAAGTATTCTTTCCCATTTTTTCCGTGAGGAAAATCACAAAAATCTGCTCTCATTCACTCCCACAACAACATAGAAGCCTCATTATAATTTATATTGATGTCAACCATCTAGTGGAACCCCTAGGCAGTGCAATATCATTCATATCTCAAGGGGATTTCATTGGGGACTCTGGTGAATGCATACAAGCTCAGATTTCTGACTTCCTGTTTTGATTTCAACTCAGGATTTTGCTTGCCAATATGAGTTCTGTTATATTCACAGACATCATTCAAACAGTTTTAGAAACTTCAGAGTGTTTTCTATCCAATACTACTAACAATATGCAAATATTAGCAACTATGACTGAGGAGCAGACCGTTTGATATGGGCACCTTTCATCCAAGCTACTCAATACTGCCCCTGCAGCCATAAGAAGCCATTATCCATGTTGGTAATTTTGGGGGTGCTCAAGGTGGCCTGTGAACAAATTAAACATTAATGAAATGAGGAAAGCCATCTGCAACCAGATACATTACTCTGGATGGCAGCAGGAATTCCATTCAATCCTGGCAAAGGAGGCTGACACCCCATGTCTGATCCAAAGAAAAGCGGCATGAACGTTGAATGGGTCAGTGGGGAAAATGACACCCATCAAGGTATTTTTGGCTAGAGGGAGTTTTGACAGTCTGTGTATCTGTAATTGAATAGAAAGGCATTAGTCATTGTAAGCCAAATACATATCTGATTCCAAAGTGTAATTAGACAGATTTAGCATCAATGAAATTGTATTTTTGTATTTTTCCTTTTTGTTCATTTATCATTATTTCAGTGTTATTTGTGACAGTGCACTGAAAATGTATGTATTTATTTTATCCCTGAGATGTTCTGTGATTCTTATTCTATTCAAAACATTATGAACACCTGTTCTTTCCATAACATTGACTGACCAGGTAAATCCAGGTGAAAGCTATGATCCCGTATTTATGTCACTTGTTAAATCCACTTTAATCAGTGTACATGAAGGGGAGGAGACAGGGTAAAGAAGGATTTATAAGCCTTGAGACAATTGAGACACTGATTGTGTATGTGTGTCATTCAGAGGGTGAATGGGCAAGCCAAAATATTTAAGTGCCTTTGAACGAGGTATGGTAGTACAGTAGTTGCAAGGCACGCCGGATTTTGTCAAGAACTGCAACTCTGCTGGGTTTTTCAAGCTCAACAGTTTCCCTTGTGTATCAAGAATAGTCCACTACCCAAAGGATATCCAACCAACTTGACACAACCATGAGAAGCACCGGAGTCAACATAGGCCAGCATCCCTGTGGAATGTATTTGACACCTTGTAGTCCATTCCCCAACAAATTTATATGGGGGGATTCAACTCTGTGTCACTTTTGCTCAACCGAGACGTGAATAGACCCAATTTTTTACCATCAAGACATCAAAATGGCATGGCATATAGCCATACAAGACAATATTATCTTGTGTAATTATGTTGACAGCGCAGGTGATAATAAACACATTTTCTGAACATACACTACAGACTAATGCAAATCAAATCTAACACCACTCGCACTATGAAAGTATCCTGTGTGGTGTGTGTTGGTGTGTTTTATTGAGGCTTTTTGCAGAAGGCCCACTTTTAAACAATGGTGAGTGGAGGTTATTACTGTATAAGTAGCTTTACAAAACTCACCAAACACAGAATGATCCTGCTTTCACTTATGTGCAATTAAAGGAGGATTTAGGGAAAATTGTTCATATTGTGTAACTCTGTTTTCTATAGACTTACACTACTGTTCAAAAGTTTGGGGTCACTTAGAAATGTCCATTTGTTGTCCATTACATCAAATTGATCAGATACAGTGCAGGCATTGTTAATGTTGTAAATGACTAGCTGGAAATGGCAATTTACAGAGCCCCATTATCAGGAACCATCACTCCTGTGTTCCAATGGCACGTTGTGTTAGCTAATCCAAGTATATCATTTTAAAAGGCTAATTTATCATTAGAAAACCCTTTTGCAATTATGTTAGCACAGCTGAAAACTGTTGTGCTGATTGAAGAGGCAATAAAACTGACCTTCTTTAGACTAGTTGAGTATCTGGAGTGTCAGCATTTGTGGGCTTGGTTACAGGCTCAAAATGGTCAGAAACAAAAAACTTTATTCTGAAACTCGTCAGTCTATTCTTGTTCTGAGAAATGAAGGCTATTCCATGCAAGTAACTGCCAAGAAACTGAAGATTATTGTACAACGCTGTGTACTACTCCCTTCACAGAACAGTGCATACTGACTCTAATCAGAATAGAAATAGGAGTGGGAGGCCCCGGTGCACAACTGAGCAAGAACATCAGAGTATCTAGTTTGAGGAAAAGACGCCTAACAAGTCTTCAACTGGGAGCTTCATTAAATAGTACCTTCAAAACACCAGTCTCAATGGCAACAGTGAAGAGGCGACTCCAGGATGCTGGCTTTCTAGGCAGAGTTGCAAAGAAAAAGCCATATCTCAGACTGGCCAATAAAAATACAAAATTAAGATGGGCAAAAGAACACAGACACTGGACAGAGGAATTCTGCCAAGAAGGCCAGCATCCTGTAGTCGCCTCTTCACTGTTGACATTGAGAATGGTGATTTGTTGGGTACTATTTAATGAAACTGCCAGTTTAGGACTTAAGAGGTGTCTGTTTTTATATTTGAAGACAATTAGGAGACTTGAGGATATGCAGAACTTTTTGAAGAAATCTGTCTTGTTATGAATAGGCTCATCCCAGCATCTTCATTAATGGGAGCTTTTGCAGCTGACCCTGTTCTTTCAATGGAATTCTATCCAGAAAAGAATCAAAAGCCGAAGACCTGCTGAATGCAGTTAATAGCTTTTTAGTGGCATGAAACCAGAAACGTGAGTGAAAAACTAAAATCAGAAAGTGTTTGTATGAGAGCTAGCTAAAGGTGCACTAATTATGCTTAATGAAGATGTTGAATATAACGCTAGCAGGGTGATTTTCAGAGGAAAGCAAAATCGTGTATGTGTGAAGTTGCAGTGAAAGTGCAAAGGAATACACTTTTTGGCGCTGTTAGAAAGACACACAAAGGACAATTACACTCATCTCCTTACTTTTTCTGGCAATCAACCTGACAGTCATTTATCAGTAAAAGATACTTTATATCCTTCACCTTTTTAAACACTTGATATAAATGTGTATACAAAGTCCCTTGGGCACTCTATTTCAATTATTTTGTTTGGCAGACTCAGAAATAAACAGTGCAAATACTCTCTCAACCTTTGAGAGAAGTATATTTTCAGGTGACAAACCTACGGTGTCTTTCTTCTCCACTCTTTAGTACATTGAAGTGAACTGTGTCACGCCCTGGTCTGTTTCACCTGTCCTTGTGCTTGTCTCCGCCCCCTCCAGGTGTCACTTATTATCCCTGGTGTATTTATCCCTGTCTTTCCTGTCTCTCTGTGCCAGTTCGTCTTGTATGTCAAGTCAACAAGCGTTTTTGTATCTCATGTCGTGTCTTTGGCATCGTTAAACTGAAGACTGTTAGTTTATCAAATCCATTCTCCGTAACTATTATTACGTGATTAACTAATCAGATAAATGTAATTAACTAGGAAGTCGTGGCACCAAGGAAAATATTCAGATTACAAAGTTATAATTTTCCTTCTAATTAATTAATTATTCTTTACCTCACGTTAGTCTCATTCCAAACGTCGTAAATTGTTGCACGACCAAGTCTTCCCTAAGAATCATCTATACATCAATCGTCTCAATCATTTATTTATTAACTAACTAAATGGTCACAGAAATGCACACACAAACAAAGTAGATATGGTTACCGGCTAAACCGGTATGGCGGCTTGGTAGACAAAAGGGAAGTGGGTGTAGACTGAGAAAGGCGGGAATTACGCAAATGAATCACTGCACACTTGATAATTCTAACAATTGAAATGATATTTTGCACATGAACGCTCACTAATTCTGGAATAATTGCAATCATTACATATATTTACGCTCAGTGTGTCGTCGTGATCTCTGTTGGAAAGTTTGTTTCTGTTGGAGAGTTTGTCCGCCCTCTCTCTCTCTGCCGTGGTTAGAATGGATAGTTCAGAGTAACATTCTGAAATGTTGTTATAGAATCGATGTTTCGGTGGTTGTCGGTCCTCGCATTCACATAATTTCTAGCTTCAGACTAGTAATTAGTATCGAAGAGTAGCTCTTATTCTGTCAGATCGATAGTCTCAGAGTTTAACCACGTGGTATGGTTAAAAGATTAAGCAATCTACTCAAACCTTAACTTGTTATGGCTGCAATCCCCCTATCAGGATAAGTGTCATCAACAACCGCTGAATAGCATAGCGATACATTCAATAAATATTACTACAAATATTTATATTCATGAAATCACAAGTGCAACATAGGAAAACACAGTTTAGCCTTTTGTTAATCCACCTGTCATGTCAGATTTTGAAATTATGCTTTACAGCGAAAGCAATCCAAGCGTTTGTGTAAATTTATCGATCGCACAACAAAACATTAAGTACACTTAGCATCAGGAAGCTTGGTCACGAAAATCAGAAAAGCAATTGTTTACCTTGGATGATCTTCGGATGTTTTCACTCACGAGACTCCCAGTTACACAAGAAATGTTCCTTTTGTTCCATAAAGATTATTTTTATATCCAAAATACCTCCGTTTATTTGTCGCGTTATGTTCAGAAATCCACAGGAAAGAGCGATCACGACAACACAGATGAAAATTCCAAATAGTTTCCATAATGTCCACAGAAACATGTCAAACGTTTTTTATAATCAATCCTCAGGTAGTTTTTAAAATAATCGATAATATATCAACCGCAAATGTCTTTCACAGTAGGAGAGGGAAAAGCAATACCTATCCAAACTCTGTTGCGCGAGCAAAATTCATGTGACCACTTGACGCGATGTTATCGTTCTGGCTCATTTTTCAAAATAAAAGCCTGAAACTACGTCTGAAGACTGTTGACACCTTGAGGAAGCGATAGGGAAAGGAATCTGGTTCATATCCCTTTAAATCCAGCAAAGGGAGGCTATGGAACATGTCGTTTTCAAAATAGAAGCCATTTCCTGTTTTAATTTTCCTCAGGGTTTCGCCTGCAATATCAGTTCTGTTATACTCACAGATAATATTTTGACAGTTTTGGAAACTTTAGAGTGTGTTCTATCCAATACTAATAATAATATGCATATATTAGCAACTGAGACTGAGGAGCTGGCCGTTTACAATGGGCACCTTTTCATCCAAGCTACTCAATACTGCCCCTGCAGCCATATGAAGTTAACTCCCTCTGTGATGAGGTACTGGTCTGAAGGGAATTCCTCCCGTTGGGGGTTATATTCGTAAAGCGGGGCTGTGCCATGACGCCAGATCAATGTCTGTGCTCATTGGGCGGGCCAATGATTTAGGGAATTGGAGTTTCCTTCATTAAACAGTTTAAAATCACAGTACATCATTTCACAAATAGTTTAATCTTTACTCATTCATTTTATACAACAATTAGATGCAAGGTAATGTGGCTGTATTATCTGAGGTCCTGAGGTCCTGGTTCCTGAGGTCACCAAATTGTACAAAATGGACCAGTTCGTAGCTGGCTACTTTACCAACCGTTTATACCTTCTCCAAAACATGGATATTGTTCAGTTCTCAAGTTCTGTGATGTGGAAGAAGTTCCTTTGTTCTCTCTATGAAAACTCACTCTCTCTTATACTCTGGCCATGAGGAGAGAACTCCTCTAGGATTTTATGACCTGTCTAACAGAGCCTGTTGCTAGAGGGAAGTGAGAGAGGTGTGGTGAGAGAGGTAGGGGGATGGTGCAGAGAGAGGGGGATGGTACTCGCAATCCCCAAAGAGGGCAACATCATGAAACTCACCTCCTGCTTTTCCCAGACCCTCCTGGTTTTGACCCTTGCCTGTTCTGACTCTGAGCCCACCTGCCTGACCACTCTGCCTGTCCTGACCTCGAGCCTGCCTATAGTCTTGTACCGTTTGGACTCTGACCTGGTTTATGAACTCTCACCTGTACCCTACCTGCCTTTTGTTATAATAAATATCGGAGCTCAACCATCTGACTCCTGTGTCTGCATTTGGGTCTCGCCTTGTGCCCTTATGATCTTAGATTCTGCTTCGTTGACAGGAACAACGTAAGGGAATGCTTGGGATGAGAGAACCTCAGATTTCAGCCCAAGCACTTCCTTTGCTTTTCAGGGTATATTGAAATAGATTTAAAACAACACGATAGGGAAGATTTATCCAAAGTTTATACAGGGGACATGGGCGCAAGAATTATAAGCAACATAAAATTAGCTATCAGTAAATACTATCAAATCAGCCTTTCAAAGCAATTCATGGCTACAGACGTGAGTGCTACGGGTAGGTAGTCATTTAGGCAGGTTGCCTTGGTGTTCTTAGGCACAGGGACTTTGGTGGTCTGCTTGAAACATGTTGGTACTAGAGACTCGGTCAGGGACAGGTTAAAATGTCATCGAAGACACTTGCAAGTTGTTCAGCGCATGTTCGGAGTACACGTCCTGGTTATCAGTAATTAAAAGTAATTTCCTCACCATCTTAGAGAAGCATGCCCATTCAAAAAATGCAGAACTAAGAACAGATATAACCCTTGGTTCACTCCAGACCTGACTGCCCTTGACCAGCACAAAAACATCCTGTGGCGGACTGCAATAGCGTTGAATAGTCGCCGCAATATGCAACTGTTCGGGGAAGTCAGGAACCAATACACGCAGTCAGTCAGGAAAGCAAAGGCTAGCTTTTTCAAACAGAAATTTGCATCCTGTAGCTCTAACTCCAAAAAGTTTTGGGACACTGTAAAGTCCATGGAGAACAAGAGCACCTCCTCCCAGCTGCCCACTGCACTGAGGTAACAAGGTCACCACCGATAAATCCATGATAGTTCGAAAATTTCAAGAAACATTTCTCAACGGCTGGCCATGCCTTCCTCCTGGCTACTCCTACACCGGCCAACAACTACTTTGCAGACAGAGTTCAGTGTGTAAAATCGGAGGGCATGTTGTCCGGACCTCTGGCAGTCTCTATGGGGGTACCACAGGGTTCAATTCTCGGGCCGACTCTTTTCTCTGTATATATCAATGATGTCGCTCTGGCTGCGGGCGATTCCCTGATCCACCTATATATAGACGACACCATTCTGTATACTTCTGTCCCTTCCTTGGACACTGTGCTAACTAACCTCCAAACGAGCTTCAATGCCATACAACGTGGCCTCCAACTGCTCTTAAATGCTAGTAAAACCAAATGCATGCTTTTCAACCGTTCGCTGCCTGAACCCGCCCGCCCGACTAGCACGGTTCCGACCTAGAATATGTGGAGAACTATAAATACCTAGGTGTCTGCTTAGGCTGTAAACTCTCCTTCCAGACTCATATTACACATCTCCAATCGCAACAAAGCCTCCTTCACTCACGCCGCAAAACTTAACCTAGTAAAAGTGACTATCCTACCGATCCTCGACTTCGGCGATGTCATCTACAAAATAGCTTCCAATACTCTACTCAGCAAACTGGATGCAGTCTTTCACAGTGCCATCTGTTTTGTTACCAAATCACCTTACACCACCCACCACTGTGACCTGTATGCTCTCACTACATACTCGTCGCCAGACCCACTGGCTCCAGGTCATCTATAAGTCTATGCTAGGTAAAGCTCTACCTTATCTCAGTTCACTGGTCACGATAACAACGCCCACCCGTAGCACACGCTCCAGCAGGTATATCTCACTGATCATCCCCAAAGACAACACATCATTTGGCCGCCTTTCCTTCCAGTTCTCTGCTGCCAGGGACTGGAACGAATTGCAAAAATCGCTGAAGTTGGAGACTTTTATTTCCCTTACCAACTTTAAACATCAGCTATCTGAGCAGCTATCCGATCGCTGCAGCTGTACATATTCCATCTGTAAATAGCCCACCCAATCTACCTCATACCCATACTGTTTTTATTTACTTTTCTGCTATTTTGTACACCAGTATTTCTGCTTGCACATCATCATCTGCTCATTTATCACTCCAGTGTTAATCTGTTAAATTGTAATTATTCGCTCCTATGGCCTATTTATTGCCTACCTCCTCATGCCTTTTGCACACACTGTATATAGCCTTTCTTTTTTTCTACTGTGTCATTGACTTGTTTATTGTGTTATTGGCTTGTTTATTGTTTATTCCATGTGTAACTCTGTTGTTGTCTGTGTCACACTGCTTTGCTTTATCTCGGCCAGGTCGCAGTTGTAAGTGAGAACTTGTTCTCAACTACCCTACCTGGTTAAATAAAGGTGAAAAAATAAAAAAGAAATAATCAGTCTGGCACTGCACCTTGTGAATGTTGACCTGTTTAAAGGTCTTACTCACATCGGCTATGGAGAGCGTGATCACATAGTCATCCGGAACAGCTGATGCTCTCAGGCATGCTTCAGTGTTGCTTGCCTAAAAGCGAGCTGTTACAAATCCCTTTTGGCCCAACAGTCTAGGGGGGATGGTAGTGAGACCCGTAACATAACTCATGTAAATTATAATAGTGACAAAGTAAAAGTGAACGAAATAACCACGACAACTGAAATAATACCGTCAAACTCAGGGTTTATTTATAAACACACGGTAATGGGGGGGAGCAGGAAAAGGGGCTGAGCTGGACCCAAGGAAAGAAACAATAAGTATTCAAAACACCCCTAAGCTAGACTAGCCTATTTCAACAACAGCTAACTAACTAACCAAAATACAGTGGGTGGTCCGCCCAGTTCTAACTAGTGTATTTAACAAAGTTCACCTACGGGTAGTGTATGCCCATGGGCGACTTGTCTTGGTTTCCCCCTTTTCCCACCAGCAACAAACAAACACCATAACCAAAACAATACTCACAGGTGATGACAAAGTGCTATGGAGGTGCTCAAACAAAAGAGAGGTTAATTAATACACAGAGAGCGCGTGCAAAACAGAGGTCTACAAACATGGCATTTACAAAGAGATTGAGCTAGAAATCTATATAGAACAGAGATCTACCAACATGGCATTACAAAAAGATTGAGCTACTGAAATCTACCAAGAGCAGAGATATACCAACATGGCATTACAAAGATTGAGCTACTGAAATCTATCAAGAGCAGAGATCTACCAACATGGCATTACAAAAAGATTGAGCTCTTGAACAAACAAATGATGGGGTTTTTAAACCATGGGGAAGGAACTGTGATAGGGTAGGAAACAGGAGGAGGTGTGTCTTCTGATTGATGGGTTGATTGTTGACTGATTGGGGAGTAATGATTTTCACCTGTGAGGGGAGAAGCAGAGAAAAGAAACACACACAGGATACACACAGACACAGGATACCTGTATCCGTAACACTCCCACCCTTAAAAGAGCAACCCTAGGGATTGCGACCACAGTATTACAATTAATACTCACAACAAAATTAATACTTACAACAACAACAACGTCAACCTTGCCAAAACATACACAAATCATTTTTACACACGAGACAAAGCATCTGCCAACACATTATCTGAACCCTTTTTGTGGCGGATCTCCAAATTATAATTTTGTACAATCAGCGCCCAAAGCATAAGGCGCTGGTTCTGGTTGTACATTCGGTGGAGAAAAACTAAGGGGTTATGGTCAGTATACACAATCACTGGTAGGGCACTGGAACCAATGTATACTTCGAAGTATTGCAGAGCCAACAACAAAGCAAGAGCTTCTTGTTCTATTGTCGCATAGTTTGTTTGACATCTATTAAATTTACGGGAAAAATAACAAACAGGATGATCTACTCCACTCTTGTCCTGCTGCAGTAGAACAGCACCAGCACCTCTGGCACTAGCATCTACCTCAAGCTTGAATGGTTGTTCAAAATCTGGAGCAGCAAGTACAGGTGTACTACACAAGAGTGCTTTCGCAGATTCAAAAGCGCTCTTACAATCAGGGGACCACACAAATGATCTAGCCGGACTAAGCAAATCGGTCAATGGAGCAACTACCCCAGAGAAATTTTTACAGAAGCTATGGTAGTAGCCAACCATCCCTAAAAAGCGGCGTAGTTCTCGTCTGGTGGTAGGTGCAGGGAATGCAGTTATAGCCAAGACCTTGGCATCAACAGGGCGCACCTGTCCATGGCCAACCTCTTTACCGAGATAGGTAACAGTAGCCTTCCCAAACTCGCACTTTGCTAAGTTCAGGGTTAGAGAAGCAGCTGCCAACCGTTCATATACTACCCTTAGTGAGTCAACATGATCTGACCACTCAGACGAATAAATCACTAGGTCATCAAGGTATGCACTACAATTAGGAACGCCAGCTAATACGGAGTTAACCAGTCGTTGGAAAGTGGCTGGTGCATTTCGCATCCCAAAAGCCATGACTGAGTACTGTAGGAAGTTATCTGGGGTCACAAAGGCAGAAATCTCAGAAGCACGTGAAGTTAACGGAACCTGCCAGTAACCTTTTAAGAGGTCCAACTTGGTTACATACTTAGCAGCACCAATAGTGTCGATACAGTCGTCCAGTCTGGGTAACGGGAACGAATCTGGCATTGTGACAGAATTTACCTTTCGATAATCCGTACATAACCTGGACGTACCATCAGGTTTAGGAACCAGAATGCAAGGAGAACTCCAAGGGCTTGAACTTGGCTTAGCCAGGTCATTCTCCAACAAATATCTCACCTCATCCCTCATTATCTTCCTCTTGGAAGCGTTGATACGATATGGGTGTTGCTTGATAGGTGTAGCATTTCCAACATTAATGTCATGTTCCAACACATTTGTGCGAGTAGGAACGTCATTAAAGAGACATGGAAAACTGTGTAGTAGCCTCACAATATCATTAGCCTGTCCATCCGTTAAATGAACCAGACCTGACTGGATAGACAGCAGCATTTCTGAGTTGGGCAATCTAACACACTGCTGCTGAGTATTGCGCAACTCCAAGCCATCAACATCATCAATATGACAGTCCACTATCATCGCAGTAGTAGCAGAGGAGACAGCAGTACCTTCCTCTGTTTTTTAACTATCTAACTGTGTGATGGGTCGGGTGTGGTATGCTTTCAACATGTTAATGTGACACACACGAGATTGGCGTTTTCTATCAGGAGTTTGAAGCACATAGTCAGTTTCACTTATTTTCTTTTCAATTAAATAAGGACCAGAGAAACGAGCTGACAGTGAAGATCCTGGAACAGGTAATAACACCAGTACTTGGTCACCTGGCTGTAGTGGACGAGAAACAGCCTCTTTATCATAGTGTCTTTTCATGCTCCTCTGTGAGGAAGACAGAGCTTCCTTTGCAAGAGCACAAGCTTGGTGTAGGCGCTCACGAAAGCGACTAACATAGTCCAACACATTCTCATCTCTGGTACACAACTCTTGGGACAAGAACTGTTCTTTAAGGACTTTCATTGGTCCTCTCACTGTGTGACCAAACACTAGTTCAGCCGGGCTGAAACCTAGGGACTCCTGCACAGTTTCACGAGCAGCAAACAAAACTAGAGGAACTCCCTCATCCCAATCTTTCTCAGATTCCAAACAATATTTACGTAGCATAGACTTCAGTGTCTGATGCCATCTTTCAAGCGCACCCTGAGACTCTGGGTGATAGGCGCTTGATACACGGTGCGTAATTGATAAGGATTTCAACACCTGCTTGAAGAGCTTGGATAGGAAACTGGTACCTTGATCGCTTTGTACCACCTTAGGTAACCCGAATGTCGTGAAGAATTTTATTGAGGCTTTACTCACTATCGGAGCTGTAATCCTTCTCAGAGGAATAGCCTCGGGGTATCTTGTAGCCATACACATTATCGTTAACAAAAACTGGTTACCCGATTTTGTCTTCGGTAACGGTCCGACACAATCAACCACCACATGCTCAAATGGTTCACCTATTACAGGTATGGGACAAAGAGGAGCGGGAGGAATAACCTGATTTGGTTTTCCTGTTATCTGACATGTGTGGCATGTCCGACAGAACTGAGCCACATCTTGTTTTAAACCCGGCCAAAAAAAATGTCGAAGGATCCGATCATACGTCTTTGTAATTCCTAAATGACCAGACCACTGGTGATCATGAGCAAGGGATAACACATTTTGTCGAAAGGCTGTAGGAATCACTATTTGGTAAACAGCATTCCAATCTCCACCCGCGTCAACATGGGATTTCCATTTACGCATGAGGAGATTACCATCAATGAAGTAAGCCACATTCTTCTTCTTCACCTCTTCTAACGAGACAACACTAGAAAAACATTTAGTAAGCTTGTTGTCAACCTTTTGGTTAGCAATCAGCCGCTCACGAGTGACTGGTAACTGTATTGCATCAGCAATAAGTTCAACGTTCTTTGATTCTTTCCTGGGCTGTTTGTCAGAGGTGATCAGCTTCTCAGAGGTATCACACAATCCATCCTCTTGATCATCCTCTTTGAACAGAACAGTGTTCGACAAATCTATCACGTCACCCTCTTGTAGTGCCTGAGCACGAGTGACAGCACAAGCGGGGAACACATGTGGATAACTCTGTGCCAGCTCATTCGAGAGAGAGTGGTCACTTTTATCCAATACTTCCAATACGGGTACTACCTTTCCTCCGGCAATATCGTTACCCATTATAAAGGTCACACCTTTCACTGGCAACTTAGGACGTACCCCCACTCTGAATATTCCACTGATTAACTCAGAGTGTACTTTCACAAAGTGCAATGGCACTGGGACAAAACCCATTTCAATACCCTGCACTAACACACTGGAACCACAGTATGTATCGTCAGATAAGGGCAACACATCAGACAATATAAATGACTGTGCCGCACCAGTATCTCTAAGGATTTTAACCGGACGCTGAGACGCTTCGTCATTCGTTAGGGACACAAACCCATCGGAAATGAATGGTTCATAACTGCGGTCGGGGACTGAGATTTTCAAACTGCAGTTACCCTGAGGCACCTGTTTTGTTGCTGACCTCACAACCGTACGAATTAGAGCAACACCTGTTGGCGGCTTGGCACGAAGAGGCATCCCTCGTTTGCGTTTAAGCAGGAAGCAATCATTAATCATATGTCCCACTTTATGACAATAGAAACAGGAACGCTCATTCTTCTGCCGTGCTTGATATACTACTGCTGGTCGACTAGGGCTAAAGGTAGGAAACTCAGTGGTTCTACTCTCAGTTTGAGCCGAAAACACACTCTTGTGCGTCAACACAAACTCGTCTGCCAACACAGACGCTTCTGCCAGGGAGGATACTTTCTGTTCGTTTAGGTAAACTACAATGCGTTCGGGTAAGCAATTTTTAAACTCTTCCAACAAGATTAACTCCCGGAGAGAGTTGAAATCAGTTACCTTACTAGCAGCATGCCATTTATCAAACAGATTTCCCTTGTCTCTAGCAAATTCCACATAAGTCTTACTAGAAGACTTTCTATGAGACCTAAATCTCTGTCGGTATGCCTCAGGCACAAGCTCATAGGCACGAAGAACAGTAGCTTTGACCACTTCATAATTCAAACTGTCCTCCAGAGGTAGCGCTGACAAAACCTCTTGGGCTTTACCAGTTAATTTACACTGAAGTAATAGGCACCATACCTCTTCAGGCCACTTCAATGCTACGGCTATACGCTCAAATACACAAAAATAGGAGTCAACCTCCGACTCTCTGAACAAAGGTACTAAGGCTATCTGCCTACTAATGTCAAACGTGTTTGAGGACACAGCAGGTGAGGACGGCTCACAAACAGGCACAGTAGGAACGAAGGCTAGCCTCGCTGTCTCTGCCTCCAGTTCCATCTGGCGCATTTTAAACGTCATCTGCCGCTGTTCTCTTTCTGCCTCAATTTTACACATCATCTGCCGTTGTTCTCTTTCTGCCTCAATTTTACACATCTCCAACTGGAGAGTCTCTCGCCTAATTTGGGCTCTCTCTTCCACCTCTAGTTGGAACTGTGCTAAACGGACATCCCTCCTGGCATCACCATTTGACAGTGGGGAGAGTGGATCAAAATGGGACAATGTGGCTGGTGTTTTAGCCTCGCCCTCATTATCAGACACCAATGGGCTTACAGGAGCAGCAACATCCCCTACAGGGTTAGTATGCTCAGGCAGCGGTAACACAAGCACCTGCTCTTCCAACAATACATTTAATACTAGCTGTTTAACCTCCGCCTTAACTAAACTCTGCGAAATCGATACCGAATAATGGTCAGCCAAGGTCATTAAATCAACTCTACGACATTTATCAAAAACCTCCCATGAAGGGTTATTCAAAAAGGACTTCAAATCAAAAGTAGCCATCTTACACTACTTCACAAGAGCCAATGAAAATAGCAAACACTAATGCTACTTCAGCTATGACGCTCAACACTGAACTATACCACTACAACAATCTACATGAGCGGCATGGGTGTCAGTAAAGACAAATCCCGGATGAGGATCCACTTATGTTACGAATCCCTTTTGGCCCAACAGTCTAGG
Source organism: Oncorhynchus clarkii lewisi (assembly GCF_045791955.1). Taxonomy (NCBI): domain Eukaryota; kingdom Metazoa; phylum Chordata; class Actinopteri; order Salmoniformes; family Salmonidae; genus Oncorhynchus; species Oncorhynchus clarkii. Next base: position 57,203,599 of record NC_092163.1, read on the forward strand.
GGGGATGGTAGTGAGACCCGTAACATAACTCATGTAAATTATAATAGTGACAAAGTAAAAGTGAACGAAATAACCACGACAACTGAAATAATACCGTCAAACTCAGGGTTTATTTATAAACACACGGTAATGGGGGGGAGCAGGAAAAGGGGCTGAGCTGGACCCAAGGAAAGAAACAATAAGTATTCAAAACACCCCTAAGCTAGACTAGCCTATTTCAACAACAGCTAACTAACTAACCAAAATACAGTGGGTGGTCCGCCCAGTTCTAACTAGTGTATTTAACAAAGTTCACCTACGGGTAGTGTATGCCCATGGGCGACTTGTCTTGGTTTCCCCCTTTTCCCACCAGCAACAAACAAACACCATAACCAAAACAATAGTCACAGGTGATGACAAAGTGCTATGGAGGTGCTCAAACAAAAGAGAGGTTAATTAATACACAGAGAGCGCGTGCAAAACAGAGGTCTACAAACATGGCATTTACAAAGAGATTGAGCTAGAAATCTATATAGAACAGAGATCTACCAACATGGCATTACAAAAAGATTGAGCTACTGAAATCTATCAAGAGCAGAGATATACCAACATGGCATTACAAAGATTGAGCTACTGAAATCTATCAAGAGCAGAGATCTACCAACATGGCATTACAAAAAGATTGAGCTCTTGAACAAACAAATGATGGGGTTTTTAAACCATGGGGAAGGAACTGTGATAGGGTAGGAAACAGGAGGAGGTGTGTCTTCTGATTGATGGGTTGATTGTTGACTGATTGGGGAGTAATGATTTTAACCTGTGAGGGGAGAAGCAGAGAAAAGAAACACACACAGGATACACACAGACACAGGATACCTGTATCCGAAACACGAGCATAGAAATGATTTCGCTCCTCTGGTAGGCTTGTGTCACTGGGCAGCTCGCGGCTGTGCTTCCCCTTGTAGTCCGTGATAGTTTGCAAGCGTCGGAGCGTCGGAGCCGATGTAACCCTCAATGCCATCGAACGAATCCGGGAGCATATTCCAGTGTGTGCTAGCAAAACAGTCCTGTAGCTTAGTATCTGCGTCATCTGACCACTTCCTTATTGAGCGAGTCACTGGTACTTCCTGCTTTAATTTTTGCTTGTGAGGGAGAGATTTGTACGTGTCTCTGTGTGTGGAGTAAAGGTGGTCTAGAGTTTTTATTCCTCTGGTTGCACATTTATTATGCTGGTAGAAATTAGGCAAAACAGATTTAAGTTTCCCTAGTCCCCGGCCACTAGGAGCGCCGCCTCTGGATGAGAATTCTCTTGTTTGCTTATGGCCTTATACAGCTCATTGTGTGCTGTCTTAGTGCCAGCATAGGTTTGTGGTGGCAAATAAACAGCTACAAAAAATATAGATGAAAACTATTGGTAAATAGTGAGGTCTACAACTTCTCATGAGATACTCTACCTCAGGCGAGCAAAACCTTGAGTATCAGTATCTATTATTAAGGTTTCTGCTGCAACAAACACAAGATAATTGAAGGATCTTGATCATTGTGGCGTGTTTGGCACATATATTGGTTATATAGTATGGAATATCTGCAGATCTGCAACGTTGAAACATTTGGTTAAAAATGAGCTTTGGTAAAAATGACATTAGCCATGATTTGGATCTTTTGTAGTGGGAAAACGTGCATTAATTAACTAACCGCTTGATGCGGTCATTTGTTGCACACAGATAGAATGCAAATGATAAACAGCTATCCGAAAGAGCCTAATGGACACCACTTGAATACAGTAACATTTACAAAATGTGATACATGACAAACATGGTTCCACTTCAGATTTCAATTATTTCTCCCAATTATTGATGCACTTAATATCCAGCTCTCTCATGCTGTCACCTATACTGTAGGAATATATTAACACTACATCTTCAAATGGTTGTTCTGAACAGAAGTACAACAGGTTGGACATTGGCCCAGGATAAGGATGGAGTATGGAGTAAGAGGATTATTTTATTTTCCCTTTATTTAACTAGGCAAGTCAGTTAAGAACAAATTTTTATTTTCAATGACGGCCTAGGAAGAGTGCCTGTAGAACAACAGCTCTGGGGTTTGAACTTATAACCTTCCGGTTACTAGTCCAACGCTCTAACCACTAGGCTACCCTGCCTAGGATACAGTTAGTTAGAGCATATGGGGCTCAGTTCTAAACTTTTCTACTTTCAGGGGCCAGTGCTGAGTAAGATATTTTGGATAAGGAATGCATTGTGATCAGCTTTGCACAAAAAAAGGTTATCTATTGTACGCACTGTAAAGGCATAGATCAAATATGTGATTTAGTGAGTTATTTTTTGTAAATGTTTGCACATTTTGGGGCATAGTAATTAGAAGAGAAAAATGAAGCCAGTGTGTTCTGGCAATTAATAGGTGATTGTGAGAGTCTTTAAAGAGGCTTGTAGCCAGTAGCACAGTTGAGTAGTACCAGAAGAAAGCCCCATAATTACTAATTAGAAGTCTGGCACACTCATTCACACCCTCAATCATCCAAAGATTGCAGAACTTTCTCTATTCTAACTCTCTCTATTTTCCTCAGAACTTCCTCTGCCTTCCAGCAATCACAGTAGATCCCAGTGGAGAGAGTGATGCTCATGACAATACCCTGGATGGTGGCTATACAATGTCCAGGAAAAGTGGACACAATGACACTGAGGGAGACTTTGTGTGTAGAAGACTAATAGAGACCATGAGTTAATTTTATGTAGCCTAAAGACTGGACGATCTTGGACTGATTACATATTATTACCTAATACACTAAACATTTGAAGAGTTTAATTCCAAAACACTGTATTACCATTTTCATAAATGCTGGGCTATTAGCTTTTATTGTTTAAAGACATTATGAGTGAGTTTTTATCTTGTTTAAAATCTCTCACTTAATGTTTTCCTTTCACACTGTTGCAATGCTCTGTAACGCTTGTAGTGGGTGCGAGAGAGTACAGAGTAGTGCACACACGCAAACTTAAGCCACGCCACGAAACACAGGGCGCACACAAAACAAATGCCCCAAACACAGGGACTCAAACAGTCCGGAGAAAAGCCCACGAATGAAAACAGGTCTACCTCAAACGTGCACAGAAGCATCACAAAACAATCCCGCACAAAGAGCAGGCGGGCCTACTGGCTAACAAAGCCAGACTAATCAGCCTACACACAAAACAGGTGAAACAAATAAACAGAGGCGCAGGGCGATCTGGATGGAGGCGATGGAAATCCCTCAACAGTGGTGGTCCAAGATGTCCCCCACCGGTACCCAGCATCTGTCCTCTGGTCCGTACCCCTCCCAATCCACAAGGTACTAAAGGCCCCTCATCTGTCCAGAATGGCATATATCGTGTACGCCGGGGACCCCTCGATGTCCAGAGGGGGCGAAGGGACCTCCGGCACCTCACCTTCTTGCACGGGACCAGCTACCACCAGCCTGAGGAGAGACACATGAAACGAGGGGTTAATACAATAATAGGAAGGGAGTTATAATCTATAACACACCTCGTTTATCCTCCTCAGGACTTTGACGGGCGCCACACACTGCTGCCCCAGCTTCCGGCAGGGCAAGCGGAGGGGTCGGTTTCGGGTCGAGAGCCAGACCCTGTCCCCCTGCCTCACTGCGGTGGTGGTCAGCACTCCTCTTCTGCCGTCCACCGGCTTGCTTGAGGGATTCCTGGACGGCTCTCCAGGTCTCCTTGGAGCACTGCACCCACTCCTCCACCACAAGAGCATCGGTCTGACTCTGAAATGGTGATAGGTTCGTAGATGAGTGATGGAGTGAGTTCTGGGCCAACTCCGCCTATTGGACGTACCTAGACAACTCCCCTGGCCGGTCCTGGCAATACGACCGCAGAAACCTACCCACCTCCTGGTTCACTCTCTCCTCCTGCCCATTACTCTCGGGGTGATAACCGGAGGTCAAGCTGACCGAGACCCTAAGAAGCTCCATAAACACCCTCCATACCCGGGACGTGAACTGGGAACCTTGATCAGAGACGATGTCCTCCGGCACCCCATAGTGCCGGAAGACATGTGTAAATAGCACCTCAGCAGTCTGTGGGCTGTAGGGAGACAAGGGCAACGAGAGTAGATGGCAGGACTTAGAAAACCGCTCCACAACAACCAGGACCGTAGTGTTCCCCTGAGATGGGGGAGGTTGGAAATCCACTGACAGGTGAGACCATGGCTGTTGTGGAACGGGGAGGGGCTGTAACTTCCCTCTAGGAAGGTGCCTAGGAGCCTTACTCTGGGCGCACACAGAACAGGAAGAGACATAGAACCTAACGTCCCTAGCCAAGGTGGGCCACCAGTACTTCCCCCTGAGACCCCGCACTGTCCTCGCCACACCAGGATGACCCGAAGAGGGTAGTGTGTGAGCCCACCGAATCAATTGATCATGAACACCAAGCAGCACATACTTACGACCTGCCGGACACTGAGGAGGCGCAGGTTCCACCTGTAACGCCCGCTCGATGTCCAAGTCCACCTCCCATACCACCGGTGCCACCAGCGTAGCTGGAAGGATGGGAGTAGGATCGATGGGCCAATCCTCCGTGTCATACAGACGGGACAGCGTGTCGGCCTTCGTGTTCAGGGAGCCTGGTCTATAAGAAATGGTGAACCTGAATCGGGTGAAGAACATGGCCCACCTTGCCTGACGCGGATTCAGTCTCCTAGCTGCCCGGATATACTCCAGATTCTGGTGGTCAGTCCAGATGAGAAAAGGGTGCCTAGCCCCCGCAAGCCAGTGTCTCCAGACCTGCAGACCCCTTACCACCGCTAACAACTCCCGGTCCCCCACATCATAGTTACGCTCCGCCGGACTGAGCTTCCTTGAAAAGAAAGTGCAGGGGTGGAGTTTCAGTGGCGTACCCGAGCGCTGTGATAGCACGGCACCCACCCGAGCCTCGGACGCGTCCACCTCCACTATGAATGCTAAAGAGGGGTCCGGGTGCGCCAACATGGGTGCATCGGTGAACAGCGCCTTCAACATATCGAAGGCTCTGTCAGCCTCTGCCGACCACTGCAAACGCACCCCCCCCCCCCCCCCCCCCTTCAGCAGTGAGGTAATGGGGGCCGCTACCTGGCCAAAACCCCGGATAAACCTCCGGTAGTAATTGGCAAACCCTAAGAACCGCTGCACTTCCTTCACCGTGGTTGGAGTCGGCCAATTACGCACAGCCTTAACGCGGTCACACTCCATCACCACCCCCGAGGTGGAAATGCGATAACCCAGGAAGGAGACAGCTCGTTTGGAGAACACACACTTCTCAACATTGACGTATAGGTCATGCTCCAGCAGTCTACCAAGCACCCTGCGCACCAGAGACACGGCGTGGGTGTCGGAATGAATCAGAATATCATCGACATAGACAACCGTACCATGCCCGTGCAAGTCCCTGAGAATCTCGTCTACAAAGGATTGAAAGACAGCTGGATCATTCTTTAACCCACACGGCATGACGAGGTACTCATAATCACCTGATGTGGTACTAAACACGGTTTTCCACTCGTCTCCATCCCGAATACGCGCTCCGAGGTCGAGTTTTGTGAAAATCCGTGCTCCGTGAAATGATTCCACCGCTGTAGCGATGAGAGGTAGCGGGTAACTAAACCCCACCGTGATGACATTTAGACCTCTATAATCAATGCACGGTTGCAGACCTCCCTCCTTTTTTTCACAAAAAATAAACTTGAGGAGATGGGTGAAATGGAGGGCCGAATGTACCCCTGTCCCAGAGATTCCGTGACGTATGTCTCCATAGCCAACGTCTCCTCCTGCGACAATGGGTACACATGACTCTTGGGAAGCGCAGCGTTTACCTGGAGATTTATCGCACAATCCCCCTGTTGATGAGGTGGTAATTTAGTCGCCCTTTTCTTACAGAAGGCGATAGCCAAATCGGCATATTCAGGGTGAATGTGCACAGTGGAAACCTGGCCTGGACTCTCCACCGACGTGGCACCGATGGAAACTCCCATACACCTCCCTGAACACTCCTCTGACCACCCCTGGAGAACCCCCTGTCTCCACGAAATCCTGGGATTGTGACTAGCCAGCCAGGGAACCCCCAGCACCACTGGGAATGCAGGTGAATCGATACGGAAGAGACACGGTCGGCCGTGTGTCCTCTCCGTCCAGAGCTGGTGCAGGAGGAGCCTCCTCCTCCGGTACCCCTTGGCACGGGGGAGCGGGAGTGCTAGGAGGTGGACCAGACAGGACCCTTTCCGAAAGCCCGCGGGCAGCCAGCAGATTGTCCAGCCGGATAGACATGTCTATCAGTTCGTCGAGGGAAAGAGCGGCGCCCTGACACGCTAGCTCCCTGCGGACGTCCTCTCGGAGACTACACTGTTGGTTTCTATGTCAAAGCTTCGCAACAATGTTACTACTAATCCATGCGATCCATAACCGGCGCAGTCCCAAACGATAACAACCATTACCTAGAACTGTCACACCGATGATTGAGTTAAATACTTTATAAACTATACACGCTGAAAATAAACCAAACTTCTGCAGCATAGCACACACAATCAAACTGTCGCGCCAACCCAGAGCTCCTCCCCAAAGAGCTGAAAAAGCTGTCTATATTTCCTCCTTCCTTACTGCTGATGCTCTCTTAAAGTGGCAGCACACGGTGTAGGCTCCGTGCAGGATTTTGCCACAAATGTTTTATACTGTAGAAATTATACAGTTGTGACATCAATATTTAAAATTAAAATAAATACGCCTACAGTAATATGAGATCTGTACATAAAACATTTACATTTGATATTTTGGTAATTTAGCAGATGTTCTTAACCAGAGTGACTTACAGTAAGTGTATTCGTATTAAGATAGCTCAGTGAGACAACAACATATCAAATCAAATTTTCACCATCTGGCAGTCTGACAGACAAATCTGGGTTTGGCGGATGCCATCAGAACGCTACCAGCCCCAATACATAGTGCCAATTGTAAAGTTTTGTGGCGGAGGAATAATGGCCTGGAGCTGTTCTTCTTGTTTCGGCCTAGGCTACAGCTTACAATGACATTATAGACGATTCTGTGCTTCCAACTTTGTGGCAAAAGTTTGGGGAAGGCCCTTTCCTGTTTCAGCATGACAATGCCCCAAGCAGGAAGCGAGGCCCATACAGAAATTATTTGTTGAGATCAGTGTGGAAGAACTTGACTTGCCTTCACAAAGCCCTGGGATGAATTGGAATGTCGACTGTGAGCCAGACCTAATCGCCCAACATCGGTGCCCGACCTCACAAATGCTCTTGTGGCTGAATGGAAGCAAGTCCCTGCAGCAATTTTCCAACATCGAGTCATCTTGATTCATGATGATGACTGCTAGCTAAGATTTTGAAGTAGGATGTTGACATGATCAGTCCGATCAAAGCTACTGTAGATATAATGTGATTTGATGTAATTTTATCTGTTGCCAATGGCCTTGAGTCTTCTTGGGTGGACACTTCTAATGTAACTCTATGACAGCACCCAAGGGGCTTGAATCTTCGAGCTCTACCCTTAGATTTGTCTGTGACGTAGTGTCCCCATGAGTGACAGAACACTGAGCAAATCACTCCACAACTAGAGAGCATTACCAATCCCTATGCTCCTTATTTTCCACTGGCTGCCCCACCACCACAGAAAGCACTGAGCTAGGCTGAAACCTGCAATTTGTAGCTGCCTTACTCAATAAAGAAAAAAGAGACCTTGTTTCTATGCGGCTTTATTTACTCAATGATTATTTATATATATTTTTGCAAACTGATATGTGACACAATAACATGCAAAACTGGCAACCCCCCCACCTGCCCTGAAAAGATGGGTCGCCACTGCTGTTGATGATAATGATGTTGCTCCCTCATTAATACTCTAATTAAAAGAAACATTTTCACATACAACGACAGGAATGTTATTAGTCTCATATCACTATGAGCTGACATGTACATTTGTAGTAACCTTTGGCCTATTATTGCAACAAACACGTTATTAGAGGTGGTTAAAATTGGAAAGTAACAGATGATACGTACTTGATACTATGCAGGTGTAACTATAATATATGGTGTTAATTCATTGACACGAGAAATGTAGGCTATCAAGTACTTGACTTTAACTTTGTCACACCTACATCATAACACTATCACTATGGGCAATAATTTTCATCAATTCAATTATTTTAAATATAAACAATTAAAATAGTGTTACTTTAGCCATGCATGCACTGCAATGGATGTATATGCTATTTGAAAAATGGGTACAACACAATCCATCCGTCTTATCGATGTAAATCCATCCTAAATCTCCTCATACACTGTTTTACACAAAAGTGTTATTAAGAAATAATACCATAATGGGTGACATATTGCTGTCCAGTTTCATATACAGAGCGTATTATATTGTTAGAAGGTACTTGAAGAGCCATTTAGTAAATGCCAGAAGGCAGCTCTGATTCCTATTTGTCAGCAGGACCTAATAAAAGTGTCACATGCAGTGTTTCTGAGACGTATAGTAGCTTGGTCCCATTAATGACAGTCACTACTGATTTAGCTACTGCAAGCTTCCTAATTAAGCAGGCAGATGATTTTCAGGTGCTCCCCACAACTATGAGAGCGGTAGTGGGGCTTTCTGTGGGCATAAGAGAAGGGGATGGAGGCATCCCTCCACACAGTCAGCTCCTACAGTAACAGTTCTTGTTATCCACTAGTTCTGCACTCATTATACACTCCTTAAATGCAAACGCCTTACATATCACATAGACTGTAATTTACACTGTGGTGCCGAATATGACGTAAGGGCAGACTGAGATAAATTAGTATGGGAGCAGCCTGATCACTGGAAATAGACTTTGATTAACCACTCGGAATGAATGTCTAAACTGTTAACTTTTTGAGTTTGTTTCTGTTTAAACCCTGTAACCACACAAAATTTACCCTGTAACCACGCGGAATTAATGTCAAAAATAGACATTCATGCATAAAATGTTGAATTTAAGTCTCAGTTCCACAAATAAGATGCCTTGTTATCTTGATTGTGACCACCTCAGCTGAGGACATGGAAATCTGCTTCAAAACTGAAAATATTTCTCTCCTCCCCATGTCGAAATGGGTAGAATTGCAGGAAATGAGTTGTACAACTGCAAAAAAATATATAGAATTGCTGAAAATTGACTTTAATCCTGATACTACTGACTGGGGTCATTTTGACCATATCTTTTTTTATCATAGCCCAACGGTGGTTTATTCAATTCTTCAAATTCTTCATAAAAACACCTCATTCCACTTATAGTAATTTGATAGATAGGACCTTTATTTGAATCTAGGTTACTCTGGAGACATAATCCATACCCCCAGAGGGTGGAGAGGGACCTGTATCAGTGATTTTGACCAGATGGACAGGTCATCTGCAAAGATGTAGTTCCCCATGTACCCTGCCCAAGATTGTACCTTTTCTCTACCATGTATCGTATGACTGTACAAAACCAAAACATATTTTGGTGCATATAAAAATATGCCAATTGTATACAAAATATGCCAATGGTTTTCAATAATTGATAAAACTTCATAACTAAAATACACTCTGAATCTACAAAGAGAGAAGTATCAGTGCGTATTCCGTGAAAAGTAGTTATTTTACACTCTTATAAAAAAAGTTCCAAAATGGTTCTTTGGCTGTACCCATAGGATAACTCTTTTGGATTTCAAGTAGAACCCTTCTTGGTTTCATGTAGAACCCTTTGTGGAAAAAGTTCTACTTGGAACCAAAAAGGTTCTTCAAAGGGTTATCCTATGGGGATAGCCGAAGAACCCATTTAAGTTCTAGATAGCACCTTTTTGTAGTGTAGAAAAACATATATATACAAATTTGAATCCAGGTTTGTTTGCGGACTTAATATTAAGTTATACATATCCTCAGAAGGTGAGGGAGACCTCTATCAATGATTTTGACCAGAAAGACAGATCACCTGCAGAGATTATATAATTGTTATATATAATTGGCTATAACTAGGTGCGGCCGAGTACAAAATCAAAACGACCTGACGTTTTTTTATTTTTTTATTTTTTATTTCACCTTTATTTAACCAGGTAGGCTAGTTGAGAACAAGTTCTCATTTACAACTGCAATCTGGCCAAGATAAGCATAGCAGTGTGAACAGACAACAACACAGAGTTACACATGGAGTAAACAATAAACAAGTCAATAAAACAGTAGAATTTTTTTTTAAAAGAGTCTATATACATTGTGTGCAAAAGGCATGAGGAGGTAGGCAAATAATTACAATTTAGCAGATTAACACTGGAGTGAAATGATCATATGGTCGGTCATGTGCAGATAGAGATACTAGTGTGCAAAAAAGCAGAAAAGTTAATAAATAAAAACAGTATGGGGATAAGGTAGGTAAATTGGGTGGGCGATTTAACGATGGACTATGTACAGCTGCAGCGATCGGTTAGCTGCCCAGATAACAGATGTTTAAAGTTGGTGAGGGAGATAAAAATCTCCAACTTCAGCGTTTTTTTCAATTCGTTCCAGTCACAGGCAGCAGAGAACTGGAAGGAAAGGCAACCAAATGAGGTGTTGGCTTTAGGGATGGTCAGTGAGATACAACTGCTGGAGCGCGTGCTACGGGTGGGTGTTCCCATCGTGACCAGTGAACTGAGATAAGGCGGAGCTTTACCTAGCATGGACTTGTAGATGACCTGGAGCCAGTGGGTCTGGCGACGAATATGTAGCGAGGACCAGCTGACTAGAGCATACAGGTCACTGTGGTGGGTGGTATAAGGTGCTTTAGTAACAAAACGGATGGCACTGTGATAAACTGCATCCAGTTTGCTGAGTAGAGTATTGGAAGCTATTTTGTAGATGACATCGCTGAAGTCGAGGATCGGTAGGATAGTCAGTTTTACTAGGGTAAGTTTGGCGGCGTGAGTGAAGGAGGCTCTGTTGCGGAATAGAAAGCCGACTCTAGATTTGATTTTAGATTGGAGATGTTTGATATGAGTCTGGAAGGAGAGTTTACAGTCTACCAAGACACCTAGGTACTTATAGATGTCCACATATTCTAGGTCGGCACCATCCAGGGTGGTGATGCTAGTCGGGCGTGCGGGTGCAGGCAGCGAACGGTTGAAAAGCATGCATTTGGTTTTTACTAGCGTTTAAGAGCAGTTGGAGAACACGGAAGGAGTGTTGTATGGCATTGAAGCTCGTTTGGAGGTTAGATAGCACAGTGTCCAAGGAAGGGCCAGAAGTATACAGAATGATGTCGTCTGCGTAGAGGTGGATCAGGGAATCGCCCGCAGCAAGAGCAACATCATTGATGTATACAGAGAAAAGAGTCGGCCCAAGAATTGAACCCTGTGGCACCCCCATAGAGACTGCCAGAGGACCGGACAACATGCCCTCCTATTTGACACACTGAACTCTGTCTGCAAAGTAGTTCGTGAACAAGCAAGGCAGTCATTAGAAAAACCGAGGCTACTGAGTCTGACGATAAGAATATGGTGATTGACAGAGTCGAAAGCCTTGGCCAGGTCGATGAAGACGGCTGCACAGTACTGTCTTTTATCGATGACGGTTATGATATCGTTTAGTACCTTGAGCGTGGCTGAGGTGCACCCATGACCGGCTCGGAAACCAGATTGCACAGCGGAGAAGGTACGGTGGGATTAGAGATGGTCAGTGATCTGTTTGTTGACTAGTCTTCCGAAGACCTTAGATAGGCAGGGCAGGATGGATATAGGTCTGTAGCAGTTTGGGTCCAGGGTGTCTCCCCCTTTGAAGAGGGGGATGACTGCGGCAGCTTTCCAATCCTTGGGGATCTCAGACAATATGAAAGAGAGGTTGAACAGACTGGTATTAGGGGTTGCGACAATGGCGGCGGATAGTTTCAGAAATAGAGGGTCCAGATTGTCAAGACCAGCTGATTTATACGGGTCCAGGTTTTGCAGCTCTTTCAGAACATCTGCTATCTGGATTTGGGTAAAGGAGAAGCTGGGAGGCTTGGGCGAGTAGCTGCGGGGGGGGGGGGGGGGGGGAGCTGTTGGCTGAGGTAGGAGTAGCCAGGAGGAAGGCATGACCAGCCGTTGAGAAATGCTTGTTGAAGTTAACGATTATCATGGATTTATCGGTGGTGACTGTGTTACCTAGCCTCAGTGCAGTGGGCAGCTGGGGGGAGGTGCTCTTGTTCTCCATGGACTTTACAGTGTCCCAGAACTTTTTTGAGTTAAAGCTACAGGATGCACATTTCTGCTTGAAAAAGCTGACCTTTGCTTTCCTGACTGACTGCGTGTATTGGTTCCTGACTTCCCTGAACAGTTGCATATCGCGGGGACTATTCGACGCTATTGCAGTCCGCCACAGGATGTTTTTATGCTGGTTGAGGGCAGTCAGGTCTGGAGTGAACCAAGGGCTATATCTGTTCTTAGTTCTGCATGTTTTGAACGGAGCATGCTTATCTAAGATGGTGAGGAAGTTACTTTTAAAGAATGACCAGGCATCCTCAACTGACGGGATGAGGTCAATATCCTTCCAGGATACCCGGGCCAGGTCGATTAGAAAGGCCTGCTCGCAGAAGTGTTTTAGGGAGCGTTTGACAGTGATGAGGGGTGGTCGTTTGACTGCAGACCCATAGCGGATGCAGGCAATGAGGCAGTGATCGCTGAGATCCTGATTGAAGACAGCGGAGGTGTATTTGGAGGGCCAGTTGGTCAGGATAACGTCTATGAGGGTGCCATTGTTTACAGATTTAGGGTTGTTTAGCTGCAGTCAAAATGGCTCATAAAAGTCTGTCAGTTGTATGAATACATGTTAGAACTGTAATACAGAAACCAGCTACCCTCTAAATGTACTCATAATGCTGTACTAGTGTGTATTCTATGGGAAATGTTACATAAATACCAGAATTCCTATAATGTCCTCCAATATTCTATATGTGTAACTTCTTATGGTATTTGGGTTGTTATAACATTTGTGACTCAGGATTTGGGCATGCTTTTTGAAGCATCTTTCCATAGGACCTACCATTCCCATTGTTCTCTAGTAGTGATGCTAATGCTGGCTGTGGGGTAAGTGAATAAAGAAAACAAAGCCATATTATTGATCATTGTCTCTCAGGATCAATGTATTGAAGCATGTTTTGTCAATAATATGAAGTATACTTAAAATGTTGGTGTACCGGCATTTAAATAGCAGTCATTTTATACCACATAAAATATTTGAAATAACATTATTTACATGTGTAATGATGTTTTTTTAAGAATTAAGTTGATATTTTGCTATGATTGTTACTTTTTCCAATAGTTTCCTCTTGGGGTCAGTTGGTAATTGTTAGGTGATTTTATATGAATAATGACTAAATGATGTATACATTTAACATAGAATTCTAACTAACAGAATTCTACCCTGTCTTTCTAGTAGTGTTAAATAATGTTTGTTCATTAGGAAGGGGTTATATGGCATGGACCTAGGAAGAAAGGAATGTATGTGGGTGTAGAAAGAGAATGAAGAGGGGCATTAACCTATGTTTGAACCGACCTGACTGTAACTCTGGAGAGATAAGATAGGACAGGGAGAGCCCCTCCAGAGCTCTAGTATTTGGGGGAGATGGGAGCTGAGTGGTTATAAACTGTGGTGAGACTCATGAGAAAATCACTATGTTGGTGTGTATGTATGTGCATAGGTTAGAATTTTATAAAAGGAACGTATTTGTGTATGCACGTCAGAGCTCTCGCAAATAAACTTGGATCTGATCAATTGTGAGCTGGGAATTCTGTCTGTTTTATTTAAGACCAGAACTTTACAACCTCTGGGTATCAGACAGATAAAGAAAATTTGAATTTATGAACATTGATTACAGTAATCCAAGTATTTAAATTATGTTGGCAGTGTGAGGGTTAAAACTGAAATGTTTTTCCAGCCTTCAAGAGGGGGGCCACCAAAATGTTTTGTCCCCAAAATGGGGCCCTAAGCATTGAGCAAAGGAAAAAAATTAACAAATCATGTGCCTCAGTCCTAAAGGCATTCTTTCATATAGTGGGATTAATGAGTCGCTCCTACTCCCTACACTAGGCTGTGCTGTTCCAGATGGTGGGACTCTGCTCTAACCCATCCCACTAAGCATCGGTGCCACATTTGGCCCAGATACATAGGTGGCCTTAATCTCTGCCCTTAGCTGAGACAGATTAATCCCGACAGTGCTGACATTATCTCCTGATCTACACAGTGGCACTGGACACTGGAGGAAACCCCAACATCCTCACTTCTCCAAAGCCCATGGAGAACCATCCAGCTAGGCCAGAGCCCAGTCCATCGTCAGGGCCTTCGGTTATCACTGACTATTCCAATTGACATTTATAACATATTATAGTAAATCTATTGATTTATTTCAATCTTGTCCAAAACAATCTGATAGTGATCATATACGTTTCAAACAATCCAAGACCGTGTGAAAAATAGACAAAGGAAATGATTAGTGTCTATGACCTAGTTGAGGTGGTTCAAGGTTTTTGCTTATCAAAGTTTTATTTGTTTTTCTAATAATGACATGTAAATTATTTCTAAAGCACATACATGTCCGATGTTTGTAGTGGAAGGGAATTTAGTATTGAGTATTGGAGGATCCCCCTCCTTCTTTTTAAGTACTTTGATCCCATGGGCTGAATCATCCCTACATGAAAAGCTTGTCAAGTGGGCTGATTAAAAGTATTCGGTGATAAATGATTACCTCCCTGTGTGACTTCCTGTGGCAATGATGTGGTTGAAAACAAGGAGCCTGGAGGTGCTGCTGCAGCCGCACTCTGACGAAAGATACATTATAAATAATCTTTATAATTTATAAGCCAGGAGCTGTTTGATGCACCGTGACAGATTGTTATAATAAAGACGGAGCACAGTGGACGGAGCTGCACTGGAAAGCTTGTTTTATTAAAACAAAGCAGGCTCTTCTCCTTTACCATGGTAACAGCAACTTCAAAGCAGGCTTCATGAACTTTTAAATAATAAACTATTAGCTTCTGTTCCAGAATTTATTTCCCCTCAATCTGTGAACCACAGAGTGTTTTGCCAGAAATGCAGTAGGCTGTGTGCAGAATGTAAAGAAAATAGGCTGAGAATGTACAGTAATGGTGAGCATTTTGAGACCTCATGGCTCTTTTGACCTTTTCCTATCTCCGCACAGTTACACCACCTGGCTTTTAGCGACACTAACAGGATCTTAGAAGGTCAAAGAGTCCATTTTGACTATGGATACAGGTCTTTTGGAAATCTGCCTTGACTGGAATCACTTTCACACTTTCACCACAGTTGTATTATCATCATACTTGGATGTGGCAAAAGGAGACAAGATTTATATTTAAAAATATTTTGCACAGATTCTTGTCAGTCATGCTGCTGTTGGTGGTGCACAATGTCCACACTCCATGATCTACTGTTTCTCTGTTCACTGAGACTTTGTGCAAAGCAGTACAATCTGTAAATCAAGTGGATTTTAGAACATGCTTTGCTTGCTGCTGGGTCTAGTAATAAAAACACCTCAGCCCACTCCCACCCCCAGTTGAGCCTGCATCTTTATTAACCCCTATAACAGAGACTCACAAACACTGCTGAGGGAGGCCTTCATCTCGTCCTGGCCACACAGCCATTCCTGTCACTGGACTGAGAGATAACCGGCTTTACTAAGCTTGTCCTTTATGTGGATGTCAAAGTATCCATGCAGGGGCCATGACACATCAGTGAGAGTCACTGTAGTCCGCAAATAACCCTGCTTCAGCAGCTAACTGCCTCCAAGAGGGAGCGCTTACACTCCTCGGTTCCTTGGCTAGAGCTCGGCCACATATGCTGGGTGTTACAGTACATGCCTACAGGAGCAAAATAGAGACATTGAAAAGTCTCCCAGAAAATCACATAGAACATTTTAGGTTTCCCATTCCCTCAATGTCTGGTTAACTTCTAACTTTATATGGAAGCTTCCAGGGAGTTGAAGTTTGCACTTTTAATAAAGTGATTTTTTTTGCAACCAAATCTCAATTTCTGATATAAATGGCATGTTATAGAAGAGTATGGGGGCCCCGGGAAAAAAAATGAACAAAGGCTCAAAATCACCCAAATGTGTCCTTTTAGTTTGATCAATGCGCCTTGGCATAGATTCTTAAAGGGTCTTGAACTTCCTGTGTGGAAGCACCCCATGCTTTCAACCTCTCGGTCCCTCATTTATTGAAGTGTTTCCTTTACTTTAGCAGTTCCCTGTAGAATTGAGGGAGAGGTGTCACTCGAGTCGCAACAAAATGGAATATAAAATTGTAGATAAAGTTCAGAATTACACAATTTCATGTGTACAACATCTAAAGACCTTCATCCCTATACTGAGAGCTTTGCGATTTCTAAAATTACATATTTTTATGTTTTTGGAGCCTTTATTCATGTGTTTTTCGTAGGCCCCATATTACATAATGACAATGAGGAAGTGATTTGCTGTTTTAGGAAAGTTTCTCAAAAACATGAAATCACAAAATTGGTGTCTGGACCCATTCCATTTACATCAAAAATAGAGATCTGGTTGTAAAAAATTAAAACTTCTCCTTTAATCATCTGGTCCAGACGGTACTCATCGATCACCGCTCTATCACGTTAAACTCAAGTTCTGGGTGTCAACCCGGACAGTTCTCTGGGTCCTGGCATGTGTCACTTAATATCATTCCATTGTAAAAGTCACAAGCCGGCCACCCGGGATTACATTTATTTAATCAGTTGCTTTATCCTTGGCAAAAGCAGCAGACGAAATCACATTGGAAATGACTGAAAATAACTTACAGTTGAAGTCTGAAGTTTACATACACTTAGGTTGGAGTCATAAAAACAAATTTTTCAACCACTCCACAACTTTCTTGTTAACAAACTATAGTTTTGGCAAGTCGGTTAGGACATCTACTTTGTGCATGACGCAAGTAATTTGTCCAACAATTGTTTACAGACAGAATATTTCACTTATAATTCCCTGTATCACAATTTCAATGGGTCATACGTTAACATACACTAAGTTAACTGTGCCTTTAAACAGCTTGGAAAATTCCAGATAATTATGTCATGGCTTTCGAAGCTTCTGATAGGCTACCTTACATCATTTGAGTCAATTGGAAGTGTACCTGTGGATGTATTTCAAGGCCTACCTTCAAACGCAGTGCCTCTTTGCTTGACATCATGGGAAAATCAAAAGATATCAGCCAAGACCTCAGAAAACCAATTGTAGACCTCCACAAGTCTGGTTCATTCTTGGGAGTAATTTCCACATTCATCTGTACAAACAATAGTACGCAAGTACATACACTATGGGACCACACAGATGTCATACCGCTCAGGAAAGAGATGCGTTCTGTTTCCTAGAGATGAACGTACTTTGGTGCGAAAAGTGCAAATCAATCCCAGAACAACAGTAAAAGCCCCTATGAAGATGCTGGAAGAAACAGGTAAAGTATCTATATCCACAGTAAAAAGAGTCCTATATCGACATAACCTGAAAGGCCGCTCAGCAAGGAAGAAGCCACTATTCCAAAACCGCCATAAAAAATCCTAAATACGGTTTGCAACTGCACATAGGGACAAAGATCATACTTTTTGGAGAAATGTCCTCTGGTCTGATGAAACAAAAATAGAACTGTCTGGCCATAATGACCCTCGTTATGTTTGGAGGAAAAAGGTGGAAGCTTGCAAGCTGAAGAACACCATCCCAACCGTGAAGCACAGGGGTGGCAGCATCATGTTTTGGGGGTGCTTTGCTGCAGGAGAGACTGGTGCTCTTCACAAAATAGATGGCATCATGAGGATGGAATATTATGTGGATATAATATTATGTGGATATATTGAAGCACCAGCTCAAGACATCAGTTAAAGCTTGGTCACAAATGGGTCTTTCAAATGGACAATGACCCCAAGCATACTTCCAAATGGCTTTAGGACATCACAGTCAAGGTATTGGAGTGAACATCACAAAGAGCTCACTTCAATCCTAAAGAAAATTTGTGGGCAGAACTGAAAAAGCGTGTGCGAGCGAGGAGGCCCACAAACCTGACTCAGTTACACCAGCTCTGTCAGTAGGAAGGGGCCAAAATTCACCCAACTTATTATGGGAAGGCTAGCTGAAACGTTTGACCAAAGTTAAACAATTTAAAGGCAATGCTACCAAATACTAATTGAGTGTAAACTTCTGACCCGCTGGGAATGTGATGAAAGGAATAAAAGCTGAAATAAATTATTCTCTCTACTATTATCCTGACATTTCACATTCTTAAAATAAAGTGGTGATCCTAACTGACCTAAGACAGGGACGTTTTACTAGGTTTGAATGTCAGGAATTTTGAAAAACTGAGTTTAAATGTATTTGGCTAAGGTGTATGTAAACTTCCGACTTCAACTGTAGCTTTCACTTGCTATGTAAATAATCTTCAGTTTCCAGCACAAACTCCAAGGTTCATATTCAGGTTGTGGGGGAAATGTTTACGAGAGCAGCTCATCTCCTCTCCAACAGTTGTAAGTATGCTGATGGTCCAAACCAAACAGCTTATATCGCAAGGTCATCAGACTGTTAAACAGCCATCACTAACATAGAGAGGCTGCTGCCAACATGGAGACTCAAATCACTGCCCACTTTAATTAATGGATTTAATAATGGTATCACTCGTCACTTCAAGTATTACCACTGTAATAATGTTAACATATCCTACATTACTCATCTTATATGTATATACTGTATTTTATACCATCTATTGCTTCTTGCCTATGCCGCACGGTCATCGCGCATTCCATATATTTATATGTTCATATTCTTATTCCATCCCCTTACATTGTGTGTATAAGGTAGTCGTTGTGAATTTGTTAGATTACTTGTTAGATATTACTGCACTGTCGGACTAGAAGCACAAGCATTTCGCTACACATTAACATCTGCTAACCAGGTGTATGTGACCAATTAAATTTGATTTGATCAAATTTGATTTGATTTGAATCTACTCAGGTGCAATAGCAGAGATACTTTTCATTAGAACTGAGATGGTCTCCCTAAGTATAATATAAAACATTGTATCATTCAGATTACTGATTGAGGATACCGGCGTAATAAGAAGAAACAATGATGATGGCATCACTGTTGATTTGCAAAGTACTGGAAGTGGTAATGTAGGTACAGTATACTCTCTGGAGGCAAGGCCTCCCCTGAGCTTGAGGAACCCTTGCGTCCTGCAATAAATAGTTCAACATTTGGCAGAAAAGGTCAGTTTTAAGGCGTGACTGACATCCGGTTTAAATAAAGTCTCTAAAGTACTGTGACGCATCCAAAGGTTCCCACTGGAGCCTGAATTAAAGAATCCCAAATATTGAATGAATTTATCAATTCAAAATGTAAAGTCATTTACTTTACAAAAGTTACTCTTACTACATTCATCTCCTTTTCTATGTCATTATAAACTATGCATAACAACAGTACATTTTCTAAACCACAGAAGTATAAGTTGTGGGCATTTTAAGTGGGTTAAATTGTCATCTTCCCTGGGCCCACCTTGAATTAATCCAATTGAAGGGTTTAGATACACAGTATTCACTCAAACTTCACCACATTCCACCCACATGCTCGCATACACACATGCTCACATGCACACCAACTCTGTAAAAAGTTCCTGTTGTTTTACGGTAACTTACTGGCAGCCCGTTACCTATAAGTTACTGTAAAACGTTTATTTATGTTACCGTAACGTTTAACAGTAATGTACTGTTAAACCAAAGTTTCTTTGGTATTTTCAGTAACATACTGTTACTTTTTTTAACTGTTTTTTAAAGTTCATGTCATAGGTTGACAGGAGACACAACGAAGTGTAGTAAATGTGGCGCACCTGTAGCATATTGAGCCAGCTGAAACCGGAAAGGAACTAGGGATAAATAGGAAGGTTATTCCTCATGCTCGGTTCGGTATAGTAGGCAGGGACTGAGAAGCTAAACACTTTGTGGTGCAGCAACCCTGGATCGGAGAGTGTGAGAGAGGGAGAAGGTTGATTGCCTTCCTGCCTGCCTGGTGTGAGCTTCAGGTGATAGAAATCTGAACACACTACCAGCACTTTGAAAATAGGAAGTAATTATACTTTCCTTTGGATATATTTTCCCACATTCCTACCTCCTAAAGGACCAACTTTATTTTTTATTTTTTTATTGAACCTTTATTTAACTAGGCAAGTCAATAAAGAACAAATTATTATTTACAATGATGGCCTACCCCGGGCCAAACCCTAACCCGGACGACACTGGGCCAATTGTGCACCGCCCTATGTGACCCCCAATCATGGCCGGTTGTGATACAGCCTGGAATCGAACCAGGGTCTGTAGTGATGTCTAGCACTGAGATGCAGTGCCTTAGACCGCTGCGCCACTCGGGAACCTAACTGCATGGACAGCCGGTAAATAATGTAATTTTATTCAACATTCTGGCTTGTAGAGGTCATGAGAGGAAACATTTCTGATTCCAATGCTCATTTCTGCCCGACATAGAATTCAATGCAAGTCTACATCAGTTTTCCCAGGCAACATCTGATGCAGACAGTCCAACAACTGCAAGATTTACTGATACGGCTACACACCAAGACACAGAAAAGGGATGTGATAATTACCTTATTTGTGTGCTTATGGCGGATCCTCTGCTGGGTTAATTATATTATCTGTTTTGCTGTGCCTGACCAACGGGGCTGTACTGGAGCAGGTTGAGAGCTTAAAGTTCCTTGGTGTTCACATCACCAACAAACTATCATGGTCCAAGCACACCAACACAGACGTGAAGAGGGCACGACAAAACCCATTTCCCCTCAGGAGACTGAAAAGATTTGGCATGGGTCCTCAGATCCTCAAAAAGATCTGCAGCTGCACCATCAAGAGCATCCTGACTGGTTGCATCACTGCCTGGTATGGCAACTGCCTCTTACTGCAAAGCACTAGAGGGTAGTGCGTATGGCCCAGTACATCACTGGGGCCAGGCTTCCTGCCGTCCAAGACGTCTATACCAGGCGGTGTCAGAAGAAAGCCCTAAAAATTGTCAAAGACTCCATACACTCTAGTCATAGACTGTTCTCTCTGCTGCCGCATGACAAGCGGTACCGGAGCGCCATGTCTAGGTCCAAAAGGCTTCTCAACAGCTCCTACCCCCAAGCCATAAGACTCCTGAACAGCTAATCAAATGGCTACCCAGCCTATTTGCATTGTCCCCCCCCCCCTTCTTTTACGCTGCTGCCCTTCTCTGTTTATCATCTATGCATAGTCACTTTAACTCTACCTACATGTACATATTACCTCAATTACCTCGACTAACCAGTGCACCCGCACATTGACTCTGTACCGGTACCCCCTGTACATAGCCTCGCTATTGTTATTTTACTGCTGCTCGTTAATTATTTGTTACTTTTATTTCATATTTTTTACTTATGTATTTTTTACTTAACACATATTTTTCTTAAAACTGCATTGTTGGTTAAGGGCTTGTAAGTAAGCGTTTCACTGTAACACCTGTTGTGTTCGGCGCATGTGACGAATAAAATTTGATTTGATTTGATAACTGAAAGCAACGCCGGTTGCCGCTGTTGTTTATAGAGCAGAGGCGGACCCGGACGAGGCCAAAATCAAACTTTATTTGTCACATGCGCCGAATACAACAAGTGTAGACCTTACCGTGAAATGCTTACTTACAAGCCCTTAACCAACAGTGCAGTTCAAGAAGAGTTAAGAAAGTATTTACCAAATAAACAAAAGTAAATAATAAAAAGTAACACAATAAAATAAAAATAACGAGGCTATATACAGGAGGTACCAATACCGAGTCAGTGTGCGGGGGTACAGGTTAGTTGAGGTAATTTGTACATATAGGTAGGGGTGAAGTGACTATGGATAGATAATAAACAGCAAGTAGCAGCAGTGATCAAAACAAATGTGGGGGGGGGGTCAATGTAATAGCCCGGTGGCCATTTGATTAATTGTTCAACAGTCTTATGACTTGGGGGTAGAAGCTGTTAGGAGCCTTTTGGTACTGGACTTGGCGCTCTGGTACCCCTTGCCATGCAGTAGCAGAGAAGACAGTCTATGACTTGGTCCAGACCAGGCACAACCTGAGATAATCCACACCAGGGGCCAGAGCTCAAGATTTCTCACTTCTTTATTTATTTTTATACTGAACAAAAATATTTGTGTAAAGTGTTGGTCCCATGTTTCAAGAGCTGAAATAAAAGATCCCAGAAATGTTTGATACACACAAAAAGCTTATTTCTCTCAGATTTTGTGCACAAAATAAAATAAATAAAAGGCCACTCTAAAATGTGCAGTTTTGTCTCACCACACAATGCTACAGATGTCTCAAGTTTTGATGGAGTCTGACATGCTGACTGCAAACCATGTGTAACCATGTCAGCCAAGGACCTCCACTTTTGACTTCTTCACCTGCGGGATTGTCTGAGACCAGCCACCCGGAAAGATGATGAAACTGATGAGTATTTCTGTCTGTAATAAATCCCTTTTGTGGGGAAAAACAAATTCTGATTGGTTGGGCCTGGCTCCCAAGTGGGTGTAAAATCATTGAAATGGTTGCATGTTGCATTTATATTTTGGTTCAGAATATTTTATTTTGGGGATACGGTTCTCTTCCACAAGTGTGGCCGGTTGAATGAGAGGGAAGAAAACGTATCCCCATTATCCCTAAACTGTTTGTCCTGTGTGTCTGTGTGCCTCCAGGGCTTTGTCATTTCTACTGGCAGGGTGGGGTAGGTTACTTTTTAAATGTAATCCTTTCCTGTCCAAAATGGTCATCAGTGACGTAACTTTTGGATTAACCAAACTCAGTAACGCAATCTGATTACTTTCCGTTACTTTTAGAATATTACCATTTGAACGACATCTATTGCAGGATAAATCAATGTTAGAATTTACATAGCTGGCCATAAATGGATGTTGCATTTTACTTTATGGGTTGGTTATGTAGTCTTCTTCTAACCCATTGCTTTCTACTACAGGTAATAATACCGTTAAGCTATATCTTTACATTAAAAACCTAAACATGTCAGATTTCCAATCATTCCAATTAATTGAATACCACTTGATCTTCAAGAATAGGACTTAGAAATATAGATTAGCCATATTGTTTTACCTGAGCATAACCCAAAAACAAAGGATTTATTAGCCTACTCTGTTGTTTATGATGATGTTGTCATGGAGGACTGATTAGGCAGGTTGAGTCTTGTTCTTGAGCCAGAACTGAGGGATTTCCACTAGATGGGCCAGCTGCAAAGTCAAAATTTGCTATATTGTGAAAACAAAAATGTGCTTTTTGGTCTTCATTTAAGGTTAGGGTTAGGCATTATGGTTAGCAGATTGTATGACTTTGTGGCTGTGGAGCTAATAACCACTGCAGAACTGCCTCCTGAACAAGATGGCGAAAAACGCTAACCTGCACTGATTGGGCTCATTGCTTCAAGTTGAAAATGAAATGCTGCTCTCATGGAATGGCATGCTTTGAGGACTAACGTAAAGTGCTATTTCCATGACAAAAAGGTATCCCATATGCTGCATTTGCTATAGGCCTATTGTTTACGTTTTTGTTGGTGACATATTGATATCTCTATAATTTGTAGATGTGTAAGTCCATCAGAATTGCACTAGTGTGAGCATGTCTGTTAGGCCTATGGAATGAATCAGCAAGACTTAGATTGAGCAATAAAAGCCTCACTCATGGTGTTCTTAAATTAAAAACGTTTTTGACAGTATGGAGCACAAGACCTCGAAGGAGTTTAGAAGGGAGAACCTCTCTCAAACTTTTATTCCATAGAGTGCAAGAGTGCATTTTCACTGGCTGTCCATTGGTCACCGAAACAATGATTGATAGGCGGATTAAACTTCTTCAATTCAACCATTATTGGGTTAAAATAAACATAAACATTTGTGAACAGCCATCCAAAACAACAACCATAATCTGTAAGGCACAAATAAATGAGAGACCAGCAGTGTGATTCACATCCATGCACTATATAGATTTTAATGATAAGTGATATCCGCATCGCCCGTAGACTACACCACTGCTGTCGTCCCTACCTCCAAGCGTTTCTTTAAATTGGATAATCTTTGGATGCTGGCCTTCAGTCGCACCATTGGAAGACATAGAAAAGCCTATATCTGCTCTTTCCCATGATCCATCAAATGCATTTGGTGTGTCATCATTGTGTTCTCTGACTTGTGGTCAGACTCGCTCAGGTGGAACAAACTTAAACTTGTGCCTTTTTTCAATGCTGATTTGAATGTCATTGAGAAAACAGAAAGGTGTCAAAGAAATTGTTTTCACAAACATCCTTTCTGAATTTAAAAGTAAATCATCTAGTTTCTTCAAAGTATCTGCAATCTAATTACAATATTTTTGCTGGTAACATAAGGGATTACACTTACCATTTTTTTGTAATCAGTTACATGTATTCCCCAACCCTGTCTAATGGGCCATTATACTCCACCCAAAAGCAGTACAGTGGGTCCCACTAAGTCAGTGGTTATTCTGGGGCGGGGCTTTTGTTTGAGAACACCATTGAAACAGTTTTCAGTGACAGAGAACCAGTCTAAAACAGTTTGCAGTGACCGAGCAAGATCTTTATACCGTTTGCAGTAGATTGTGTTTTTTAGCATATTTATTCCTCTTATCAATCTAATATATATTCATATTTTGTGGGCACAGTAATTTCTCCCTGAGCCAGAGTTTTCCATTGTCCTGGAAAGGGTAAAGGTTAGCCAGCGGGGGTGGTATACAGCCGTGGAAGCAGGAGGCCGTACACATTTTCTGTAACCCTATTAATTTAGGCAATAAACTACTTTGGTTGTTCTTACCTTTTGTCCAGATTTTCTGTGTGTGTTGGGAACTCAAGGGATAAGGTCCTGCATGGGTGGAGTATTCAGAGTGGTTGCTGCTCTTGAAGTTTCAAACTGTGACACTGACATACACACAGACACACTCACTCATACACGGTATTAATGGTTAATGCCCTCTGATGATGATCTCGTGTCCTGGTCATACGTTCTCTATACATGCGGAGAGCACTCTGGACATTGAAACAATAACTTTCAGTCTGATAAATCAAATGTTACCCGCTCACCCTGTAGTACAAAGTCCATCTGTAGAATGTATCAATGAAGTTCATTGGATTTACTGCATTTAATCCCAAATGACATCTACAATCTAGAAGGTTGTGTGAAACTCTCAGGTCAGATGCATGATCCATCTGTTGGATTAGAAAAACAAAATCATCCAAGCTGATTATTTTTGAGTCTATTCCCCATCCTAATGAATATTCCGTGGCTATCCTCAACGACTGTGTTCTCTGAGGGGGAACATGGGTGGATAAGGATCTGTACATGAAACACAAATGAATGAAAGTGTAGCGTGACTGTCTCCAGGGCCCTATACCCCCATCTTCAGCATCAACTCTGCCTAAGGGCAAAACAACTGAGAACGGCACACTGAAGTGTGCAGACGAAGGTTACATTTCTTCCAACCTGGTAAACATCCATTACTACTGTATACAACATGGGGGGGAGTGAGGTGTTCTAAAATCTATCGTATCAACCTGAATGTGTAAATGGCATACGATTGAGAGGTTAGAGGAATTGTTAATCTGATGGAGGAATTGTGTCCTTGTTGTCATTATACTGTTCCATCTGTCCCTTGGGATGTGTTGTATGTCTAGTAAGCAAGAAATTAGATACCAATCCAGCAAGATACTTTACAATGACTTAACAGCTGAAGATTTGCGTTGTAACTAGCTTACCTTTGAGCCATGTTTGAGTCATGAGTGATTCTAATTTATTGGTCAAAATAATGCATTTGGACTTCAAGGACACTATGCAACTTCCTTGATTAAATCATAAATGGTATTCTTCCCCTCAGTGTCACCTGGAATCATGCTGAAAACACTGAAAACTGAAAACACTCCTATCCACTTCCTGTTTACAGGAATGAATGATACATACAGTAATAGACTGACTGTGGCTGATACTTTGTGGTTTACCATGGCTCATAATGACGTTGACATTTACAATACAATACTACATTGTCCACCTTGTGTAAGGTTCTGTATTTATGTTCTTGGTCAACCTTGTGTTCTGTTTCGTTGTGTTCTTGAACGTAGCACTGTTCCTTTGTGTTCTTGAACGTAGCCCTGTCTTTCATTTTTGTTCATTGATTTCACCTGTGTTAGTTACTCACCTGGTCTCATCAGCTCCTTATTTAGTTCAGTTCATTCTGTTTGTGCCTTTGTGAGGTATTGTTTGTTTTGACTATAGCCTTTCCATTCCTAGATTTGAGTCACATGCCTGTTTGCCTACCTGTGTATACGATTCCTGCCTTCTGTGAAGGTGAAATAAACACCTGCCACGCTCTGCGCATGAATCTACACCTTTTTCTCCCTGAGTATTTATTACAGAATACCTCATCTAAAAGCAGAATGATTCAGTGGAGCTACAGCGGCGCCTAAACCCAGCAAGAGGAGCATATGGAGGAAATCTAACATCTTCTCCGCCAGCCTACTCCTCCGATGACAGGTATTGTAACCCATATCCTTCCATTCATATCCATGCCTGGAGAATGTGACGGTTCACCTGGGAAATGACAGGGATTTCTGATGCAATGCATTGAGCACAACCCCACTTACTTCGCCACCGACAAGAGCAAGGTGGATTTTGTTGTCTCTACTCGCAGGCAATGCCCTGGATTGGGCCACCGCCATATGGACTGCCAACAGCACAGAACTCAGATCCGAGACCCATTTCCACATCCTCTTCAAAGAGGTATTTGATCACTCTCCTTCCAGTCGTCCAATACGAGACCTCCGAACAACAAGGACGCAATTCAGCTGCCGACTATGCCCTCGTGTTCCGCACCATGGCTGCAGGGAGTGGATGGAGTGAGGCTGCTTTACTTACCGTCTACTGAAGAGGGCTCAACAGGGAACTTCAGGCGGAGCTGGCCTGTAGAGGTGACCTTCAGGATTTAAATCATTACATTCGTATGTCCATCGACCACCTCATCGCCGACCGCCAAAGAACTCTGCCACCCAGGAACCCGAAACCTTCTCTTTCCATGATTCTGTCATCCCGTCTGAGTCTTCCAGAGCCCATGCAGTTGGGCCAAGCTCTTCTCCCGTGTATCGAACGTCAAAGGCTGATCCAAGAAGGGCTCTGCCTATACTGTGGAGGGAAAGATCATCTTCTCAGTCATTTCCCTGTTCGCCCCCCACGGAGAGAAGGGTCCCCTCCGCTGCCATGCAGGTAGGCGTGTCCTTATTTCTAAATATCTCCCAGAAGCAATTCTCCATCCCGGTAGTAATAACGGCGAAGGGGGATACTAATTACGCAGAAGGCTTGATAGATTCGGAAGCAGCAAGTAATTGTATTGATCACCAGCTAGTACAAGAGCTTGACATTGATCTAACACCTGTCACCCCTCCCTTAAGGATTAACACCCTGGACGGGCAGCCATTGAGCACAGGCTTCATTATGCACCTGACACAGAGCGTCACCCTCCAGATTGGAGTCTTCCACACCAAAAAATTCAACTCATGGAACTCTCATCCCCCAAACAGCCACTCATCCTCAGACACCCTTGGCTTTGTTGTCACGACCCTGCCAACTCGTGGCGACCAGGTGAACTACTCTGGTCTTCTAGTTGTCTCAGCCTACCCTGCAGAGCCACCACCATTGAGGACTCTGCCTCTGCAGTGCCACCCACCATGCCATCTGAATATACCCAGTACAGCAAAGTCGCACAGGGGACTATGCCATTGACTTGCTCCCTGGCGTGGAAAAAGACGGTCTCGTCCATGTATTGTTTACCGTCCCTGAATAACGTCACGGTCAAGAACTGTTTCTCTCTGATCCCAGCGACCCTTGAACAAGTGGGCCGTGCCAACATCTATACAAAACTCGACCTGCGAAGTGCATATAATCTTGTCCGCATACGTGACGAATGAAAGACTGCCTTTATCACCGAACGAAGGCACTACGAATGCCTGGTCATGCCATTGCCCCCGCCGTCTTCAATCCTTTATGAATGAGGTTTTCCAGGATATGATCAACTGCTTTCTCATCGTCTATATTGATGACATTCTGCTTTACTCCCTGAAGGAACACATACAGCATGTGCAAAAGGTTCTTCAACGGCTCCTTGAACATAACCTTTGAAGGCTGGAAAGAGCACCTTCCATGTAACCTCGGTAGCATCCCACCTGGCCAACATCCGGTGAAATTGCAGAGCGCGAAATTCAAAATACAAAATTTGTAATACTAAACACTCATGAAAATACAAGTGTCTTACATAGTTTTAAAAGCTTAACTTCTTGTTAATCCAGTCGCTTTGTCAGATTTCAAAAAGGCTTTACGGCGAAAGCATACCATGCGATTATCTGAGGACCGCATACGAAAGAATTAAACATTTTCCAAACAAGCAGAGACGTCAGCAATAGCAATAAAATAAATCACTTACCTTTGAAGATCTTCCTCTGTTTGCAATCACAAGGGTCCCAGCTACATAACAAATTATCCTTTTGTTCAATAAAGTCCTTTTTTATATCCCAAAAATTCAGTTTAGTTGGAGTGTTTGACTCGGTAATCCACCGATTTCCCTCGTTCAAAATGCATACAAATGAATCCCAGAAGTTACCAATACATTTTGTTCAAACAAGTCAAACAGCGTTTCTAATCAATCCTCAGGTACCCTAATATGTAAATAAAATGTTAGACTGAGAATAGTATGTTCATTACCGGAGATAAATAACGAAGTGCGCGCCCTCACCGACTCACGCCACAACACTACAGCCAAAATGGGAGCCACCTAGAAAAACAACAAATTCTAGCTCATTTTTCAAAAAACAAGCCTGAAACTCTTTCTAAAGATTGACATCTACTGGAAGCCCTAGGAACTGCAATCTGGGAGGTATTCCATTGATTTTCATATAGACAGGAATTTTAAATGGTGTCACCTCCAAAAAAACATTTTTTTTGGATGGATTCTCCTTGGGTTTTTGTGAAGACTGATTTTAGGCCAAGTTTCAGCCTCTTATCAGAGGCAACCAGGTTTTTGGTAAAAATGTCCAGGTTCTGAGTAAAGTTCAAGATGCTGTTGACCTTAAGGGCCCCAGGCTGCAGAAAGTAACCCCATAGTGTGTGTATATGTGTATATATATATATATATATATATATACTTTTTTTATTTGTATTATTCAATAAAAAGATTGTACATTATAACATTGATCATGACATCCAGACAAATTAGCCAACATGGCACACATACACAGTCATATCATAAGCTACAAAACAGAAGTAAATGGGTTTACAAGTGTAATTCATCCCTACAGAGTCTTAATGAGCATGACAAATAAAATGCGTCCAGATTCTAGAACGGTCATTTCTACCAGTGAGCCTAGGAAGCATTTGTTCATAAGATGATCCCTCCAACACTGTTTCAGAGTAGGAGTGGCATGACCCTTCCAAATTCTTAGGATTACTCTAGCTGCTGTAACAATACCAACAGTCATCATTGCAAATTCCTCATTTGTTTTTTTAGGTAACTCTGTTCTTTTGCCCAGGAGACATATTCTTGGTGAAACTGGAATTTTTTAATCCCAACCTTTACTCCAGATATTTCAAAACATCCTTTCAGAAACGTAGCACTAATGTACATTCCCAAACTGCATGTGAAACTGTCCCAGTGTCTTTTTGGTATTTCCAACAGAGAATTGTTGGTCAGCACCATCTTAAGAAGCCTTGTTGGGGTACAATAAAACCTAGGTATCTTATTGGCATCGGTTGTCTTCCTCCCTGAGTTGGACAAGATCTTCAACCAGGTATCATCCTGAATATCACACTTAAGGTCAGTTTGCCATATTGTTGTGAGGTTTTTAGTCTTTACCCTGCAGATGATTAAATATTAAGTAAAAAATGGCTGCTTTATGTGTGGGTAATTCCAAATGCTCCGCTATTGGGTTCTTTCCTGGATTTTGTTCATAGCCGGTTATATATATTTACAGAAATGTCCCTTGTTTCCCACATCTTTTTGTACCAAATCTGAGTATGACATTAAACATCTTAATTGTACATATCACCTACTGTGGAGTATGAATTCCTTTCATTAGCCAATGTTTTCAGTACACAGACTTTTCTATCCGTAGCTTAGGATTGAGTATCCTTGTTTTCGATGTGAAATTCCACATATCTCGTGTACTGTTCTCCACACCTCTTTTGAGTTGAACAAAATTGAGCTGGGAGTTTTTGCTTTAATGTTACATCCTTATTAAGAGGGAGAGAGAGACTCTGTGGTCCATTACCCCAGTTTGCTTTTGATTAAAAAAAGGATTTTGAATTATATTTGCAGTGCTATGATTAAGAGACAAGAATTCAGTTGAATTATTTTTTAATTAATGAGGCTTATAATTAAGTAGATGTTCTAAACAAAAATGTAATTCCCCTCCCTCAACCACATACCAGTTTACTTAAATAGAAAGTGTTACTTTCATGGTAACTACGAATGCTCTTAGTGCTTACTTAGCAATCACATACATATGCATGTACATACAGTGTGTTAGGAAAGTATTCAGACCCTTTGACTTTTCCACGTTTTGTTACGTTACAGCCTTATTCTAAAATGTATAAAATAATTGTTTTGCCTCATCAATCTATACACAAAACCCCATAATGACAAAGTGAAAACATGTTTTAATAATTGTGTGTGTATCCTATATAAAACGTATTTACATAAGTATTCAAACCTTTGCTATGAGCAACGAAAATTAACTTGGGTGCATCCTGCTTCCATTGATCATCCTTGAAATGTTTATTCTAATTGATTGAAGTCCACGTGTGGTTAATGATTGGAAAGGCACACACCTGTCTATATAAGGTTCCACATTTGACAGTGCATGTCAGAGCAAAAACCAAGCCATGAGGTCAAAGGAATTGTCCGTAGACAGTATTGTGTCGAGGCACAGATCGGGGGAAGGGTACCCCCAAAAATTCTGCAGCATTGAAGGACAACTATCTCTACAGCACTCCACCAATCAGGCCTTTATGGTAGAGTGGCCAGACAGAAGCCACTCCTCAGAAAAAGGCACATGACCGCCCGCTTGGAGTTTGTTAAAAGGCACCTAAAGGACTCTCATACAATCAGAAACAGGATTCTCTGGTCTGATGTAGCCAAGACTGAACTCTTTGGCCTGAATACCAAGTGTCACGTCTGGAGGCAAAATGGCACCATCCCTAAGGCTATCTACCTCTCTCAAAGAGTGCAGTGTATAAAGTCAGAACATCTGCCTGCTGTCTCAGCCACTGCTTGTCACCAAGGTGGTACCCCAAGCCTTGATCCTAAGCCCTACGTTCTTCTCAATTTACATCAACAACATAGCTCAGGCAGTAGGAAACTCTCTCATCCATTTATATGCAGATGATACAGTCTTATACTCAGCTGGCCCCTCGCCGGATTGTGTGTTAAATGCTCTGCAACAGTTTTCTTAGTGTCCAACATGCTTTCACAACCCTTAACCTTGTTCTGAACACCTCCAAAATAAAGGTCATGTGGTTTGGTAAGAAGAATGCCCCTCTCCCCACAAGTGTGACTACTACCTCTGAGGGGTTTTAGAGCTTTAGGTAGTCACCTCATACAAGTACTTGGGAGTATGGCTAGACGGTACACTGTCCTTCTCTCAGCACGAATCAAAGCTGCAGGCTAAAGGTTTCCTCTTTCCTAATCGCTCCTCTTTCACCCCACCTGCCAAATTAACCCTGAACCAGATGAGCATCCTACCCATGCTAGATTACAGAGACGTAATTTATAGAATGGCAGTGCTCTCGAACGGCTAGATGTTCTTTACCATTGATGTTCATTCGGCCATGCTCCTGAAAGGACACATTGCACTGCACTCTATACTCCTCTGTAAACTGGTCATTTCTGTATACCCATCGCAAGACCCACTGGTTGATGCATATTTATAAAACCCTCTTAGGCCTCACACACTCCCCCTAATCTCAGATATGTACTGTAGCCCTCATCCTCCACATACAACACCCGTTCTGCCAGTCACATTCTGTTAAAGGTCCCCAAAGCACACACATCCATGGGTCGCTCGCCTTTTCAGTTCGCTGCAAATAGCAACTCTTCATTCAAAGACTCAAACATGGACACTCTTACTGACAGTTGTGGCTGCTTTGCCTGATGTATTGTTGTCTCTACCTTCTTGCCCTTTGTGATGTTGTCTGTGCCCAATAAGGTTTGCATCATGTTTTGTGTTGCTACCATGTTGTCGTCATGTTGTGTTGCTGCCTTGCTATGTTGTTGTCTTAGAGACAGACCTATGTGATGGTATGTTATCTCTTGTCGTGATGTGTGCTTTGTCCTATATTTATATATATTTTTTAATTTGTATTTTTAATCCCAGCTCTCGTCCACGCAGGATGCCTTTTTGGTAGGTCATTGTAAATAAGAATTTGTTCTTAACTGACTTGCCTAGATAAATAAAGGTTAAACACTGTAAAATCCATGGAGAATAAGAGCACCTCCTCCCAGCTGCCCACTACACTGAGGCTAGGAAACACTGTCACTACCAATAAATCCACAATAATTGAGAATTTCAATAAGCATTCTTCTATGGCTGGCCATGTAACTCGCCCAAACCTCCCCCACTTCTCCTTCACCCAAATCCAGATAGCTGATGTTCTGAAAGAGCTGCAAAATCTGGACCCCTACAAACCAGCCGGGCTAGACAATCTGGATCTAAAATTTTCTGCCAAAATTATTGCAACCCCTATTACTAGCCTGTTCAAACTCTCTTTCGTATCATCTGAGATTCCCATAGATTGGAAAGGTGCCACAGTCAACCCCCTCTTCAAAGGGGGATACACCCTAGACCCAAAATGCTACAGACCTATATCTATTCTACCCTGCCTTTCTAAGGTCTTTGAAAGCCAAGTTAAACAGATTAACAACCATTTCGAATCTCACCGTACCTTCTCCGCTATGCAATCTGGTTTCAGAGCTGGTCATGGGTCCACCTCAGCCACGCTCAAGGTCCTAAACGATATCATAACCGGCATCGATAAGAAACATTACTGTACAACCGTATTCATGAACTTGGCTAAGGCTTTTGACTCTGTCAATTACAAAATTTTTATTGGCAGACTCAGCATTCTTGGTTTCTCAAATTATTACCTCGCTTGGTTCACCAACTACTTCTCAGATAGAGTTCAGTATGTCAAATCGGAGGGCCTGTTGTCCGGACGTCTGACAGTCTCTATGGGGGTGCCACAGGGTTCAATTCTCAGGCCGACTCTCTTCTCTGTATACATCAATGATGTCGCTCTCGCTACTGGTGATTCTTTGATCCACCTCTACGCCGACGACACCATTCTATGTACCTCTGGCCCTTCGTTGGACACTGTGTTAACTTCTTGCGTCGAGCAATCCTGTATCCGGGAGCGTAATCATAGCCTCAAGCTCATTACCATAACGCAACGTTAACTATTCATGAAAATCGCAAATGAAATGAAATAAATATATTCAAACACAAGTTTAGCCTTTTGTAAACAACACTGTCATCTCAGATTTTCAAAATATGCTTTTCAACCATAGCTACACAAGCATTTGTGTAAGAGTATTGATAGCTAGCATAGCATTAAGCCTAGCATTCAGCAGGCAACATTTTCACAAAAACAAGAAAAGCATTGAATTTTAATCATTTACCTTTTAAGAACTTCGGATGTTTTCAATGAGGAGACTCTCAGTTAGATAGCAAATGTTCATTTTTTTCCCAAAATATTATTTGTGTAGGAGAAATCACTCCGTTTTGTTCATCACTTTTGGCTAAGAAAAAGAAAAGAAAATTCAGTCATTACAACGCCAAACTTTTTTCCAAATTAACTCCATAATTTCGACAGAAACATGGCAAACGTTGTTTAGAATCAATCCTCAAGGTGTTTTTCACATCTATTCGATGATAAATCATTTGTGGCAGTTGGGTTTCTCCTTGGAAGCAAACAGAAAAATACACGCAGCTGGAGATTACGCAATAATTGCGACGGAGGACACCAAGCGAGCACCTGGTAGATGTAGTGTAAAATGGTCAATCTTCCAATGATATGCCTACAAATACGTCACAATGCTGCAGACACCTTGGGGAAACGACAGAAAGTGTAAGCTCATTCCTGTTCCATTCACAGCCATATAAGGAGACATTGGAACACAGCGCCTTCAAAATCTGGGGCACTTCCTGTTTGAAATTTCATCTTGGTTTTGCCTGTAGCATCAGTTTTGTGGCACTTACAGACAATATCTTTGCAGTTTTGGAAACGTCAGAGTGTTTTCTTTCCAAAGCTGTTATATGCATAGTCGAGCATCTTTTCGTGACAAAATATCTTGTTTAAACCTGTTAAGTCTACCCTCTCCTTTTTCGAACATTCTGTTAAAAATCGCGCAACATTTCAGCGTCCTGGTACTCATGCCAGGAATATAGTATATGCATATGATTAGTATGTGTGGATAGAAAACACTCTGAAGTTTCTAAAACTGGTTAAATCACGGCTGTGACTATAACAGAGCGTGTGTTTCATCGAAAAGCGCAAGAAACTGGTCACTGAAAGCTGAAAATAATATCCATGCGCCACTTGCATGTATTGTTTAAAGGACACCAAATTAAATAGGGCCAAGGATGCAATTCCTACAGATTTCACACGATGTCGCCATTGTCGTCATTTTCCTGAGAGTTATTTCTTGGTCAAACAAAGGAAAGAGATTCCATTTCTTCCGGTCTCCGACAGGATGTTTTGGAGATTTTCAAACATGATTTGAAGACGTGGAGCTATTGAATACACATCGCCCCGTGATCATTTTGATAGATTATAAACGTTTACTAATACCTAAAGTTGGATTACAAAAGTATTTCGAAGTGTTTTGTGAAAGTTTATCATCAACTTTTTTAATTTAAAAAAATGACGCAGTGGGTCACTCTCTTTTGGGTATATATGGACCGATTTAATCGAAAAAAATACCCAATAGTGATGTTTATGGGGCATATAGGAGTGCCAAGAAAGAAGCTCGTCAAAGGTAATGAATGTTTTATATTTTATTTCTGCTATTTGTGTGGCGCCGGCTACGCTAATTATTTTGTTTACGTCGCCTTCAGGCATTTTGGGGTGTTGCATGCTATCAGATAATAGCTTCTTATGCTTTCGCCGAAAAGCATTTTAAAAATCTGACTTGTTGGCTAGATTCACAACGAGTGTAGCTTTAATGCAATACCCTGTATGTGTGTTTTAATGAACGTTTGAGTTTTAACGAGTACATTTAGCATTTAGCGTAGCGCATTTGCATTTCCAGGTGCCTACTTGAGACGTCTGCGTCTCAAGTAGGATCAACAGGTTAAAACGGGAACGTTTTTCATCCAAAAATTAAAAGAGCGCCCCCAATCTCGAAGAAGTTAACCTCCAGATGAGCTTCAATGCCATACAACTCTCCTTCCGTGGCCTCCAACTGCTCTTAAATGCAAGTAAAACTAAATGCATGCTCTTCAACCGATCGCTGACCGCACCTGCCCACCCGTCCAGCATCACTACTCTGGATGGTTCTGACTTAGAATATGTGGACAACTACTAATACCTTGGTGTCTGGTTCGACTGCAAACTCTCCTTCCAGACTCACATTAAACATCTCCAATCCAAAATTAAATCTAGAATCGGCTTTCTATTTCGCAACAAAGCGTCCTTCACTCATGCTGCCAAACATACCCTCGTAAAACTGACTATCCTACCAATCCTCAACTTCGGCGATGTAATTTACAAAATAGCCTCCAACACTCTACTCAACAAATTAGATGCAGTCTATCACAGTGCCATCCGTTTTGTCACCAAAGCCTCATATACTACCCACCACTGCGACCTGTATGATCTCTTTGGCTGGCCCTCGCTTCATACTCGTCGCCAAACCCACTGGCTCCAGGTCATCTACAAGTCTCTGCTCGGTAAAGCCCCGCCTTATCTCAGCTCACTGGTCACCATAGCATCACCCACACGAAGCACGCGCTCCAGCAGGTATATCTCACTGGTCACCCCAAAGCCAATTCTTCCTTTGGTCGCCTCTCCTTCCAGTTCTCTGCTGCCAATGACTGGAACAAACTGCAAAAATCTTTGAAGCTGGAGACTCTTTCCTCCCTCACTAGCTTTAAGCACCAGCTGTCAGAGCAGCTCACAGATCACTGCACCTGTACATAGCTCATCTGTAAATAGCCCATCCAATCTACCTCATCCCCATACTGTATTTATTTATTTATCTTGCTCCTTTGCACCCCAGTATCTCAACTTGCACATTCATCTTCTGCATATCCTACCATTCCAGTGTTTAATTGCTATATTTTAATTACTTTGCCACCATGGCCTATTTATTGCCTTACCTCTCTTATCCTACCTCATTTGCACATGATGTATATAGATTGTTCTACTGTATTATTGATTGTATGTTTATTTATTCCATGTGTTACTCTGTGTTGTTGTATGTGTCAAACTGCTTTGCTTTATCTTGGCCAGGTCGTAGTTGCAAATAAGAACTTGTTCTCAACTAGCCTACCTGGTTAAATAAAGGTGAAATAATAAAACAAGTAAATAATAATAAATTAGGTAAACATGGTGGTTGCAACATCATGCTGTGGGCATGTGTTTCAGCAGCAGGGACTGGGAGACTCGTCAGGATCAAGGGAAATATGAACAAAGTACAGAAAGATTCTTGATGAAAACCTGCGCCAGAGCGCTCAGGACCTCAGACTGGGGTGAAGGTTCACCTTCCAACAGGACTCTAAGCACACAGCCAAGACAATGCAGGATTGGCTTTGGGACAAGTCCCTGAATGTCCTAGAGTGGCCCAGTCAGAGCCTGGGCTTGAACCCGGTCTAACATCTAAAAATAGCTGTGCAGCGATGCTCCCCTTCCAACTTGACAGAGCTTGAGAGGATCTGCAGAGAAGAATGGGAGAAACTCCCCAA
Source organism: Oncorhynchus clarkii lewisi (assembly GCF_045791955.1). Classification (NCBI taxonomy): domain Eukaryota; kingdom Metazoa; phylum Chordata; class Actinopteri; order Salmoniformes; family Salmonidae; genus Oncorhynchus; species Oncorhynchus clarkii. The sequence goes on from NC_092163.1 coordinate 57,240,652, forward strand.
ATATACGTGTGTCAAGCTTGTAGCGTCATACCCAAGAAGACTCGTGGCTGTAATTGCTGCTAAAGAAGCTTCAACAAAGTACTGAGTAAAGTGTTTCAATGCTTATGTAAATGTAATATTTCATTGTATTTTTTTTATTCATTTGCAAAAATGTCTAAAAACCTGTTTGAAATGTCATTATGGGGTATTGGGGTGTGTAGATTTGATGTGGAAGAAAACATTTAATCAATTTTAGAGTAAGGCTGTAACGTAACAAAATGTGGAAAAAGTCAAGGGCTTGAGTATAGATTTACCTTTTTGAGGGTTCTGTAAGTGCCTGTATAGAGTAATAGATCAAGTTTTTCCTCAAGGTTCTCAGTTGTATGCTAACACTATGCTTAGTAGCAAAGTTTTCATTATCAAGCATCTTAGCGCATTACAGTGTGGAAACTGTAGAGTTCAAGTCTAAAGAAAGGCACAACAAGCTACCAGAGCGTGTTATGTTATTACAAAAAGTATGTTGGTAGAATTAATAATCTAATAAAAAGCATGAGCTGGCGCGCACACGCAGAGAAAATAATTTTGTGCTTACTAACACCAAATAAACTGTAAGCTTTAAAAGTAAATAGAGTCGCACACTCTACATATAAACTCCCAGTAATTTATTTCACTCTCTTTATTTTTATTTTGTGAATAATTTCCTTTTTGTGAATAATGCCAAAGTGAAAAGGAGAAATACTTCAGCATGGGTAACAGCGAAATGACAATTTCAAGTATATAAAAAGACCTGTCCTGTAAGCCGAAAAATGTAGTCATTCAGACTATAATAGTGTATGTCGGACATTTCCCTTAAAAAATCATAGAAAAACATTAAAACTTCCTAGAATTGATTGACGCACCCATGAGTCAATCATTTAACATAATAAAAAAAATCTCATTCAATATCCATCTGTTTAAGATAGTGACATGTTTTTTTTGGTGTGGGCTGCATCTCAATCCACCCCATCCGCCTATGTCGGCCTTCTGCATCTGTGGTGGAAATTGGCAGAGCTACAATGCAGTTTGTCAAAATCACTCCTTCTCACGAAACCGTCTGTTGCTTCTGAACGATTTGACTAACATGACTCTATGAGAAGGTAAGACTCTCACGAACACAATGGTGTTGTCCGTTTTTTGTTCTGCGACCCTCACAAGTGTCACAGGACTAGTTTGAAGGTAACCCGATTCTAGTTTTTTTTAATTATTGAAGTTGGAAGTAGTTTTGTGGCCCCCCAAAAAAGGGGTTAAATATTTGTAAAAAAAAAATTAATCCTGAGCTTTCTTATACAGTATCTCCTAGATATCGGACAGACACTTCAAAACCTTTTTCCTTATGATTAATTTTTTGGACTGTCTGTTTTGCCATTTATGAATGTGTATTTAAATGCTTTTCTATGGGCTATAGCGTAAAAGGCCAAATTCAATATTTTATCAAATAACTACAAGGGTCTTAAAATTCTAAATCAAATAGCTAAATGAGCCATGGTATGACCATCTTAAAACAATTCCATATGTCAGCATAGACTTTTAGGGGTTAAATCACCAATTTGTTTCTTCCTATAGTAAATAAACCATATAGAGAGTTGAAATGCTCACTTTTTCAAAACAGCAACAATGATTGAGTAGATAGTCAAAGACCCCACTTTGCCCGTTTCCTATTTCTAGCATTGTATTTTTTGCTCTGTTATGAGTAATTTGAGCTGTTGAGAGGAGAGGATGCACATCTACATGGAGAGAGTGCTGTTGGAGTAGGCTCTTAGAGAGAAATTAGCAATCATGGCTTGTCATTGTCTGCCTGTCCTCATTGGGCTGACCTTCCATGGAAGTACCATCTCATCGCTGCACATCAAAAACTAGTGAGGAGCCTGACGACTGCACCATTTATCATAGAGACTTAAGATCATCTTTAAAGTTTGAGGAAGGTATAAAAGTAAACCGGATGAAGGTATGGGCTAACTAGGGTTGAGGCCTCAGTAATTGATGGTCAGATTGAGGCTAAAACACAAATTGGAGTAATTATCATATCAAATGTGTAATACAAAAGTATAAAAGGAAAGGGATTTCAACCACACACAGTTCTATCCCTGCATCACACACCTATTCTAAACATAGGATTCATACATTAAAATGTTCCAACAGCTAATGAAAAGCTAAATAAGTCCCATTTGAATTCCCTAGCAGGGAATTGAGTGATTATGTGCCCTGGCTGAATTTAGCAGAAAGCTATGGGAGGTATTTATAATCCAGCCCACGTGAGGGTCTTCTATTCAGTAGGCAACGGCATGAGCTTCCCATGACTTTCCAATCAGGTCATGGGATGTGTGACAACCCTTATGAGTGGATTAGATATAAGGTAGTGAAGCAGGTTGCAGCAATTAATTGGCAGTATTTTCCGACACACACCATTTTCAACTCCACTCCCCTGCAGAAGAATGTCTCACTGTGAGACACAATGGCTAATTGAGTGAGCCTTCTGATCATAAAGGCATTTCATTGCACACTTACTATCTTTTCAGTGATATTCAATATGCCATTACGAAAACTCAATTAAGGAGAGAAAAGGGTAATAGGTATGTGAAAAATGAGCAGTCATTAAAAATGTTCACAGCAAACCAGTGGCGTAGTGCAGTTTTGCGGGGCAACTCCTCAAGGTCCGAGCAATATATACACTACATAACCAAAAGTCTGTGGACACATGCTCGTCAAACATCTCATTCCAAAATCATGGGCATTAATATTGAGTTGATCCCCCCTTTGATGTTATAACAGCCTCCACTCTTCTGGGAAGGCTTTCCACTACATTTTGGAAATATCCATTTCATCTCAAAGGTGATCGATGTGGTTGAGGTCAGGGCATTGTGCAGGCCAGTCAAGTTCTTCCACACCGATCTTGACAAACCATTTCTGTATCAACCTCGCTTTGTGCACGCTTTGTCATGCTGAAACAAGAAAGGGCCTTCCCCAAACTGTTGCCACAAAGTTGGAAGCACATAATTGTCTAGAATGTCATTGTATGCTGTAGTGTTAAGATTTCCCTTCACTGGAACTAAGGGGCCTAGATCAAACCATGAAATACAGTCCCAGGGGATCCTAGGCTTGTGTGCGGCTGCTCGGCCATGGAAACCCATTTCATGAAGCTCCCGATGAACAGTTCTTGTGCTGACATTGCTTCCAGAGGCAGTTTGGAACTCGGCAGTGAGTGTTGCAACCGAGGACAGACTATTTTTACGTGCTACACACTTCAGCACTCGCCGTTCCGTGAGCCTTTGTGGCTCCTAGACGTTTCCACTTCACAATAACAGCACTTACAGTTGACCGTGGCAGCTCTAGCAGGTCAGAAATTTGACGAACTGACTTGTTGGAAAGGTGGCATCCTATGACAGTTCCACGTTGAAAGTAACTGAGCTCTTCAGTAAGTTCATTCTACTGTCAATGTTTGTCTATGAAGATTGCATGGCTGTGTGTTCGATTTTATACACCTGCCAGCAACAGTTGTGGCTGAAATATCCAATTACACCCATTTGAAGGGGTGTCCACATACTTTTGCATAGTATAGTGTATATATACAGTACCAGTCAAAAGTTTGGACACACCCACTCATTCAAGGATTTTTCTTTATTTTTACTATTTTCTATATTGCAGAATAATAGTGAAGACATAAGAACTATGAAATAACACATATGGAATCATGTAGTAACCAAAAAAGTGTTAAACAAATCAACAAATATTCTATATTTGAGATTATTCAAAGTAGCCACCCTTTGCCTTGATGACAGATATGGGAACTCTTCGCATTCTCTCAACCAGCTTCACCTGGAATGCTTTTCAACAGTCTTGAAGGAGTTCCAACATATGCTGAGAACTTGTTGGTTGCTTTTCCTTCACTCTGCGGTCCAACTCATCCCGAAAAATCTCAATTGGGTCGGGTGATTGTGTAGGCCAGATCATCTGATGCAGTACTCCATCATTCTCCTTCTTGGTCAAAGCCTGGTGGTGTGTTGGGTCATTGTTCTGTCGAAAAACAAATGATAGTCCCACCATGTGTTAACCAGATTGGATGGCGTATCGCTGCAGAGTGCTAGGGTAGCCATGCTGATTAAGTGTGCCTTGAATTCTAAATAAATCACCCACAGTGTCACTAGCAAAGCACCCGCACACCATCACACCTCCTCCTCCATGCTTCATGGTGGGAACTACACATGCAGAGATCATCCGTTCACCTAATCTGCGTCTCACAAAGCGGTTTGAACCAAAAATCTAAAATTTGGACTCATCAGACCAAAGGACAGATTTCCACCGGTCTAATGTCCATTATTCGTGTTTCTTGGCACAAGCAAGTCTCTTCTTATTATTGGTGTCATTTAGCAGTGGTTTCTTTGCAGCAATTTGACCATGAAGGCCTGATTCACACAGTCTCCTCTGAACAGTTGATGTTGAGATGTGTCTGTTACTTGAACTCTGTGAAGCATTTATTTGGGCTGCAACTTCTGAGGCTGGTAACTCTAATGAACTTATCATCTGCAGCAGAGGTAACTCTGGGTCTTCCTTTCCTGTGGCTGTCCTCAAGAGAGCCAGTTTCATCATAGTGCTTTATGTTTTTTGTGACTGCACTTGAAGAAACTTTCAAAGTTCTTGACATTCTGCAGATTGACTGACCTTCATGTCTTAATTAAAGTAATGATGGACTGTCGTTTCTCTTTGCTTATTTGAGCTGTTCTTGCCATAATATGGACTTGGTCTTTCACCAAGTAGGCGTATCTTCTGTATATCCTCTGCAGCAGAGGTAACTCTGGGTCTTCCTTTCCTGTGGCGGTCCTCATGAGAGCCAGTTTCATCATAACGCTTGATGGTTTTTGCGACTGCAATTGTAGAAACTTTAAGTTCTTGAAATTTTCCAGATTGACTGACATTCTTAAAGTAATGATGGACTGTCGTTTTTCTTTGCATATTTGAGCTGTTCTTGCCATGATATGGTATTTTACCAAATAGGGATATCTCTGCATACCACCCATACCTTGTCACAATACAACTGATTGGCTCAAACGCATTAAGAAGGAAATACATTCCACAAATTAACTTTTAACAAGGCACTCCTGTTAATTTAAATCACTTCCAGGTGACTACCTCATGAAGCTGTTTGAGAGAACGCCAAGAGTGTGCAAAGCTGTCATCAAGGCAAAGGGTGGCTACTTTGAAGAATCTCACATGTTTGTTTAACACTTTTTTGGTTACTACATAATTCCATATGTGTTATTTGATAGTTTTGATGTCTTCACTATTGTTCTACAATGTAGAAAATAGTCAAAATAAAGAAACTTGACTGATACTGTATGTAATGACCTTGTAACTTAGCATTGTTCATTCTGCTTTCCACAAACAGAACAAAATATGTAGTTTATAATGTACTGCATGTACTTGCTTGCAACAGGGAAATTGTGTACATTTTTACTGGAATTTACTTTGGTATACTTTGAACAATTCCTGTTTTATATAATTATAGTTTGTTGTTGTTGATGTGCTATTATGGGTGGCTTCATGAGGATAAATCATGATTCGGCTGTTCTGGAATCTGAGGGTTTAAATCCTGCAGATGGAGCGATGACCTTTTAATTTGCTCCATACAAGATCGATTACCAGCAAGTTCCTTGACATAGTACAGAAAGTGTAGTTGTTAAAGGCAGTACAGGACCTCAGAGTTAGCAGAATCAACCAACCTCCAAACTCTCTCTGGTACAGAGGCCTTTTAAAGTGGGCAATTGGTAACTCCTATTAAGTTATACTGTACTTCGTCTCTATTTTGTGATTCCTTCCCCTGTCCATCTCTCCCCAAGCTTTTCTTCACATGCTGTTCTAGGCCCTGGCATTTCAACATGACCCTTGAAAAACATTGGCTAATTAGTTCCCAAGGAAGCCACAATCCATCTTCCTGAGCTAGTGCTGTGTCCACCTCCCCATTCATACTCTCTCAGACTGAAATTAGAATGTCTCAAACTCCAGCCAGGGGCCTCGCAGAGAGAATAGACAAAACATTTTCACCACTGGACACTGAGAAAGCTTCTGGTCAGGTAAGATACCAAAATAAAGAGTGTAAAAACAGAGAAATAATAGTAATACTTCTATATTGTTTTACAGATATATTGTTATTCTGACCAAATGCTTTATTACAAATACATCACTGAGCGTCAGCTGCAGCCATACATTCTCCTAACAAATCCTATGTTGGTCCATCCCTTATCATAATTTTCCAGGATTCTGTGTCAAATGAAGTAGCACTGGGTTAATATATTTCAATAGCTTTTCAAACTAGTATACCATATAGTATATCCAAAACTGCAGATACAGTAGGCTGGTAGTTATTTTTCCTGGAACACTTACCCATTGTTCTCATGATTCCTGGAATGCCTGCCAATGGATCCAAGAGCACAATGAGGAGATGGGGGGGGGGGCCTTGCCTGTTTTTCATGTTATTTTGGCATTAATACGGTCATTAATACCAGTCACATGTCAGTTTGCAAACAATGTAAAAAATATATATTTCATCGGGTTAATAAAGCCGCATGAGTAAGGCAACTCCAAAATGCAAGTGTTTCAGCCTACCTCTGTGCTTTCTGTGGTGGTGGGGCTAGCCAGCAGAAAATAGAAGCATTGCGCCATGATTGGCTCAGTGTTTTGTCACTCATGAGGACACTACGTCATGGCCAAGTAGTAAGAAAATAGAAAATAGAAAATTCAAGCCCTTTGGCTCCTGCCATAGAATTACATGAGTAGTGCCCTTCCAAAAAGACTCAAGGTCATTGGCCACAGATAAAATGACATCAAATCACATTATATGTACAGTAGCTTTGATTGGACTAATCATGTCAACATCTTACTTTCAAAATCTTAGCTAGCAGTCATCATCATGAATCAACTCGACAATCTACTTGCAAATCCTTTTTAATCCTTGTCATATGAAGTGAAATAATGAAGAGAAATTATAGATAAAACATATTGGTGCTCATTGGCCATTGGACATAAACATTACACAACAAGTTGGAAATCTCAAATTCAACAATGAGTGGTTTGGAAGGAATCAGTCGCAGTGGCTAACTGCAAGCATTGCAACTAGGATGTCGGGAATAAATGAGCTCAGACTGGGAAAATACCTTTTGAACAGTCATCCAAATCCAACTTGGAATTGTAAATCTAGCCTCTTTTTCTTTCTTTGATTACAACATTTCACCACGAAGAACGGCTGCGCCACCTTCCTGTTCAAGTGAGCACATCACAAGGTGAGTCCAAAAATGTCTTATATGCTGCTGCAAAAATTATGTAATATGCAAGGGAGATATTTATACTGTAGCTAAGAAATAAATACTAAGTGTATGTTGTGTAGTAAACTTTTAATAGCACATGTGCCTCTGTCTTCACCTCTTAATTTCGCCTAATGTTACTGTTTTGACTCAATGGTGCACATGTAGCCTTTTACCTGTTTTTGAGAAATGTAATCATTGCATATTGTAAGAGCTTTCATTGTCTGGTTATATGCCCCCTTTATTTATCCTACGGTTCTGACTTGGTGTGCAGGGAAAACACTGAGAACGGCCCATGTTATGAATTCTGTCGCTGTACATTTCAAAAGCGCTGAACATACAGATATATTGACTACGTCTGTCCTGGCTCGTTCATTAATGTCTTAATCGAAATTATGGATTGCCTCTTGTCTGCTTGCCGTCCCCTTTTGCCATAGTTTGTACATCTCAATTGTCAGTAGAAACCACATTTGTTTAAGCAAGTCAGCCATATCAGCTATGTTTTTTTTAAAGCCAGTAAATGAGGCTGAATGAACTGTTTCGCTGCCAGACAAGGCTCAGCTGATAGCTAGATGTAGCAGGTGTTGGGACTCTGCTGGTGGGGCAGCTTTATGTAGGCCCTAACAGTTTGTGGGCACTGTTTGTCACCACAATTAATGTATTGTTTAGTGACTTTGCTGGCATGCACCCCACTTAGATTTTTTTTGCCCCACCAAGATTCACATGCTAAAATATTCACTGCTTACCATTGACCAAAGTCTACAGTGATTTAGAAAAACATGATATTACTGTTACTGTGTCATTCATACAGTTCGGCAGATACAGGGAGAAATTTATATTTATGAATGCAAAATGACCATGGCCATGTGTCTTTGTAACGCTCATTGTTGTAAGAATGGTTGGACCAAGATGCAGCGTGTGGTAGGTTAATCATATTTATTAATGAAAACCAGCAACAAAACAAGAAAGAGAAAACCAACTAAACGTAGAGCCTTGTAGGGCTCATCAGCAACAATATAAAAACAAGATCCCACACAAAACAGGTGGGAAAAGGCTGCCTAAATATGATCCCCAATCAGAGACAACGATAGACAGCTGCCTCTGATTGGGAACCATACCAGGCAAACATAGAAATGCAAAAACTAGAGTACCCACCCTAGTCACACCCTGACCTAACCAAAATAGAGAATAAAAAGGATCTCTAAGGTCAGGGTGTGACAGTCTTGTTACCTGTAATCTGAGAACTTAAAGTTTCCCACTGATCCTCCTGTATTTCCATGAGTAAATGGACATGCTATAGTAATCTGCATCATTCATTCAATCAATATGATGCTTTGTTTGTCAACATGGCCGTCATCATATATTTTGAGGTAGACAATTTTACACAACACAATTTTACTAAAATTCTAAATCTGGAACAGCTCTGTATGTATTTTTCCCTCTTTCTCTCCTGCAGTGCACTAGAATTTGTTTTGGTTCGTATAGTGTTCTGAGACTGCCTACTGTTTTTGAAAAAGTGATCCCTCAACGCATCACTTACATACTGTACCCCTCATTCATCCCCTTTACAATACAAGAATATCCTCTGCAAAGTAAATTTTGTAAATAAAAACAATCAGATCTTAACATGACCACGGTATAATGTGACTTCTTGTCCCATTTCCATTTCCATAAATATTTCCTTTATTTGGTTGTAATAACATTGCACAGTATGGGTGCCCATTTAACGTGAAAATAAGCTTTAGGCCTATTAAGTATGGCTTACCATTATCTCAATTTGTCAGTACTGGAAAATTAAAGAAGCATGCAGAATTTGCAGAATGCTTTGTTTGGATTAATGGTGCTGCAGTCCAGTGCACACACATTCATGTGGTTATTACTATCAATAAGAAGCTGAGGGTAGCGGGATGAGTGGGTCTGGTCCCTTTAGCCCATTTAGTCTGATAAAGTCAGGCAGAGACAGCGACAGGGTTATGGATAGAGATTCCATGATGGAAAGCAGAGGAAGATGAAAGAAAATGTAGGTCTGTGATGCAGGCAAGCAACCAATGCTGAAAAAAAGGCATTACCTTTTAATGTGTATAGTGGGTGGGGGATCTTCTCCCGTAAGAGCTTACCAACTGCATTGTGTCTCAATTTTGGTTTTCAGCATAGTGAAAGAACAACTTAATGTACTGTATGGGTCTACACTGAGTGTACAAAACATTAGGAACACTTTTCTAATATTCAGCTGCACCCCCCTTTGCCCTCAAAACAGCCTCAATTCGTCTGGCATAGAATATAAGGTATTGAAAGCGTTCCACAGGAATGCTGGCCCATGGTGACTCCAATGCTTCCCACAGCTGGATGTCCTTTGGGTGGTGGACCATTCTTGATACACGCGGGAAACTGTTGAGCATGAAAAACTCGGCAGCGTTTTAATTCCTGACACACTCAAACTATGTGTAGCCATAAAAGGTGGTTGGATGAATTATCAGCCACAACCTCTTCCCATGATCACTGACTAAAACCCATGGATAGTATGTACTTGGCAAGTTTCACAGTCTTCAACATCTTGAAACAGCAACACTGAGGAAGTTAAGTAAAACATTTTTTCAAGGGGTCTGTGGCACTATTAGTGGCACCATGGACAGTTCAGCACCATGGACAGTGTCGTGCAATGCATTGCTACAGAACAGATCCAAGTTCATGTACATCACAGCTCAATGCAGCACCACTCTGAGGAACAGCACTTCTGTCCAAGATTTCTAGAAGCCCACTCATTTCCTTAGTCATAAATCCTCTCTGGGATAGGGTCTAGTTTCCTGAATTCCCGCCTGACTGACGTGCCCAAAGTAATCTGCCTGTTACTCAGGCCCAGAAGTCAGGATATGCATATCATTGGTAGCATTTGAACACTTTGAACACTTTGAAATTTCTAGAACTGTTAAAATAATGTCTGAGACTATAACAGAATTGATATGGCAGGCAAAAATCCAACCAGAATATATTCATTTTGAGGTCCCAGGCTCTTATAATGGAAAACTATTTTTCCTATGTAAATCCATCTCCCATATTGCAATTTCTATGGCCTCCAATAGATGACAACAGTCTTTTTTCAATGTTTCAGGCTTGTGTTTTGAAAAACAAGCAAGAATTTTGAATTTTTGTGAGAAGAGCACCGGAACAATATCAGTCTTTCGGCGCGCGAGGGAGAGGGCGCGCGCTTACTAATTTTCCTTTCCTATTGAAGATACTACTTTCCGAATTAAATATTATAGTTTATTACATTTAGAATACCTGAGGATTAAATAGAAACATTGTTTCACTTGTTTGGATGAAGTTTAGCGGTAGCTTTTTAGACTCCTTTGTCTGCATGTAGAACCAGTGGATTACTGAAATTGATGGTGCCAACTAAACGGGATATAAAGAAGGATTGCAAACAGAGAAAGATCTTCAAAAGTAAGTGATTTATTTAATCGCTTTTTGTGATTTTAAGAAGCCTTTGCTGGTTGAAAAATATGTTGATGTGGGGCGCCATCCTCAGACAATCGCATGGTATGCTTTCGCCATAGAGCCTATTGTAAATCGGACAACACTGTTAGATTAACAATAATTTACGCTTTTAAATGATATAAGATACTTGTATGTTCATGAATGTTTAACATTACAATTATTTATTTGAATTGTGCCCCCTCCAACATTCACCAGATGTTGTTGGCTGGTGTCCCTCAAGCATTATACTTCAGAAGCTACATTTTGTAATATTCGGAAGAATATTGTCTGAGAAAAGATTTGTACAGTTGTTCTGTCAGGTTTCCGGTCCTGTCTTCTGTCCTTATTGTCCTTGTTCAGCATGTGACACTCCAAGTATGTGAGTGCATCACAAAGTTTGTCTAGGGACACACAATTCTTGTTGTATTTTTCAAATATCAAATAGAGTGCTCAGAAGTAGAGGTAATATCCAACAAATTCATAGAATTTGACTCAGAATTTTGCTTGCGACAAGACAGACATCTGAGAAGACATATGAGCCATGACCTTGGGAGCAATAATAGGCAATAAACATAAATCCCCAATAGGGGGATGTTCAGTTCACTTTTCTTAGGTATTTCTCAACTTTAAGGGTTTTCTGTGCCCAGTGCATTTTATTTTGTTGTACAGTTCAGGATAATTCAATCCATTTGAATGGACAGTGGGCCACTGTTAAGAGGCACTCAGTGAGACTAATGTAAAGGTGACCTTCAGGAAAGCTGGTCCGTTGGTCAAAATCCATCTTGTGATCCAGGTTTATTTCTGGCTGGAGCCTTGCTAGTATTATCTTGCAGTGCATTGCGCACATATAGAAGATGTGTCCTACAGTTAGTTATACTCCTGTTGCGCACATATAGTTTAGCAACACAAGTTGTGTAAATACTATGTTTCTAGTGGATCGCATCTAATAATTTATGACATCTATTTAATAATGTTAACCGCACAACATCAATTTCCTGATGAAATAGCAGTTAGCACCTTGCAAAGATGCATTGGGAAGATCTTAAATCTGACCCAACACCCTGTGAGGCATGGTGAAACACATTCAGTTAAAGATTAACAAATGACAATTAAAAAGAATATCAAACCCATCTATGCCCATCAGCATTGCAGTTCTTGAGACACTTAAACCAGTGTGCCTGCCCCATTCAAAGGCACTTAAATATTTTGTCTTCAAATCAAATCATTCAAATCATTCACCCTCTGAATGGCACACATACACAATCCATTTCTCAATTTAACCGGTCTCCTCCCCTTCATCTACACTGATTGAAGTTGATTTAAGGTGACATCAATAAGGGATCATAGCATTCACCCGGATTCACCTTGTCAGTCTACTGTATGTTATGGAAAGAGCAGGTGTTCCTAATGTTTTTTACACTCAGTGTATATATTGTATCACATCCACTCTGAGCTCAGCTGGCACTGTGAGCTTAACTAAGGGCTCAGTTCAATCAAACCAACATTGTCATTTTTTTGCTTTTTTGCTTTCCCCGTAGACAAATACATTGGTTTTGTTATTTTGTTTAAGACACTATAAAAACAGTACATGGACTCCTCTCACATACAGTTGAGACCTTCAGTTGTCAGAGTGAGAAGTGTATGTGTGCAAACAGCTGTTGTGTAAACAAAGGCACCGAGTAAACATTGCTATAGTAAGATTGATTGAATCTGGCCTTAAGAAAGCCCCTCTGCCTTCCTCTCCAACCCCACCTGACATCACAAAGAGATACATGTGATCTTGAGGGTCCTCATGTAGGCCAACCCAACCAGGAGGAGTGGGAGGCTGATCCAGTGACACATCCTGTGATTCAGGACTTTAACATTGTTATTAAGAAAATAACATTAGGTTACTATAGTACAGCATGTGCTCAAGTGCATCTGTAATTCTTACAGTACCTGTGAATGCTTTTTAAAGATCTAGATCATCCTGTAATATTTCAAATTCCTAGAGGTCTTACAAACTAATTCAGTTGGCCAAAAGGCCACAGCTCAATCAAATATACATGACTATAGCACAATATCTTTCTACAGGTCGTGAGAGGTAGCATGTGAGGTAGCAGCTCTAGGAAATACCTTAAGCTGACATCAAGGTTTTATTGTCTGTACCTATTCAGGCTGCATGACATAAAATGTTGCAGCTCCAGCATGTCTACAGCAGGTTTTAACCTGGTCAACCCCTCAAGCCTGTTCTCGTCCCATTTTCAGAAATCAGCCCTAATCGGTGGTGATGGTAAGGGCACATTTCAATGTGTTTCACACTGGAAGACTTCTGAGTCGACTCCCATGCATAATATCCATGCAATTCTGCCTCAGACAGATATGTGCTGTAATCTCTTTGAAAATGAGCACTTGCACCATATAAGAACCTCAAACCGCTGAGTTTCAGGAATAAGAGGGAGGAAAGGACAGAGCCATATTGTACTGTACACATGCCCTTGCTTTTGAGCATAGAATGTGTTCTTTGGTCCAAAAATCTAAACTACTATTGTGTTCCAACCAGCAGCAAAATATCATAATTACATTTACCAGACACTCTTATCCAGAGCGACTTACTCACTGTGTGAATACGTACAGTACTTTTTTTCCATACTGGTCCCCCAAAGCCTTGGCGTTGCAAGCACCATGCTCTTCCAACTGAGCCATGATGTTCAGAAACCTTGATGTAACTGCTTAAAGAGATTGAATGGGATCTTAAGCACTTACAAATTCGTAACATACCAATTGCACAACAAAAACATTTGTAAGGAAGATTTGTTTGTAACATATCATACAAAATGGATGACGTTGTACACAATTGTGCAACATTTATGCTGACCCGTTTTTGCTCACGAGCGCTACTTTCATAACTACTGGTTGAAATTATACAAAAGCTCTGTACCATCACCTTCAACAGACCCTGGAAACAAATCTTCCTTACTGCATTGTATTTTCATTTTTTTCTGTCCTGAAGCAAACAAATGTGATGAGTGGCAAAGGATGGTATGACAGGCTATTGCTATGCATGTGGTATACAGTACAAGTGCATTTTTAGTACACGTGTCAATGAAAACAGAGAATGTCTACCGACCAGTGTAACGTAGTTAAAGATAGATACTAATAAATACTGTGGAAGGTATCTGAGACAAAATAAAACAGGATTTAGACTCAACCCTATTTACCTATCTACCTCTGTGTCAGTCTGACTCTCCCCTGCTGTCCTTCAGTCCACAAATAAAGGAATAAACACCATTTACGGTTTATCGAACCAAAGGCATCCCTTTGTGTCCCCTAACTTAATTTATGTTGGTATGAAACCTGTGCTGGCCACACCATACATGACAACAGTAGAAGATGTGCATCCCCTCGAGACTGCAGACCCCTCTTTGTTCATGGGGCAGGTGCCATATGGACAGGAAGACGTTCAGCTCTGTTGCCTCAATAAATTGTTGTTGACACTGCCCTCTAGAGATGTGTGATAGTGCATTAGTACTGCAGACCTTATCCCAGACAGCAGTCTTCTGCACTGAGGCCAGTTCCTCTACAGCAGTGCAATTAGATGCTCCAGGGAATAAGACTGTCTTTAGCCATTTATGACAACTTTTTCCTTCTATTTTTCTATTTTTATGTAACCTCTCTCCTTGTTTTATAGGCAAGGTCATTCAAAATACAAATATCTTTATACAATCCACTGACCAAAGAGAATCAAATATGCCACCATTTGCTCCAAATCCATTGTTGTAAGCTACTGCTATTTATCTAAAAATCAGAGTGCATACTTTATACTCAATAATATTGGGGATTACAACCTGGTCTGTGGGTGGAAGGGAACATAGGATAGGATAAACCCTACAAATATGTTGCATTATGTGAACCTTGAAGCAACTTCAGGTGTCTGTTTGTACACAGTGAGAAGATTTCATCTTGATTTGTTCCAGTAGCAACGCTGTCTCTGAGTTCAAAATCTAACTCTGCTGATTTGATGACATTTTGTGAGCACCTGCAGTGAGTGCATAGAGGATAACATATGCATATGCCTTATTCAATCTATTGTGGATGATTTTCAAGAATTGGCCAAATGGACAAATGCAGACCTTACAAATAAAGTATGTGTGGACACTAAATTCACAATAACATCCATACCTCATTTGCATTTGGTCATGGGACATACTCATGATAAAGAGTAAAGGAGGGGAGAGAACCTGACATAATCCTACACTTGCATTAGGAGTTTGGCGCAGGCTACTGAAATGTGAATATTGGGGCAAAGGGTTTAATGTTTTTTTTTAATAGAAGGGCAAGGTGCACTTCGGGATTAATTCATAGTTTTTCATGGTGATGACGCTCATGGTTTTGGTGCTATAGTATAGTGCCAGCTAAAGATGCTGAAACTATCCAGGTTCATTGCGTTAATGTACAGTAGAATAAGGCGTTGCAGTATTCAGGAGGTTATAATGATCTTTAAAAACCTTTTCACTAAAGAAAAACAAAATCCTGCAGAAATAAATCGGTTTAGTGGACAGAATTAGAGGGGAAGGGTTTAGAGCCAGGGTAGGATTAAGGAAAATTGTGTGAAATAAAGAGCGAGTGATCAGGAGTGACTGTGTGCTTGCGTGTGTGCTGGAGGGCGGGAGGATAGAGCGCGCGGGTGAGAGAGAAGAGCATTGACTGAGAAGCATAGATTTTCATCCAACCTATATCATTTTTTTCTAATCATCGACTGCACTGCTTAACGTTGATTGTCTAGCAGGAAAATATTTTTCTACGCAGTTGAGGAACCGTTTCAGTTGACGATTATTGGTCCTCTTTGCTGTAATTTAAGTGTTCTTGGAACGAATTTATCATATTTCTATTTATACTTGAACTGCATCATGAACAGTTTGTGGGCACCTCTCGATCTCACACCTTTGGAATGGTGGGGATTACGCAGCCGACAAATGGGGAGCATGTAAACGCAGATGGAGTTTGGGATTTATTGCAAAATAAGGGAAAGATGACTGTCTTCTCTTTGTGTCTCCTCTTGTTCGCAGATCTGCTGGATTTAGCCGTTGGTAAGTCATCATTTATGCATAAACACAGTATGTGAGAGTTGAATAAGAAAAAGCCTCTCACATTTTAAGAATTCGTGAGGTCATAATTTCGGAGACGCTGTGGAAGGCAGATGGCTGAGTCCATGTACATTTGAAACAGTTTAAATGTTGGCCGCTCATATTATGAACCATAGCATTCAATATGTATGCACATATAATTGCCTAAACTTTTCCCCATTCCGATAAAGTGAATGGTTTCCTTGAAGACCCTAGAATGGTATTCCTCCGCAGCTTCAGTTTTGACTGCTGGCATCCTCAGATATGGTATCGTTGGGTAATAGGGTTTGGTAAAGGAGAGCATAGATGGAGGAAGTGTGCATCACACATCATGGTATTTCTTGCAAATGGTCCATAAACTTTACAGTGTGAAATCAAGTAATTATCTTCTTCTTGTTATTTTATTATGATTGTAATCATTACTACTTCAGATCGCTAACAGATTTGCTGCCTGTGAGTTATGGCATTCAACTACCGTTATGTTTCGGGCTCCTCGGCGACTCACATTGAATGCAGCCTTAGCTCAAGTGTTCTCCACAGCCCATGAATACAGCCAGGACCAGACTTCTAATAATAACAAAATATCAGTAGCCTTCTATCTGTGAATGAAGACAATTGATACATTTACTTATCTCCTACATATAATAGTTATAATGGAACTTTAAATGGAACTACTGGAAGTTTCTCATAAGATCAAGGCATTGTGTACTGCTGCATATTTTTGTAAACAATGGAAGGCTATTCCATGGGCTCCTGGGGTCTTGCATTAGGCTTACATTTAAGCTTACATGCTGTAGCCAAACTAGGCTACAGCACAGTCACTGTTAGAGTAGATTTCGGTTATTTGTCTGACACTCAAAGATCTGACCAGATTCTACAGCATTGAAGCACACATTTTTCCGTAAAGTATCAATATGTAACTTTTTAGGCCACCTGACAAAATTCACATAGAAATGTGATGTATATATACACTACCGTTCGAAAGTTTGATGTCACTTAGAAATTGACTTGATCTGGAAAGAAAATAATTTTTTGTATAACATCAAATTGATCAGAAATACAGTGTAGACATTGTTCATGTTGTGAATGACTATTGTAGCTGGAAATGGCATATTTTTTTATGGAATATCTACATAGGCGTACAGAGGCCCATTATCAGCAACCATCACTCCTGTGTTCCAATGGCACGTTGTGTTAGCTAATCCAAGTTTATAATTTTAAAAGGCTAATTTATCATTATAAAACACTTTGGCAATTATGTTAGCACAGCTGAAAACTGTTGTTCTGATTAAAGAAGCAAGAAAACTGGCCTTCTTTAGACTAGTTGAGTATCTCGAGCGTCAGCATTTGTGGGTTTGATTACAGGCTCAAAATGGCCAGAAGCAAAGAACTTTCTTCTGAAACTCATCAGTCTATTCTTGTTCTGAGAAAAGAAGGCTATTCTATGCGAGAAATTGCCAAGAAACTGAAGATCTCGTACAATACTGTGTACTACTTCGTTCACAGAACAGTGCAAACGGGCTCTAACCAGAATAGAAAAAGGAGTGGGAGGCCCCAGTGCACAACTGAGCAAGAGGACAAGTACATTCGAGTGTCTAGTTTGAGAAACAGACACCTCACAAGTCCTCAACTGGCAGCTTCATTAAATAGTACCTGCAAAACACCAGTCTCAACGTCAACAGTGAAGCGGCTACTCCGGGATGCGAGTTGCAAAGACAAAAAGCCATATCTCAGACTGGCCAATGAAAATAAAAGATTAAGATGGGCAAAAGAACACAGACACTGGACAACTCTGCCTAGAAGGCCAGAATCCCGGAGTCGCCTCTTCACAGAACACTATTGGCAATCTCTCAACCAGCTTCACCTGGAATTCCCACATATATGCTGAGCACTTTTTGGCTGCTTTTCCTTCACTCTGTGCTCCAACTCATCCCAAACCATCTCCATTTGGGTTTGAGGTTGGGTGATTGTGGAGGCCAGGTCATCTGATGCAGCACTCCATCACTCTCCTTAGCCCTTACACAGCCTGGAGGTGTGCTGGGTCATTGTCTTGTTGAAAAACAAATTATAGTCCCGCTAAGCGCTAACCAGATGGGATGGCACTTCGCTGTAGAATGCTGTGGTAGCCATGCTGCTTAAGTGTGCCTTGAATACTAAATAAATCACAGAGAGTGTCACCAGCAACGCACCCCCATCAAAACCCAAAAATAAACCAAAAATTGGAACCAAAAATAAAACATTTGGACTTATCAGACAGAACAAAGTACAGATTTCCACCGTTCTAATGTCCATTGCTCGTGTTTCTTGGCCCACGCAAGTCTCTTCTTCTTATTGGTGTCCTTTAGTAGTGGTTTCTTTGCAGCAGTTCGACAATGAAGGCCCGATTCAAGCAGTCTCCTCTGAACAGTTGATGTTGAGATGTGTCTGTTACTTGAACTCTGTGAAGAATTTATTTGGGCTGCAATCTGAGGTGCAGTTAACTCCGATGAACTTATCCTCTGCAGCAGAGGTAACTTTGGGTCTTCCTTTCCTGTGGCGGTCCTCATGAGAGCCAGTTTCATCATAACGCTTGATGGTTTTTGCGACTGCACTTGTAGAAACTTTAAGTTCTTGAAATTTTCCGGATTGACTGACATTCTTAAAGTAATGATGGACTGTCGTTTTTCTTTGCATATTTGAGCTGTTCTTGCCATGATATGGTATTTTACCAAATAGGGATATCTCTGCATATAGTCCCGCTAAGCGGGACAACTGATTGGCTCAAACGCATTAAGAAGAATGAAATTCCACAAATTCACTTTTAACAAGGCACTCCTTTTAATTGCTGTAGACCTACACCTACACCTGCATTGCTTGCTGTTTGGGGTTTTAGGCTGGGTTTCTGTACAGCACTTTGAGATATCAGCTGATGTACGAAGGGCTATATAAATACATTTGATTTGATTTGAATTGAAATGCATTCCAGGTGACTACCTCACGAAACTGGTTGAGATAATGCCAAGAGTGTGCAAAACTGCCAACAAGGCAAAGGGTGGCTACTTTAAAGAATCTCAAATATATAATATATTTCGATTTGTTAATCACTTTTTTGGTTACTACATGATTCCATGTGTGCTATTTCATGGTTTTAATGTCTTCACTATTATTCTACAATATAGAAAATAGTGCAAATAAAGAAAGTCCCTGGAATGACTAGGTGTGTTCAAACTTTTGACTGGTACTGTATATTTATGATTCTCATTGATAGATCTGGTAGATCTGTTCTTTGTGTGCTATTTCTATGTTTCATTCTTAAATTTAGTTTTTGCTCTTTTACCCTTCGGTTTTGTACACCAGCTTCAAACAGCTGGAAATACAATATTTTGGGTTATGGAAAATATATATTTCACAGCAATTTAGATGGTACAATGATTCTCTACACTATACTTGCTTGTTTTATCACATAAACTGAAATAAGTCTAACTATACTAATTTTAGCAACCAGGAAATGGCGAAGCAATTTATGCATAGTGCATCTTTAATACCTAGATGCAATCTATAGGCTGCCTTTTGACTGTCCTATTCCATTCATAAAAGGTTTGAAACACATAAGAAATTTGAAATACAGTGATTGAGCAGTCTAATCAATTGGTCACTGAATGCAAAGGATGGAGGCAAAATACTATAAGTCATTAGTTTTCATTTGAAGGAAAGGGAATTGAGGTGAAGTGAAAAAATGTGGGCAGAGTAAATTGATTCTGGTGGGTGGAGTGAGGCGAAAAGGTTAAGGAAAGGGAATGCAAATCATCAATGATGCTGCTGCACCTTTAACCAATTGAGGGAGGGAAAGCTTTGACACTTTCCTATTCAACCAAGCATGACACTGATTTTGAAGTCGCATGCAGGGCTACCTCATCAAGACAACATGAGCCTGGCTCATGTCCTCTACATATACCCCCTATGACCTCGTACCCCATGAAAGACCGTCCCACAGTTGGGCGCCATTGTCACTGGTGGGATCGGAACCCTATTCTGCCACATGAGAAAACAACGTCATGACCATTAGACCAAGAAGCAACTCCCTCAAGGGCTGAGGGTGATACTAATTTTGAAGATGCAGGCAGGGCAACCTCATCATGATTTCATTAGCCAGACTCATATCTGCTACAAAATATCAGGGGACAACTCTGTTTCTAGCGAAAGCGTAGTTAGGAATGTCGGGCTACTTGCCACTAGATCCATGCTGCTCTGAAAATGCAGTGCATATGCCTACATTGGCCCACTGCATTCTAAGCAGCATCAACCCTTCACTTCCCACTCCACTCAAGTCAGTGAGCCCTCCATTGACGTTCCACTGACGCTTTCCCAAGGGAGCTCTTATTGTTCGAGGGTAAGAGAACGAGAGGAAGGTGTCATAGTAGTTTAGATTAGAACAGCCCTTTAGTCTCTCTTGTATTATTTTGTGTGTGTGTGTGTGTCATAACCTGACATTGAAAGAGTAATATTGTTGACAAGGACAGAGTCTGGCCACAATTGTGTAACTATATAAATAAATTATAATAATACAGACATTTATATAGTATTTTTCAATGGATCTAAAAAATCTGTACACTGAGAAACACCACATCCAGCACCAATGTATAGCACCTACATGGGTAATGCATGACAGCCATTTTAAGATACTACTCACCTCACATCAGCTATCACAGTGGAGAGATGAGGGAGAGATTTTCCATGATTAGATGGCCATGATTATATGAGGGTCCAGGTTGGATGTTTTCCCACACATGTACTAAAAAGACATTCTGTTTTACCCACATACAAATGGACATGGTATAGATACACAGCAATAGTTTCTCATTTAGTGCAGCAGGTAGTCCAGCGGTTAAGAGGTTGGGCCAGCAACCTAAAGATTGCTGTTTTGAATCTCTGGGCTGACTAAGTTAAATCTGCCGATGTGCCGTTGAGCAAGGCACTTAACCTTAATTGCTCTGGATAAGAGTGTCTGCTAAATGAGAAACAAATTTACTAATCTACTCCTTTTGCATTCCAATGCAGCTCTGTCTTCAATGTTTCTTGGCAGCATTGTCCAACTATGGGCATGTGTATTCTCATTTAAACGTTTTGCTCTCTTTTGTTCTCTGTGAGTCAACTCTGCCAGAGCAGCTGAATGCCTAGTGGTTGTTTATATGTCTAGCTGGGCACTCTTTGTAAGTACCCCCCATATGGAGAGATGTTTTTATTCATCTATATGGATGTGCACATTGTGGCAGCACAATGTCGTCTCTTATTGCAGAATCTCAAATACTTGTATTTAATTACTGTCCCTGTCATGTTTTGAGTCTGTGGATAACACACAAGCCTAAGGATATTTTGTATTGATTTATAACCTGCTGTAATGTATTCCATGTCAATTATTCAGGTCATAGAGCAGAGTTTAACTTTCTACAATGAACTACAGTAGCTAGCCATAATCCTATTTCCCCACATTGCCCTCTCCTCCACAGGGTCAGGGTCTAAATGCAAGCAGAATAAAAAATACATGAGACACCCAATATCAATGCAGAGGACACATTTTGTCAGCATACATTTTACATGAGTGATGCGTTTTTTCATGCTTTATACAATTTCCTCTAAATTGTTTGTAAATACCACTAGATAGATTCATTAGATATTGTTTTGTAATATAACATCCTTATTACATGGATACATGGTCTTGGTAAACCAATATGAAAAGGAAATGAAGTTGAAATCTCAACTCTAAACGGCTGGAAATGGGTTCAAAGGGCAACGTGGGGAGAACAATGTCATGTGTTTTGAATTGAATCAGGAAAAAGGATGTGGTCTCATAATGTGTTGCTGGTGTTATCTGATAGGAACATCTCTCCATTACAGGGATAAGGATAGTAATAATCGCTGTTCAGGCACACCAGGGTCAGAGGGCATAGGGATACTGAACATCGTGTGTTATTCCAAGTCCACGACACAAATACTGTGTGGTGGTTAAGCACTGTAGTTGAATTTCTGCTCTGTTATAGGCCAATGTGCTGATTTAGTTTTAATCAACCCACATCTCGTGATTGGATAATGAAATATTTGATATTGTAGTTTTACATACAGCGTTCTTTTTTGGTTTGGGCTTTTAGTCTGTTTAGTCCCTTTCTAGATCAGTATAAGTCGTTATCTTGGACGTTTACTTTGATGGCTTGCTTCGCTCCATGGCAGGCTGTCCAACATGCAGTGGATCATAACAGTGGGGGGAGATTTAGTGGGGAGTTAAAAAGTTGTGTGTTGGAGTTGATCTGAGGCTTTCCTGTTCACCGTCCTCGTCTGCTAGTGACAGCTGGGCTTGACTCACAGGAAGTATGAATAGATATTGGCAGGAAAGTGGGCTGTGGTGGCTCCTCCATCAACCAATCACCAGGCTTTATTTCAGCAGTTATATAAAATGATTATGAACAAATCTAAAGCCTACCCTCTGTGTTTTTTAATTTGCATTTTATTTCGCTATTGTGTGGTCAGCGCAGCTACCTTATTCATTTGATATGTGTCTTTTTTACATGCAGGGTCATAAACCATGCATTGTGTTTCCGGAAACATGTTTGAGATTAGAGATCTGTTACGAACAATATCCTGAACAATGTTTTAGTAGAGATGTTTTTGTTCCGCCTAGATTATAGAACAATAATTGCCTGTTGTATTGCCAGTCACTATTGTCCACAGAAAGTTCATTTTGAACTTTTTTAATCTAGCAAATTGGACCTTCTGAAGCCTTGTGATGCCTTAATGTCAAAAGAGGGCTGTACAAATCCACAAAGAACACTGTGACTCACATATTACAATTTTTCTTCAAGATTTTCAACGTTTCCCTCCATGTAAACCTATAGCGTGCAAGTTATTCGGTTGTTATAGAATATCAAATTGACCTTACATTGCCTTTGTAGTATTGTGTAGCTCAATATTCTGTCCCCCAGTTTTGTGTTCTGTCAAATGAAGAAGAGAGAATGAAGAGGAGAGAGGAGGTGGGGCTTGAGCCTTCTTCCTAATTAACTGTAATGTGTTGTTTAGATTCCACCAATACACAATGTTCCACACTGCTGCTCAATTATGCTGCTCAGCTGCCGTATAAAAACACTTGTATAAACCGGTGTGTACTCATCTGGTTTACTCATTTTCCTATCATCAAATAGACCCTACAGAGTTTGCCTTACATTGCCACACTCAAGAATGTATGCCAGTATTTTTGTTTACTCTCTTCTTCAGATAGTGGTATAGTTTGGGAGGAATGGCTTTAATTTAGTTTTTAGTTCCTAATCACATATTTTTTAAAGATTCATGTCATGATATGGCAATATATGAATCTGTTTTATATTTTATGGCACTATATTGAGCCACATGTTAAGAATAAACTGAGGAAACCACCAAAGCCCAGAGGGTATTTGCATGTGTCAGATCTATTTGCCTTTCAGGTAATGGGTAAACCATGCCTCTAACATTTTGGGACCAGCTTAAAATGCTCTCTTTGTTAAAAAACAGTATTTGTAAATCCATTAAAGGAGGAGTTAGCTTTTGTTTCACAACCAAATATATATTCTTGATGTAAATGGGATGTAATAGAATGGTCCAGACAATTTTTTTTTTTTTTTTACTTACAAGCGATTAATTTCCTCATCCTCGTTGTGCTGTACATGGGCTCTGAAAACATAACAATGTGTCATTTTAAAAAATGGAAATGGTCTCAGTATAGTGATGCAGGTCTTTGGATGTTGTACACATGAAATTGTGTCATTTTTTTTTTTTACTTATCTGCAACGGTATATTCCATTTTGTGCGACTTGAGCTGCTTCCCCTATCCAGCTGTTCCATTTTCTGGGTAGCCAGCTGCTACAGGTAACTGCAAAAATAAAGGAAACACCAACATAAAGTGTCTTAATAGGGCGTCGGGCCACTACGAGCCAGAACAGCTTTAATGCTCCTTGGCATAGATTCTACAAGTGTCTTGAACTTCCTGTGTGGAAGCACCTGTTTTCAATATATTGTTTCCTAGGGTGGCAGTGTAGCCTAGTGGTTAGAGTGTTGGACTAGGAACTGAAAGGATGCAAGTTCAAATCTCCAAGCTGACAAGGTACAAATCTGTTGTACTGCCCCTGAACAAGGCAGTTAAGTTAACCCACTGTTCCTAGGCTGTCATTGAAAATAAGAATGTGTTCTTAACTGAGCTAGTTAAATAAAATTATATTTTGGCAGTTACATGTAGACTAGATGGAGAGGTATTGCTCGAGTAAAAAAAAAAGAAAAAGTAATATAACGTTGCGGATAAAGTTTTGAATGACACAATTTCATGTGTACAACATGTAAAAACCTGCATCACTATATTGAGAACTTCTCCATTTCCAAAAGGACATATTTGGCTGTTTTTGGAGCATTTGTTCATATTTTTAAAAGCCCCCATACTGCACCTCACGGATTAGGTAATCCATCTCTGGTTGGGGTAAGTTTCTCAAAAATATTTGAAATTGCAAACGAAGTGTCTGGACCCTTCTTTAACATAACGTTTACATCAAATATAGAGATTTGGTTGTAAAAAAAGCTTAATTAACCTTTAACATATTTTATTAACGGAATCCACATAAATGGGTTCTGCATCCAAGATGACTTGTTGCCAAGTTGTCTTAGGTCCTAGGGAACACCAAAGGGCTTACATCTCCCCCAATGTGAATAATGCAACAGAATCTGTAGCCATTATGCCAAATTGATCTTCCCTCGCTGCCATAATACCCACCTCTTGTGTAGGGTAGTTGGAAGAAATAAAAGAGAAAGTCCTGGCAGATGAACTTTAAGTGGCCTGTATGGATGCAATGCAGTCTGCCATCCCAGTCAATGGGATCAGTCAATATAATAAAAACTACGATTAGTGGAGATAAGTAAATGCCAGGGGAAAGAGAGTTCAAAAAGCATTGTAACTTCCCTCTCTGCCCTGAAGTCCTGCACTGATTTGAATTGAATTGATTTGATTTTGGACTGTCTTGAAAAGAGCTAGGTTGCTGCCCTGTTTGACTTGTGTGAGATTTTGAAGGTACTCTGATTCCTCTAGAAGCTGTTGTTGCAGAGATAGGTAAACAAAGGATAGGCTTGGCTCTCGGGGTTCAAACAGTTAAGCATAATATTTCAAATCAAATCAAATGTTATTTGTCACATGAAATGTTTACTTACAAGAAAATATTTATTAAATAAAATAAACTAAAGTAAAAAATAAAATAATAAGTAACCCCAAAAAATTACATAACAATATTTGTTGTGGCTTCTTTCCATGATCTCTATAGAGCACATGGTGGAATTTAGAGGTAGGTTCCCTCCCTTGATAGAAAAATTGCAAAAATTCTGACATCTTTGGCAGTATACAATAAGCGTCACCCGTTATAACGTGGTATGTGTGAGTCGTTTGTACATGAAAGCTTTGTGCCTTGCTCAAAGTAGCATAATACCAGTGGCGATTTTAGCATGTAAATCTTGGTGGGGCAAACAAAAAAATATGTTTTTAGATGCATACCAGCAAAGTCACTACACAACACAACACTAAACAATACCTTAATTGCACTATAACGGTGACAAACGGTGCCCACAAACTGTTAGGGCCTACATAAAGCTGTCCCAACAGCAGAGCTTTCTTTTCAGCAACATGGAGTAAATCCTTACCACTGCTACACCTGGCTATCAGCGGAGCCTTGTCTGGCAGCGAAACAGTTCATTCAGTCTCATTTACTGCCTTTTAAAAAAACATAGATGATATGGCTGACTTGCTTAAACAAATGTGGTTTCTACTGACAATTGAGATTTACAAACAATGTCATAAAGGAACGATGACCGGATGAGAGGCAATCCATAATTTCGATTAAGACATTAATGAGTGAGCTAAGATAGATGTAGTCAATATAACAATTTGTTCAGCACTTTTGAAGGAAAAAGGAAACGGCACACTGCTCTTGATAGTATCACTGATATTTAATAAGCCTCACAGCCTTTGTCAGAGCTTTTGTGATTTTTTTTTAATTATCACCCTTATGTAGACCTAGCCCCACCCACATCCGTTCCACGCATCGAAAGGGGTTGGAGGCGAAGGAAAAACAAATAAGTGCTACCAAATATAACAATATGCATTTCATAAATATTACAAAAGTGTGTAAATAAGACGTATTAAACACGCCTGTAAAACCACAATGAGGACATAGTAAGTTTTCATTATTCATTGGGTACATCGTACGAAAAACATCAGAATAATCTTAAATAGGGACATAATTCATGTTCAAATTCACAACATAACATACATACATAGGCATTTCATCATTAAGTCCTTTAGGAAATAATGTCTGGAGGGTGAAAATCCAAAAACATTCTCTTTTACTCAGAGTATTATTAATATCACCTCCCCTGTCTGATATCTTAACTTTCTCTATGCCACAAAATCTAAAGGTAGAAATGTCATGCTTTAGGTCATTAAAATGTACTGCGACTGGATAATCCCTGTCGTTTCTCCTGAATGAACGTTCAGCACTTTTGAAATGTACAGCCACAGAATTCAGAACATGGGCCGTTCTTACAGTATTCTCCCTGTACACCAAGTCAGAACCATAGGATAAATAAAGGGGGTATATAAGCAGACAATGAAAGCTCTTACAATATTCGATGACCCCATTTCTCTAAAACAGCCTATAGGCTACATGTGCACCACCAAGTCAGAACAGTAGGCTAAGTTATGAGAGGGAAATGGACCAAATTATTAGGATAAGGCACGTGGGCTACTAACAGCTTACTACACAACATACACTGAGTATAACTTTTTTTTAGCTACAGTATACATATCTCCCTGGCATATACCATAATTTATGCAGAAGCATACAATCAATTTCTAGACTCACAGTTGTGCTGTGCTCACTTGAACAGGAAGGTGGCGCGACGGTCCTTCTTGTGAGGAAACTTTGTCATAAGAATTTGCCATCAAAGTCTGGCATTCTCTGGATTTATGGTGCTTTCAAGACAACTGGGAACTCAAAGGAGAAAAAATGGGCGAATCATGACATAAGTTATCTTTCAGTCGGAGCCCTAGAAAGAGGACCGAGTTCCCGAATTGTAATTCCAAGTTGGGTGACTTTTCAAAACATATTTTCCCAGTCAGAGCTAGTTTTTCCCCCCGAGTTCCCTGTTGTCTTGAACTCACTGAAGTCTGAGATTTCCCAGTTATGATTTTCAAGTTGTTTTGAATGTGTCAGAAGTCATACTGACTTGATAGCATGGCCAAAGTTTTCAACATTTTCTGGGCCATGGTGTTGCTTGTGAATATTATCCTTTTAAGCTTGGAAAAGAGACTCTTAAACCCAGATTTGGACCACACACCCTCTCCACCGAATAGCAGGCAGGGGAAACAAAATAGGAATTGCATTTGCAACACTTGCAGTTAGCCACTGATTCCTTCCAAACCACTCATTGCTGAATTTGCTATTTCCAACTTTTTGTGTAATGTTTATGTCTAATGGCTGATGAGCACCGATACGATTTATCTATAATTTCTCTTCATATGAAAATTATTGAAAAGGATTTGCCAGTAGATTGTCGACTTGATTCATGACAATAACTGCTTGTCTAGCTTGCTAACTAAGATTTTGAAAGTATGATGTTGACATGATCAGTTCAATCAAAGCTAATAGATATAACCTGATTTGACTTCATTTTATCTGTGCCCAATGATCTTGAGCCTTCTTGGATGGGCACTTCTAATGTAAGTCTATGGCAGCACCCAAGGGGGACTTGAACTTTCAAGCCTTCCCTGTAGATTTTGCGGTGACATAGTGTCCCCATGAATGTCACAACACTGAGCCAATCACGGCGCAACTAGAGAAGATTACCAACCGCTACGCTGTGTGCTAAGAGTGTGCAAAGTTGTCATCAAGGCATAGGGTGGCTACTTTGAAGAATATAACATATAAAATACATTTTGATTTGTTTAACACTTGTTTGGTTACTACATGATTTCATATGTGTTATTTCATAGATTTGATGTCTTCCCTATTATTCTACAACATAGAAAATAGTACAAATAAAGAAAAACCCTTGAATGAGTAGGTGTGTCCAAACTTAAGACTGGTATATATATATATATATATATATATATATATTAGCTAAACAGGTGGGTCCCAAAATAGGTTGTGCTCTGACATCTCTTCATCAGCAATTTCAGTATAGTCTTTCCTCACTGTTTCCTACATCCTAATATGGATTATGTGGTTTTGCTTATTGTGTTCAAACATGGCTGCTGAGTAATAACAATTTCTGTGCTTGGTAAATTGTTTCAGCGTACAATAGTGTTCCACTTATATCTGTGTTCATGGTTCATCACAGTGGGCTTAAGCCTCTAAGAATAGCAGTCCTAAGCACTGGTGATTTCTGATCTCTGTCAACACCTTAACTCATTCTTATCCTTTTCACTTCTGTCTGCCATTCATACAATGACATTCCTAAAGAGAGGCAGAACATCTGCCTGCCAGGCAGTGCTAGATTTATTCAACGTCACCATGACCTCAGCTTTAAACCATAGGCTTCTGCTTGTCCTTGATGCGTGCTATATCAAGGTTAGAAATGCACATAATAAAGTATCAACACGGATTCCATTAGCATTTATAAAGTATGTCAAATTTGAGATGATAAGACGAAAGATATGTCTTCACGCTGCGGTGCCTGTTCTAAAAAATGAAATATATAAGGAAGGACAGGCACATTTACTGGCAAAAATATTCTTCAAAGATCATCCTCAATGATTTGGTCTCTGTGGCAGGGAGCGTCTTGCTTGGAGTAATGAGCGTGCACATTTAAATGTCTGAACTGTACTGCTGGTGCTATCAGCCATCGCAGGCCCAAGCCCTCCCGTGCAATGAACCCAGCAGAACCCTATAAATGTGTGTGCCAGTGTATGCAGGTGCTTTATCTTTCTTCCTCTGCCTTCATCTGACAGTGATACCTGCCAGCACTGACAGTGATACCTGCCATTTCCACCCTATAGCATCTGCTAGGACCCCTCCTCCATCCTTGAGGGTCTGTTTCCTTAAGGCCTCCTTAGCTACATACATGTAGGCATGTATCCTTTATCTGCATTTCCATCAACATAGCATTGTTGTCTGCAATAGCCTAAGATTCTACCTGCAAATATTTTTTTATTTGACATGATGTTTGCATAGTGAGGGACTCCAGTTACTTGCATCTTCAGTTACAGTATCTAAACGAGTATTCCCTACAGTGAATGCACCATCTTTGGGTTTTATGAGAGTCCAGCTGTCAGATTAGGTGAGGAAAAAAAGAGGAGAAGCATCCTAATCTGCACTTTGACGTCAGTCTGGATGGGCCGGAGCTGTGCAGGCGGGTGGGGATGAGGGGGGATTGTGTGGGCTGTGCATTTTATGACAACAGATTATTTCCCATTATTCATGGCAACTTCTTCCCTCTGAACCACAGACAAGGCTTTTTTTCCTGGAGATTGCATTCCAGAGGTGTAACTGTCGAGCGGGAGACAACCAAAAATCATAAAGACGTAATTTAGCCAAATCCTCAGCCACTGGAGGTCTTAGCCAGAGTATTTGGGAAGAGTTCCATTCATCAATTTCATTGCCCCTATATAAGCACTACAGTACATAATCAACACATAACATCTGTAATTTAGAACAACATTCACCCAGCTCGCTAAAACCTTTGATCCATCGCAGGACTTGTCACACAAGTTCACTAAGTTAATTTCCCATGTGCCCCCCCCAAAAATAGCTCGTAGTGGCACTCGGTTAACAAAAGGCTGCCACGTGTTGGATAATGATAATGTGCGTACTCTCAAAGCTTTCTTCAGCTTCTACTGATGTGTCACTACTTTTATAGGACCAGCAATAGTTGTGGAAGTAGATCTAGCGCGGAACACTTTGTAGTAAACATCATTACGTTTTTGAAGTAAATCGATGCAGGTTTATGTAAGTATTTGACAGCATTGCAAACACTGACCCCCCAAAAAATGTGAATTAAAAGATCATCTTCAAATTCCATACCCAGCAACTCAAAAAACAGTCCCTGGGTTAGAGCATCAAAGGAATTTATAGAAAGTTTATACCAAAAAATATATGGAGTTGCATAAATTCACTGCTGGAGATTAACATAAGAGTAAAAACTTGCCCTGCATGACTACAAAATATCTAATAAATTACCTGTAAACTTTGTCCAAACATTTCAAACAACTTTCCTAATCCAACTTTAAGTATTTTAAAACTTAAATAATCCATACATTTTTATGGTAGCGAAATAAAATGTTGCCCTCTTAGAGATAAATAGATCAATTTAGATGAAATGTCAGGTAAGTTGTGTGGCTTAGGTTTTAAAACTTCTTATGGATCAAATCCCATTAGCGGGATCGATTTGACAACATCCGGTGAAATATTACATTTTTACACATTCACAAGTGCAATACACCAAATTAAAGTTTAACTTCTTGTTAATCTAGCCACCATGTCAGATTACAAAAAGGCTTTACGGCGAAAGCAAACCAATCGATTATCTGAGGACAGCACCCCATCAAACAAACACATGACAATCATATTTCAACCCGCCAGGCGCGACACAAAACTCAGAAATAACGATATAATTCATGCCTTACCTTTGAAGAGCTTCTTCTGTTGGCACTCCAATATGTAACATAAACATCACAAATGGTCCTTTTGTCCGATTAATTCCATCGTTACATCCCCAAAATGTCAATTTATTTGGCGCATTTGATTCAGAAAAACACTGGTTCCAACTCGCCCTGCATGACTACAAAATATCTAATAAGTTACCTGTAAACTTTGTCCAAACATTTCAAA
This sequence comes from Oncorhynchus clarkii lewisi, assembly GCF_045791955.1. Taxonomy (NCBI): domain Eukaryota; kingdom Metazoa; phylum Chordata; class Actinopteri; order Salmoniformes; family Salmonidae; genus Oncorhynchus; species Oncorhynchus clarkii. The sequence continues at coordinate 57,271,402 of NC_092163.1, forward strand.
CAACTTTCCTAATCCAACTTTAAGTATTTTAAAACGTAAATAATCGATACATTTTAAGACGGGATAAACTGCGTTCAATAGCCGGATAAAATGAAAGTGGAGCGAGCTTCAGGTCACGCCCCCAAACAAAAGAGTACACTTGGCAAAACACCCAGAAAGGAAATGGCTACTTCTTCATTTCTCAAAATAAAAAATCTCAACCAATTTCTAAAGACTGTTGACATCTAGTGGAAGCTATAGGAACTGCACGCATATTTCTATTAAAACGAGTTTGCCATAGGTAATCCATAGATTTACCTAAAGAAAAAATTGCTGGATGGATTGTGCTCGGGGTTTCGACGTGCCAAATCAGTTCTGTTATACTCACAGACATTATTCAAACAGTTTTAGATACTAGTTTTAGAGTGTTTTCTATCCGAATCTACTAATAATATGCATATCCTAGCTTCTGGGCCTGAGTAGCAGGTAGTTTACTTTGGGCACGCTTTTCATCTGGATGTGAAAATCCCTATCCCAGAGAGGTAAATAGCACTGTGTGTTTTTTTGAGGGGGAAACAGTGGTAGTAATTTGCTCCTCCTCTCAGTTGGTTTACAGTAACTTCCTCAGTTAGACTGACCTATGTTTTCAGATATGCTGATTACCCATGTGACTGCTTGGCTCTATTCTAGGAGACTGGCACATGAGGGAAGGCTCACATTAGTCCTGGTCACAGCTGACTGAACATCACATTCTGCAGGGTTCTGAGACCTTGAACATGTAGCAGCAGCATGCTGGAATGTGAAATGCCAGTTAAAGAATGCGTTGGGATTGTAGATAACCGTATCAGCCGTCTTGTTTTCTATATTATCCATTCCCCCAGACCACGCTCATGAATATTCATCCACACGTTTCACAGTAATATGAATAAATAATGTATCATATTGTACTGTATATGTTTGTAGCTTTGATCATATTTCGGGTAATGTTGGTGACGTCAGTTGTTAGACATCTGATGCTACAATAATAACAAGACCACTGTGATAAAGTATACTGTAATTACAAATAACCTAGTTTATTATTTTGATTCCATTCTATAAAAAAAGGATGGGCAGCCCTGCACAAAGGAGCATCCAAGCATGATTAATTTCCTGTTAGGCTCACCCTGAGTCCTTTTTCTGGAAGGAAGAAAGGACCAAAGGTCAGTGCCCCAGAATCCTAGTGTGGCACAGCAGAGATGCTCTACACAATATTAGAGTATTAACACCCAGTTTCAAATATCTGCCTGAATGTTTGTAAATACTGCAGAGGCTAAATGTCACAATAGCCAGCAAACTTTAAAATGGCGGCGGAAGTAATGGCAGCAGTTTTACGGGCGCCCAACCAATTGTGCTATTATGTGGTTTTTTTCACGTTATTTGAAACTTATTTTGTACATAATGTTTCTGCAACCGTATCTTACGACAAAAAAGAGCTTCTGGATATCAGGACAGCGATCACTCACCTCGGATTAGACAAAGATTTTTATTTCAACAAGCAAGACGCACAGGACATTCTCCAAACACCCGACAGGGTCAATATCCCCGTTATTTGCAGGAGGAAGAAACACAGGTACAGAGAACAAAGTGCTGGATGCCTCGTGAGGACCCGCAGAAGGCGAGTGGGAAAGCTGTCGTTACAGTCAATATTACTCGCCAGCGTGCAATCATTGGACAATAAATTAGACGAGTTACGATCACGAATATCCTACCAACGGGACATCAAAAACTGTACTATCCTATGTTTCACGGAATCCTGGCTGAATGACGACATGGATATTCAGCTAGAGGGATATACGCTGCACTGGCAAGATAGAACAGCATAATTCGGAAAGACGAGGGGGGCGGTCTGTGCATATTTGTAAACAACAGCTGGTGCACGAAATCTACGGAAGTCTCTAGATTTTGCTCGCCTGAAGTATATTGTGATGAATTGCAGGTCACACTACTTGCCTAGAGAGTTTTCAGCTATATTTTTCGTGCCTGTTTATTTACCACCACAGACAGATGCTGGCACTAAGACCACACTCAGTCAGCTGTATAAGGAAATAAGCAAAGAGGAAACCACTCACCCAGAGGCGGCGCTCCTAGGGGCCGGAGACTTTAATGCAGGGAAAATTAAATCAGTTCTACCAAATTTCTATCAACATGTTAAATGTGCAACCAGAAGGAAAAAACATCTAGATCACCTGCACTCCACACACAGAGACGCGTACAAAGCTCTCCCTCACCCTCCATTTGGTAAATCTGACCACAACTCTATCATCCTGATTCCTGCTTACAAACAAAAATTAAAGCAGGAAGCACCAGTGACTAAGCTCTATAAGGTCTAAAAAGTGGTCAGATGAAGCAGATGCTAAACTACAGGACTGTTTTGCTATCACAGTCTAGGACATGTTCCGGGATTCTTCCAATGGCATTGAGGAGTACACCACATCAGTCACAGGCTTTATCAATAAGTGCATCCAGGACGTCGTCCCCACAGTGACTGTACGTACATACCCCAAACCAGAAGCCATGGATTACAGGCAACATTCGCACTGAGCTAAAGGGTACAGCTGCTGCTTTCAATGTGCGGGACTCTAACCCGGAAGCTTACAAGAAATCCTGCTATGCCCTGCGACGAACCATCAAACAGGCAAAACGTCAATACAGGGCTAAGATTGAATCATACTACCCCTGCTCTGACGCTCTTCTTATGTGGCAGGGCTTACAGACTACAAAGGGAAGCACAGCCGCGAGCTGCCCATTGACACGAGCCTACCCGACGAGCTAAATCACTTCTATGCTCGCTTCGAGGCAAGCAACACTGAGGCATGCATGCGAACATCAGCTGTTCCGGACGACTGTGTGATCATGCTCTCCGTAGCCGATGTGAGTAATACCTTTAAACAGGTCAACATACACAAGGCTGCGGGGCCAGATGGATTACCAGGACGTGTGCCCTGGGAATGTGCTGACCAACTGGCACGTGTCTTCACTGACATTTTCAACATGTCCCTGATTGTGTCTGTAATACCAACATGTTTCAAGCATACCACCAGTGTCCCTGTGCCCAAGAACACGAAGGCAACCTGCCTAAATGACTACAGACCCGTGTCACTCACATCCATAGCCATGAAGTGCTTTTAAAGGCTGGTCATGGCTCACATCAACACCATTATCCCAGAAACCCTAGACCCACTCCACTTACCCCCCAATTTCGTAGTATCCAATTGTTGTAGTAGCTACTATCTTGTCTCATCGCTACAACTCCCGTACGGGCTCGGGAGAGACGAAGGTTGAAAGTCCGATACTCCGATACACAACCAAACAAGCCGCTGCTTCTTTAACACAGCGCACCCAACCCGGAAGCCAGCCACACCAATGCGCCGGAGTAAACACCGTGCACCTTGGCTAGCGTACACTGCGCCCAGCCCGCCACAGGAGTCGCTGGTGCGCGATGAGACAAGGACACCCCTACCGACCAAGCCCTCCCTAACCCGGGCGACGCTAGGCCAATTGTGCGTCGCCCCACGGACCTCCCGGTCGCGGCCGGTTACGACAGAGCCTGGGCGCGAACCCAGGTCTCTGATGGCACAGCTGGCGCTGCAGTACAGCGCCCTTAACCACTGCGCCACCCGGGAGGCCCATAGACTGTTCTTTCTACTACCACATTGGCAAGCGGTACCGGAGTGCCAAGTCTAGGACAAAAAGGCTTCTGAACAGTTTTTACCCCCAAGCCATAAGACTCCTCAACAGGTAATCAAATGGCTACCCAGACTATTTGCATTGTGTGCCCCCGCCCAACCCCTGTTTTACGCTGCTGCTACTCTCTGTTTATCATATATGCATAGTCACTTTTACTATACATTCATATACATATGTACATACTACCGCAATTGGGCCGACCAACCAGTGCTCCCACACATTGGCTATCCGGGCTATCTGCATTGTGTCCCACCACCCACCACCCGCCAACCCTTCTTTATGCTTCTGCTACTCTCTGTTCATCATCTACAGTGGGGCAAAAAAGTATTTAGTCAGCCACCAATTCTGCAAGTTCTCCCACTTAAAAAGATGAGAGAGGCCTGTAATTTTCATCATAGGTACACTTCAACTATGACAGACAAAATTAGAAAAAAAATCCAGAAAATCACATTGTAGGATTTTTAATGATTTTATTTGCAAATTATGGTGGAAAATAAGTATTTGGTCAATAACAAAAGTTTATCTCAATACTTTGTTATATACCCTTTGTTGGCAATGACAGAGGTCAAACGTTTTCTGTAAGTCTTCACAAGGTTTTCACACACTGTTGCTGGTATTTTGGCCCATTCCCCCATGCAGATCTCCTCTAGAGCAGTGATGTTTTGGGGCTGTTGCTGGGCAACACGGATGCAGCCGCCACCATGCTTGAAAATATGAAGAGTGGTACTCAGTGATGTGTTGTGTTGGATTTGCCCCAAACATAACACTTTGTATTCAGGATCATAAAGTTAATTTCCTTGCCACATTTTTCCAGTTTTACTTTAGTGCCTTATTGCAAACAAGATGCCTGTTTTGGAACATTTTTATTCTGTACAGTCTTCCTTATTTTCACTCTGTTATTTAGGTTAGTATTGGGAAGTAACTACAAGGTTGTTGATCCATCCACAGTTTTCACCTGTCACAGCCATTAAACTCTGTAACTGTTTTAAAGTCACCATTAGTCTCATGATGAAATCCCTTAGCGGTTTTCTTCCTCTCTGGCAACTGAGTTAGCAAGGACGCCTGTATTTATGTAGTGACTGGGTGTATTGATACACCATCCAAAAGAAAACCTCTCGTCTTTATGGTTGAATCTGTGTTTGAAATTCACTGCTCGACTCAGGGACCTTAAAAATAATTATGTGTGTGGGGTACAGAGATGAGGTAAAACATCATGACTTAATGACTTTAAAAAATCATGTTATACACTATTATTGCACACAGAGTCCATGCAACTTTTTATGTGACTTGTTTAAGCACATTTTTATTCCTGAACTTTAGGCTTGCCATATCAAAGGGGTGGCAAAACCCACTGATTGATGCTTATTTATAAAACCCTCTTAGGCCTCACTCCCCCCTATCTGAGAAATCTACTGCAGCCCTCATCCTCCAAATACAACACCCGTTCTGCCAGTCACATTCTGTTAAAGGTCCCCAAAGCACACACATCCCTGGGTCACTCGTCTTTTCAGTTTGCTGCAGCTAGTGACTAGAACGAGCTGCAACAAACACTCAAACTGGACAGTTTTATCTCAATCTCTTCATTTAAAAACTCAATCATGGACACTCTTACTGACAGTTGTGGCTGCGTTGCGTGATGTATTGTTGTCTCTACCTTCTTACCCTTTGTGCTGTTGTCTGTGCCCAATAATGTTTGTACCCTGTTTTGTGCTGCTACCATGTTGCTGCCATGTTGTGTTGCTACAGTGTTGTTTTCATGTTGTGTTGTTTCCATGCTGTGTTGTCATGTGTTTCTGCCATGCTATGATGTTGTCTTTAGGTCTCTCTTTATGTAGTGTTTTGTTGTCTCTTGTCATGATGTGTGTTTTGTCCTATATTTCATTTGATTTATTTTTATTTTTAATCCCAGTCCCAAATCCCCGCAGGAGGCCTTTTGCCTTTTGGTAGGCCGTCTTTGTAAATAAGAATTTGTTCTTAACTGACTTGCCTAGTTAAATAAAGGTTAAATAAATGAAATAATTATTAAAAGGTGGTGAATACTTATTAACTCAAGACATTTCAGCTTTTCATTTTGTATTCATTTGTAAAAATGTCTAAAAACATAATTCTATTTTGACATTATGGGATATTGTGTATAGGCTAGTGAGACAAAATCATAATTGAATCCATTAAATGTAGGCTGTAACGCAACAAAATGTGGAAAAAAATCAAGACAATTCCTAAGGGTCAGTACACCCTTCCCCCCGCCCATCTCCCACTCCACTGTATGCAATTGTCCTCTCAGGAATGTGTTTTTATCGCTATTGTACCCAGTCCACTCCCTTCTCAGGTCATCACACATAGATGATTGATATTTTCTAATTTCCTAGGCTTCTAGGCATCTGGTCTAGTATGCGTCTCTTAGTTAATTATTTGTCTTGTAATTAAGTTTAGAATTTATATGCCTAGAATTATGCTTTGTTAATTGCTTAGTCTTATTATTGGTCACTATGAGGTATGTATAATATCATATATATGATGTACGACCACACTACATAGACATCTGCCATCACTGAGAGCCAGGTTATGACGACACCTCCCTCGTCATCGTCCCCTTCCCCAATCTCTTTCTGTACTGTGTGAGGTCCTTGGATGGCCATGTAGGGGCAAGTCTTCAAGGCATGATAATCTCGCAATACACCTTAAAATGAAATGCAGCATGTCCCAGCCATAAGGTATAATCCAGGCTTTTTGGCTAAATAAGCTGGATTCATCATTACTTTAAGACATGAATGTCAATCAATCCGAAAAATGAAATTCGATCATGATGTGATGGTGTGGGGTGCTTTGCTGGGGACACTGTCTGTGATTTATTTAGAATTCAAGGCACACTTAACCAGCATGGCTAACACAGCATTCTGCAGCGATACGCCATCTCATCTGGTTTGCTCTTAGTGGGACTATCATTTGTTTTTCAACAAGACAATGACCGAAAAACACTCCTCCAGGCTGTGTAAGGGCTATTTGACCAAGATGGAGAGTGATGGTGCTGCTTCAGATAACCTGACCTTCAATCACCGACCTCAACCCAATTGAGATGGTTTGGGATGAGTTGGACCGCAGAGTGAAGGAAAAGCAGCCAACAAGTGCTCAGCATATGTGGGAACTCCTTCAAGAGCTGTTGGAAAATCATTCCTCATGAAGCTGGTTGAGAGAATGCCAAGAGTATGCAAAGCTGTCATCAAGGCAAGGTGGCTATTTGTTTAACATTTTTTTGGTAACTACATGATTCCATATGTGTTATTTCATAGTTTTGATGTCTTCACTATTATTATACAGTATAGAAAATAGTAAAAATAAAGAAAAACCCTTGAATGAGTAGGTGTGTCATCTTTTGACTGGTACTGTATACATATTGTGTACAACAGCATTGAATAATTGTGAACCTATTTAGTGAATTTTAACAATTAGAGACCATCCTTATAAAAATACAGTATCATATCGACTCCCAATTTTGAATAGTCCTTGTTCAAAGTTGAATAGTCCCTTGTCCCTCTTTTTAACTGAAAGTACAATGTTTCTAGTACTTTTAAAAGTTGTCTTTGCCTTCACAATTTAACTATTTAATTCAATTTAGGGACACTGATCTGAAAGCTTGCTGTTTCATAACTAGACTTCAGTCAGACTTCTTTACTCTCTTAAACAGCATTTCCATTAGAATAGAAAGCACAGTTTGACTGAGAGGCGTTTTGCGTTTTTATTCTCGGTCTTTGAAGATGGAATTTGGAAATCATGTAATAAATCCTACAGCTGAATGAGAGACGAAAGCTTTCCAGTGTCCTTGCTGAGTCTGATGGAATCATTATTCTACTGATGTTAAGAGCTGCACATTAAACACTTTCACACTACTGGTGGCTGATTGCTGATATCTCTTTTTAGCTCTACCTCACATATTTTATGTAGTTTAAGAATATTGCATCTCTGATGTAAATGAACATGGCTCATCCCATACTGTCAGCTCAGTCCAAGCTGCATCACAGAGAGAAAGACAATGTAATTTTTTCTAAACAGAATGGCGTCATAGATGATCTTTAGCGCGGATAAGGAGAAGAGGTCGGGGAGGTTGGATATGTGTGAAATTGCAAATGGAACACATAAAGGACACTGATTAGATCAAAAACCAAGAGGTTGTCAAGGAAGTGGAGGGCTGATATGTGACAATATGTGGGGCTAATTAAGAAGAGAGCAGCGAGGGCAACCCAGAGAGGCTATGGCTCATTTTCTGCTCCTCCATGTTCTAATAAAGGACTGACAGCTTTTGTGATTTACACAATGGTGGCGGTTCTATCCTTTGACAATAACTTTTTTCTTCTGCTTTTGTCGTTTTTTATATTACAGAGATACACATTTTTGGACATTTATGGGAAATGTGAATGAATTCCCACTTCTTTTATCTAAGTTATATAATTTATTGTGACATTCATATAGCATATTTAAAATTAGATTGTAGAAGTAGGTGATAGGTGAAGGAATCTCACAACCAGCAATCCAGGATTGCATTGTTATTATTTTTTTTTTCAATTTTCTAGACTAGCAAAACAAATGATATGGAAAGAAATGTGATAGGTGGCTGTGCTAATCGGTACTGAATATTGACATGTTTCTCTGAGTAAGTCTACTCTGATTGATAACTTTCAGCATGCAGTCAATAATTAGTCAGTGACACGACACTGTTCCCTTAAATTTCAGCTTTACTAAGAAATAAAGAAAAAGGACTAATGGTGTTGTCTAATGGTGTTATTTGTCACGTTCTGACCTTAGTTCCTTTGTTTTGTCTTTGTTTTAGTATGGTCAGGGCGTCTATGTTCTTTTTTCTATAATTTGGGATTTCTGTGTTTGGCCTGGTATGGTTCTCAATCAGAGGCAGCTGTCAATCGTTGTCCCTGATTGAGAACCATACTTAGGTAGCCTAGTTTCACCTTTGAGTTGTGGGTGATTATTTTTCCGTTTCAGTGTTTGCACCATTCGGGACTGTTTCGGTTTTCATTTTGATTCTCTTGTTCTTTTGTATTTTGTATTCATTTTCCATTAAATCACATTATACATACCACGCTGCATTTTGGTCCTCCGATCCTTCCTACTACTCCCCCTCAGAGAAGGAAGAAGAAACCCGTTACATTATTAAGGAAAGAGTGTGAGGAAAATGGGTGTTTTGGTCATACATTGGATGACACGTTAGTTTCTCAATGTATACAGTACATTACATTACATTACTTAAAATAGCTCCTATGGTATGTAACACTGCTACTGTAGCTGTATTTCTATTTCTAAATAAGATATGAATGAACATGAGGTGTATACATTCAGTTTATTAGGTCCACCACCCCACTCATGAAAATGGTTTGTTCTTACAGACAGTGAGTCAAGTGGCTGTGGCTTGCTATATAAAGGAGGCAGACAGGCATCTAGGCACTCAGTTACTGGAAAAACATTGCCTGGTCCGAAGAATCACGGTTCCAGTTGCGTCATTCTGATGGCAGAGTCAGGATTTGGCGTAAGCAGCATGAGTCCATGGCCCTATCCTGCCTGGTGTCAACGGTACAGGGTAATGGTGTTGGGGCAGGTATTCCCAAACTGGGGTACGGGATACGCACAATGCCGTCGGGGTTACGCCAAATAAAAATGTGATTCATGTTTAAAAAAATATGAATGTAATCACATTTTCAAACAGTCCATTTATATTTTCCAACGGGGCTATACATTGGGGTGAGGTTGTTTTCTCGCCTGAGTAGCCTCGTTTCACTGCCAAAAATAAAATTAAACTAATCTAGTGTTCAGCAAAATAACAAAACAATGTCAAATACAGGTAGCCTAGTCAAATAATTAACATCCAATCACATTAACCGTTACTCCCTCGCAGGAATTCCATTAACTGTCCGTATGTAGCCAAACGCAGCTGCTGCTCATTCCGTTTGCTCGAAAATGGATAAATGTTTTAAAAAGTAAGGCCCGCGTACATACAGACACATACCAGCTCTACAGGTGTAGTACTGCTGGTAGTAGCAGTACTACACCTGCACCTGTCGATGACACAAGTTGTTCTGCTTCCACGTGCACCACCAAATGCTAGCATCAGTAATTCTGCATCTGTTGTTAGCCCAGCTAGCATGGAGACTGACAGTTGTGAATCTGATTCAGCCGAAAAGCTACTGCCCCCTTACCCGGGAAAGCACTGAACAACAGACAGGGACGTTGGACCATCGAAGAGGAGCAAATATGATGAGAACTACATTGATTTGGGGTTCACTTATATTGAGAGTAGAGCCTTTTCTCAGCCAGAGTGTGTTATGTGCAAAAGTACTATCTCACAACTCGATGAAACCTTCAATCTTGTGAGAACATTTAGAAACAAAACATGCCAATTTGAAAACTAAGATGACTTTCGAGTAGTAAGACATGTATAAAAGTAACAGATACCATTAATAAGAAGGGGCTCATATGGTGAGCAAACGAGTGGCTAGGACAAGCAAGACCCATACTATTGTGGAGGACTTCTTCTTCCTGCTGCTGCGGATATGGCTAGGACAGTGCTTGGGGAAAAAGACAAAAAAACTATACAGACAATGCTTTCATCAAACAACACTGTTTCACAACGCATCAGTGACATGGCAGGAGATGTTTTGAAACAATACTAGTCTTGTAGTAGCAGACCGATATAGACTACTGTCGCGTGGGCGACTAAAAATGCTCACCCCCCCCCCCCCCCCCTCCCCATCAGCGAAATCGCAGCACCCCCACCTGCAAACATCTTCCTGTGGCTTTGACTGAGTGTATATAGACTCAGTCAAAATGTCAGATATTTGCAACCAAATTCCATTTACAATATGTAATGAAGCAACTAAGATTTCGTCTGCCCGTATGGCCAAGGACATGCAGTCTGCAGAATAACATCCCTGCTAATATTGAGACTGAGTTGGCAGAGGCAATCATCCTGATAAAATAAGTGGAGAGTCTATGAATTACAAAACCCACAGCTCTTTCATCAGGCCTATCTTTAATAGAGCTCTAGCCACATAGACCCCTCGGCAGAAACATATTTTACAGTAATACAGTATGTCTGACATTATGCCTGAAGCTCCCTCAACCTTTATTTGGCTCACATAAATATTGCAAGTAAACACTATTGCCTTGTTCCCTACAAGCACTGCATTAGTGGTTATTTTGTCAAAGCCCTGGCCTGGTGCCTTAGGAATAATCAGAGATAGTTAAACTGTAATCTCATATAGATTCCATGTTCCAAGGGCTGTGGCAAGACAAGGCTGTGATCTTCTGTATAAAGTCAGTGGCATGGAAATGGGCAGGTGACGGAGCTCAGACTGTTTCATATTCATTCCTCCAGATGACCTGAGTGCATAGTAAAATTCCCTTGCAGTAACAAGGGAAGGGACAGTAACATCATATTGAGACTTTAAAGTCTAAATGTCAGACGTTTTAGCAATTTCATGCATTAATTGTAATTGAGTTTTTGTTATTGGAGTGATAGGTATAAGGGGTGAGGTCAGATCTGGTAGCATGATATTATGATATTAAATGTAGATATGTATATTTAGATACGATAATCTGTGAATGACTATGGAGATTCCTTAGTTTGAGTTGTATTGAAGTGCTACAGCACTACACAGGACAATTAAAGACAGCCCCCAGGTGTTCTGGACACTGTAATATTTGACCGTGTTTCATGTGAATGCTAAAGTCAAACGGCCAGGGGCAAGCATGAGTGTATTGTTTGAAGCTGACCTTGGCTAGGACTCAACATGTTTGTTGTGTCTGTACCTTCATTGTTTACACCCACTGCATATGTGAGGCTATACAGCAGTTAGAGAGGCTATGTAGATTCTTTGGAATGTATTTTCCGACATTTGAGGAAGGTTTATACCTAAAACCATTTAGGTATTTAATTACAATCCTAGAGAAGAAATGGTTTCAAAAGGGTTCTTTGGCTGTCCCCATAGAATAACCCTTTGGGGTTCAATGTAGAACCCTCTGTGGAAATGGCTTTACATGGAACCCAAAGGGTTTCTACCTGGAATCAAAAAGGTTTTACCTAAAACAAAAATGGTTCTTCAAAGGGTTCTCCTATGGGGATAACTGAATAATTATTTTAGGTTCTAGATAGCAATTTTTTTTCCAAGAGTGTGTTTAACACCATCATTGACTTGCAGTAAACTTGACTATTATTGTGTCCTATGAGGCCAACAGGGCAGGTGCTTCTATGAATGGAGAGTGGAGGGAGACCAGAGTATATACAGGAAGCCAGCCAAGTCTCCCCACTTGGGTTTATAGTCCTCCTCATAAGTGTGAAATGTCAGTGAAGTTGGGCACCTCCAGTAGGTGTCTCACCACAAGTATTCTTCTTTAAAGTACACCCAGACAATATCAACCTCTTGCAAAGTGTCAGCATTGGACAATCAATACACATTTACAGAGAGAGAGAAACACATTTTAAAGCCATCAACATGTGTTGGTGTGCTTGTACATTCTGAACATCACTTAAAAGTACCCACTTCCTGTATATCAGGAAAGTTTAGCTCAAGCATCATTTTGACATTGTTGTGCTTTTTTTAGTTTCATATTATAATTTTTTTAGACATTGAGAAAGAGAGGGGAGAGAAGAAAGAGAACAAAGAGTAGAGAAAATGGCAGAGTGGGGATTCGATCCTCCACCACAGAATGCAACTAATTTGGGGCGTCCATCTCTAGGAAGAGTCTTGGTGGTTCTAAATTTCTTACATTTAAGAACGATGGAGGCCACTGTGTTCTTGGTGACCTTCAATGCTGCAGAAATGTTTTGGTACCCTTCCCCAGATCTGTGCCTCAACACAATCCTGTCTCGAACCTCTGCGGACAATTCTTTCAACCTCATGGCTTGGTTTTTGTTCTGACATGCACTGTCAGCTGTGAGATCTTATATAGACAGGTGTGTGCCTTTCCAAATCATTTCCATTCAAAGATGATCAATGGAAACAGGAAGCTCAATTTCAAGTCTCATAGCAAAGGGTCAGAATGCTTACAGTACCTGTCAGAATTTTGGACACATCTATTCTTTCAATAGTTTTTCTTTATTTTTACTATTTTCTACATTGTAGAATAATAGTGAAGACATCAAAACTATGAAATGACACATATGAATCATGTTGTAAAGAAAAAAGTGTTAAACAAATTCTTCAAAGTAGCCGCCCTTTTTCTAGATAACAGATTTCCATACTCTTGCCATTCTCTCAACCAGCTTCATGAGGTAGTCACCTGGAATGCATTTAAATTAACAGGTGTGCCTTGTTAAAGGTTCATGTGTTGAATTTCTTTCCTTCTTATTGCGTTTGAGCCAATCAGTTGTGTTGTGACAAGTTAGTGGTGGTATACAGAAGATAGCCCTATTTGGTAATAGACCAAGTCCACATTATAGCATGAACAGCTCAAATAAGCAAAGAGAAATGACAGTCCATCATTACTTTAAGGCATGGAGGTCAGTCAATGCGGAAAATTTCAAGAACTTTCAAGCGCTATGATGAAACTGGCTCTCATGAGGACTGCCGCAGGAAAGGGAGACCCAAAGTTACCTCTGGGTCTTCCAGAGCATAAGTTCATTAGAATTAACTGCAGCTAAGATTGCAGCCCAAATAAATGCTTCACAGAGTTCAAAAAACAGACACATCAGAAAACATGAGAAACGGACATTAGACCGGTGGAAATCTGTCCTTTGGTCCGATGAGTCCAAATTTGGGATTTATGGTTCCAACCACCGTGTTTTTCTGAGACGCAGAGTAGGTAAAAGGATGATCTCCGCATGTGTGATTCCCACCGTGAAGCATGGAGGAGGAGGTGTGATGGTGTGGGGGTGCTTTGCTGGTGACACTGTCTGTGAGTTATTTAAAATTCAAGGCACACTTAACCAGCATGGCTACCACAGAATTCTGCAGCGATAACCTGTTTTTGCTATGCCATTATGGGGTATTGTGTGTTGATTGAAGAGGAAAGAAATGTATTTAATCCGTTTTAGAATAAGGCTGTAACGTAACAAAATGTGGAAAAAGGCCAGGGGTCTGAATACTTTCCAAAGGTAAGAAGACATTCATTCCATAATGAGATATATCAATTTTCAGGAATGTTGGCAAATTTACATGAATTAAAACACATTGTGTGAAAGAGATAGAGCTGTTGTTTTTTTTCATCTTATCATGACATGGGCTAGTGAAAAGACCAACATTTTTTTGTTAGAAATATATTGGTAGGTCATTTTATTTTAGAGAGACAAATAATCAAGTTTTGTAAAGAAAATGCTATATATCTACCCCAAACAACATAACTCCAATAGAAAAAGTATACCGATTGGATATTAAATAGCTACATGTAGAAAGTATTGATTCATATGTATTAGAGGTCGACCGAGTAATCGGAATGGCCGATTAATTAGGGCCGATTTCAAGTTTTCATAACAATCGGAAATCGGTATTTTTGGAAACCATTATTATTATTACACCTTTATTTAATTTTTATTTAACTAGGCAAGTCAGTTAAGAACACATTCCTATTTTCAATGACGGCCTAGGAACAGTGGGTTAACTGCCTCATTCAGGGGCAGAACGACAGATTTTCACATTGTCAGCTCGGGGGATCCAATCTGCAACCTTACAGTTAACTAGTCCAACGTAATAACAACCTGCCTCTCGCTCGTTGCACTCCACAAGGAGACTGCCTGTTACGCGAATGCAGTAAGCCAAGGTAAGTTGCAAGCTAGTTAAACTTATCTTATAAAAAACAAACAATCAATCAATCATAATCACTAGTTAACTACACATGATTGATGATATTATCTAGCGTGTCCTGCGTTGCATATAATCTGACTGAGCATACAATCATACAAGTATCTAAGTATCTAACTGAGCGGTGGTAGGCAGAAGCAGGCGAGTAAGCATTAATTCAAACAGCACTTTCATGCGTTTTGCCAGCAGCTCTTCGGTGTGCGTCAAGCATTGCGCTGTTTATGACTTCAAGCCTATCAACTCCCGAGATGAGGCTGGTGTAACCCAAGTGAAATGGCTAGCTAGTTAGCGGGGTGCGCATTAATAGTGTTTCAAACGTCACTCGTTCTGAGGCTTGGAGTGGTTGTTCCCCTTGCTCTGCATGGGTAACGCTGCTTCGAGGGTGGCTGTTGTCGATATGTTCCTGGTTCGAGCCCAGGGAGGAGCGAGGAGAGGGACAGAAGCTATACTTTTACACTTGCAATACTAAAGTGCCTATAAGAACATCCAATAGTCAAAGGTTAATGAAATACAAATGGTATAGAGGGAAATAGTCCTATAATTCCTATAATAACTACAACCTAAAACTTCTTACCTGGGAATATTTAAGACTCATGTTAAAAGGAACCACCAGCTTTCATATGTTCTCATGTTCTGAGCAAGGAACTTAAACGTTAGCTTTTATATTGCACATATTGCACTTTTACTTTCTTCTCCAGCACTTTGATTTTGCATTATTTAAACCAAATTGAACACGTTTCATTATTTATTTGAGGCTAAATTGATTTTATTGATGTATTATATTAAGTTAAAATAAGTGTTCATTCAGTATTGTTGTAATTGTCATTATTACAAATAAATAAAAGTTTAAAAAATCGGCAGATTAATCGGTATCAGCTTTTTTGGTCCTCCAATAATCGGTATCGGTATCGGCGTTGAAAAATAATAATCGGTCGACCTCTAATATGTATGTGTATATATTATTTGTTTCAACTATATTGTGCAAATAGCCTATCACATATCCAATGTATTGTATCCAGAGTGAACAGTGTATATACATTGTGTGTTTTCTTTTTGGACATTAAACGCTGCAATGTGTAATTCAGAAAGAAATGTAAATTATAGATCTGTCATTCTCATTGAAATCAAGTCTAAGAAGCAGTAGATCTGTTCAATGTGCACTATTTCTATGTGTCCCGTTCTTAAGTTTCTTTTTGACGTCTTTTTCTTTCAGTTTTGTACACCAGTTTTAAAAAGCTTAAAATAAAAATATTACTTATATAAATTATATTTCACAGCGGTTTAGATGGTACAATGATTCTCTGGATATTGCTTGTTTTATCACCAACTGAAATTAGGCCAACTATTTGAATTTTACCAACCAGGAAATGGTGGATCAATTTCTGCATATTGCACTTTTAAACAACTTTTTAAAATGTTTATGGGGACTTTTACAGTTTTTTTTCTTCATTAGCATCAGTCAAGGGAAGGTTTTTGAGTTTATTACACTTTAGGGAAGGATATATATGGAAAGTATGTCACAATTAATTTGCCGGTCAAGGATGGATTGATTCTTATTGTCAGAGTGACCCAATTCTTTGTTTGCGGTCTCCGTATGTTTGCAGTGTTTCCCGTCGCTGGATCTTGGCTCTCTCTTTTTCATGAGCTTGTTTAGAAAGTTTAGTCTTTCGGGCCAACAGAAACAAATACGCAACATGACCAAAAGTATGTGGACACCTGCTTGTCGAACATCTCATTCCAAAATCATGGGCTTTAATATGGAGTTGGTCCCCCCTTTGCTGCTATAACACCCTCCACTCTTCTGGGAAGGCGTTCCACTAGATGTTGGAACATTGCTGCAGGGACTTGCTTCTATTCAGCCACAAGAGCATTAGTGAGGTCGGGCACTGATGCTGGGCGATTAGGACTGGCTCGCAGTCTGTGTACCATTTCATCCCAAAGATATTCGATGGGCTCTGTGCAGGCCAGTCAAGTTCTTCCACACTGATCTCGACAAACCATTTCATTTCAAACCATTTGCGCCCATTGTCATGCTGAAATAGGAAAGGGCCTTCCCTTCCCTATGTTGGAAGCACATAATCGTCTAGAATGTCATTGTATGCTGCAGTGTTAAGATTTCTCATCAGTGCAACTAAAGGGGCTGAACCATGAAAACAGCCCCAGATCATTATTCCTCCTCCACCAAACTTTATAGTTGGTACTATGCATTCGGGAAGGTAGCGATCTACTGGCATCCGCCAACTGCAGATTTGTCTGTCGGTCTGCCAGATGGTGAAGCGTGATTAATTTCTCCAGAGAATAAGTTTCCACTGCTCCAGAGTCCAATGGTTGGTGAGCTTAACACCACTTCAGCCGACGCTTGGCGTTGTGCACGGTGATCTTAGGCTTGTGTGCGGCTGCTCGGCCATGTAAATCCATTTCATGAAGCTCCCGATGAACAGTTATTGTGCTGACGTTGCTTCCAGAGGCAGTTTGGAACTCAGTAGTGAGTGTTGCAATCGAGGGCAGATGAATTTTACGCACGTGAATTCTTCAGCCCTCGGCGATCCCGTTCTGTGAGCTTGTATGGTCTACCACTTCGCGGCTGAGCTGTTGTTGCTCCTAGACATTTCCACTTCACAGTAACTGCACTTACAGTTGACCGGGGCAGCTCTAGCCGGGCAGAAATTTTACAAACTGACTTGTTGAAAAGGTGGCATTCTATGATTTGGGCTCCTAAGTTAGGTTGCCGTGTGACGCAGCGGTCTTAGGCACTGCATCTCAGTGCTAAAGGCGTCACTACAGACACCTTGGTTTGAATCCAGGCTGTATCACAACCGGCCGTGATTGGGAGTTCCATAGGGTGGCGCACAATTGGCCCAGGGTCATCCAGGTTTAGTCGGTGTAGCCTGTCATTGTAAATAAGAATTTGTTCTTAACTGACCCGCCTAGTTAAATTAAGGTTAAATTATATATTATATATTATATTATAAATTATATATGTTTTAATGATGGTGCCACGTTGAAAGCCACTGTGCTTTTAAGTAAGGCCATTCTACTGCCAGTGTTTGTCTATGGAGATTGCATGGCTGTGTGCTCGGTTTTATACACCTGTCAGCAACAGGTGTGGCTGAAATAGTCGAATCCAGTAATTTGAAGGGGTGTCCACATACTGTCGAAGGGATCTATAATAATCAAAAGGTCCACGACACTCAAGAGCTCAAAGCTAACGTAACGCTAGGTATCCAGTCCACAAACAGTTGATAGAGATAGCTGCATCTGCATCTGGCTGACTAAGCCAGGGGTTAGCCTAAATTAATAAGATTAGGTTCTGATTACGTTCGTAAGTGTGGAAAAAATATTTAGAAAAACCTCACTTTTGACTGAACAGACAAATATAATGGAAATATTTTGCTAAATGACTCAGTTTTGCGCCCGTTGCTAAAACCATGGAACATTCCATGCATCTGGACAGTGGATATAGCCAGAGCCATAGAGATCATATTACATTAATAGTATTCTAATTTCTAATTATATGGACAGATGAAAAAATGCCAATGTGAAATATTAACGTTTATCGCGTTTTGGAATCAAACCCTTTATTTGTCACTCACATGGAGAGTCCAGCTGCATAGCTAACTTTCACTGTGTCTTAGTTAGAAACAGCAGTCCCACAGGTGGGACTGTCTGTTGGTTAACAAGGTCAATCCTTTTTAAAGGGAGTCAAAAGCACTCAAATGTGTCAAGCAGGGAGATCCTAGGCTGTGCGTTCCCTAAACACTGCTGACATACTCATTAAACTCCCTCCTCCACTATACCACTAAAGCCACCCCAGCAACTGGCATGAAGCCAGCAGCCTAATCAAATCCTCTGTGTTCAAGTAAACACTGATAAATTGGATTTTAAGGGCTATTGCATTTCTCATGTCTCCTGAAAGACATTAAATAGAAGATTCACCTCCCCAAAATGTGATAGCACTTTTTTTCAGCTCTGGAGACTGTTGTATGTGTTCAGAGAACAGTTCAGGGCATCTGTCTTGTCCACAGACTTTGCCAGCCGTGAAAGCGAAGAACAGGTTGAGTTACTTTTGCTCAATCTGGCCACATTACAAGGGACAGTTTGATCGCTCCCCCGTGTTCCACCCTCATAATTCTAACCAGAGTAGGCTTTTCCAATCGACGGGCAGCTACTTGAAATATGAATCTTTCAGTGTTTGTGTGACATGTGAACACTACTTATTTTGTCAGACGAGGCAGTGTGAAAGAAAGAAATAACATTAAAGGTGAATACTATGGGAATTGTATTAGACCGCCAGGGGGCCCGGGAGGCAAAGAAAAATAACAAATGTTCTAAATACAGCAAAGAGCATAATTTTGCCAAAGAGAATCAATAATTTCTAAAAATAACTGTGGATTAAGTTTTATCACAAGCACATACAGGTATCTGCCAAAATAAAGGGAACACCAACATAAAACGTCTTAATAGGGTGTTGGGCCACCACGAGCCACCAGAACAGATTCACTGTGCCTTGGCATATATTCTACAAGTGAACCTATACTATGCCAAGAAAAAGTACCCCACATCTTTCCTTTACTCAAGTGTATATAAAATACCAAAGCGTCAAGGCCTATGATTTCTTAATCCGGCCCTGTAGACAGCATAGTCAGTAGAAGTAGTAGTGCAATCTTGACTGAAGGATGGAAGACAACATTTAAACAACAACAGAAAAATAAAAAGTGATTTCTAGTGTGAACTCCAACTATATTAAATGTAAGAAATGAAACAGTAATGAAAACAGTGAATCCTTCCTTTAAACACTCATCATATCCCAGGACATGCTCATACTGTGACAATGTTTTGTTGTTGTTTATGATGCTTCATTTTGAATGCCCACCTCAGAGTGAGTTACCAGACATCTTGCTATGGTAAGCATTGGAAATTCACCTTAGGTCTGTTTTATCAAATGCAGCTTTGCTCTCTCCATTTAAATATATATATACAGTATATTTTGTATAAATTTTTTATGCAGGCTGGGTCAGGAAAAAGATCCAACCAAGTAGTATCCCTAATAATAAACCACATATTGAATGTGAATACCGACCATTGGTTAGCGCTGAGCAATTAGTGCTTTTTGAGGTAGGTTCATTTTCAGTTTGATTATGAAAAAATAATCATGGTTTTTGATTTTGGTTTTGGTTATTATTTTAGACTTTAAATGCACTGTGCATTATGTGGGTTGAATGCTGTAACAACACAGAATAAAACAATTAATCCTCCAAATGCCAGCTTCGATGGCATTATCACTTTTATACAACAGGTTACCAACATATTCAAATAATGATTGACATATTTTAATTGAAAACGTTATTTTGATGAATTTATTCCTACTAATTCATTATTCCACAAGATATAGTGCCGAAACAAATCTAGGGTTGCTACCCAAGCCGGCTGGTCGTTCGTTCTATTGGTTCAGTTGCCAGAGACGCGACCCAGTTGTTCAGTCTTCTTGTTCTGTATCTATGGACCCAGTCGTTCGTTCTAAATGTTCCATTGCCATACTGGCTGGCAACGTTCTTATCCCTTGCTTGCTAACTAGCCAACTACTGCTAACTTACAGTCACGTCAAACAGTGCAGACAGAATAACAACAGTAGCTGCATTTGTTTAAACTGTTTTCTAGTGACATTTATTTGGATACATCCATAACAATGAACTAATGAGGCAACATTTCGCCTGGCATAGAAAATGTGCTCTCTCGTTAGGACATTGTTGTTCAGAGGAGCTAGCCAACAACACAGTTTACACAATAACTTCAAACTGAAACTGGAAAGACTGCAAACTAGCTGCACTTCGTTTTACCTTTTTCAATTAACATTTCTTTGTATATATCCATAAAAATGATGCCAGCTGATTCATGATTTCGACTGGCTGAGAAACACTGCCTGCCTCTTTCTCGTCCGGACCCCCGACCCCTACTATGGGACAGTTGGAGAATATTGTAATGTTTATACAAATCTCCGCTGTTGAAAACTAAAGGTTAGTCTAAAAGAAATGTGAGATACAGTGCCTTGCGAAAGTATCCGGCCCCCTTGAACTTTGCGACCTTTTGCCACATTTCAGGCTTCAAACATAAAGATATAAAACTGTATTTTTTGTGAAGAATCAACAACAAGTGGGACACAATCATGAAGTGGAACGACATTTATTGGATATTTCAAACTTTTTTAACAAATCAAAAACTGAAAAATTGTGCGTGCAAAATTATTCAGCCCCCTTAAGTTAATACTTTGTAGCGCCACCTTTTGCTGTGATTACAGCTGTAAGTCGCTTGGGGTATGTCTCTATCAGTTTTGCACATCGAGAGACTGACATTTTTTCCCATTCCTCCTTGCAAAACAGCTCGAGCTCAGTGAGGTTGGATGGAGAGCATTTGTGAACAGCAGTTTTCAGTTCTTTCCACAGATTCTCGATTGGATTCAGGTCTGGACTTTGACTTGGCCATTCTAACACCTGGAAATGTTTATTTTTGAACCATTCCATTGTAGATTTTGCTTTATGTTTTGGATCATTGTCTTGTTGGAAGACAAATCTCTGTCCCAGTCTCAGGTCTTTTGCAGACATCAGGTTTTCTTCCAGAATGGTCCTGTATTTGGCTCCATCCATCTTCCCATCAATTTTAACCATCTTCCCTGTCCCTGCTGAAGAAAAGCAGGCCCAAACCATGATGCTGCCAGCACCATGTTTGACAGTGGGGATCGTGTGTTCAGCTGTGTTGCTTTTACGCCAAACATAACGTTTTGCATTGTTGCCAAAAAGTTCAATTTTGGTTTCATCTGACCAGAGCACCTTCTTCCACATGTTTGGTGTGTCTCCCAGGTGGCTTGTGGCAAACTTTAAACAACACTTTTATGGATATCTTTAAGAAATGGCTTTCTTCTTGCCACTCTTCCATAAAGGCCAGATTTGTGCAATATACGACTGATTGTTGTCCTATGGACAGAGTCTCCCACCTCAGCTGTAGATCTCTGCAGTTCATCCAGAGTGATCATGGGCCTCTTGGCTGCATCTCTGATCAGTCTTCTCCTTGTATGAGCTGAAAGTTTAGAGGGACGGCCAGGTCTTGGTAGATTTGCAGTGGTCTGATACTCCTTCCATTTCAATATTATCGCTTGCACAGTGCTCCTTGGGATGTTTAAAGCTTGGGAAATCTTTTTGTATCCAAATCCGGCTTTAAACTTCTTCACAACAGTATCTCGGACCTGCCTGATGTGTTCCTTGTTCTTCATGATGCTCTGTGCGCTTTTAACGGACCTCTGAGACTATCACAGTGCAGGTGCATTTATACGGAGACTTGATTACACACAGGTGGATTGTATTTATCATCATTAGTCATTTAGGTCAACATTGGATCATTCAGAGATCCTCACTGAACTTCTGGAGAGAGTTTGCTGCACTGAAAGTAAAGGGGCTGAATAATTTTGCACGCCCAATTTTTCAGTTTTTGATTTGTTAAAAAAAGTTTGAAATATCCAATAAATGTCGTTCCACTTCATGATTGTGTCCCACTTGTTGTTGATTCTTCACAAAAAAATACAGTTTTATATCTTTATGTTTGAAGCCTGAAATGTGGCAAAAGGTCGCAAAGTTCAAGGGGGCCAAATACTTTCGCAAGGCACTGTAATGTCAAGATCCTTTTTATAGTGGAGATCAAGTTTATAACTTCCCTGCCTGGGCTGACAGTGGATTGCACAGTCAGATCAAGCCTGAACTGTGCAATGTAGAAGTAAGTTGTAGTCTCCAACAGGGCAATACTCTACATAATTTAGTGCAGAAAACATGGTAATTAACTGCAATGACCAAAATCGTGCGTGGTCGCTTAAACTTGTCTGGTCTGTGCGGAGCAAGACATGGAGAATAAGAGAAATTATCCAACGAGTGGGTCTAATCCTGAATGCTGATTGGTTAAAAACACATTCCAGCCAATATCTATTCCACAAATTACCACCGGCTAAATCTATGACGTTAAAATGCCTATTTACTCTGCTCCATGGAGCAGTTCAGGCTTGATATGGCTTGATATGATTTATCTCTACATAAACTGCACATGGAGCTCACAGAAAAAAAACTGAACAAAATGAAATTCAAATAATTGAACCGACGTCGGTCATTTAGTTGTTTAAAAAACAAAAAATAACAGGAATTTCAGTTAATCGCTCAGCACTACCATTGGTATTCATCGATGGTAGACATTTGATCTCTGATTGAGTGAGCCAGGCTGTGTCAGTTTGCTGTGCTTGGCTGGGGTGAGTGAGAGAAGAGAGAGGCCTAGAAGGGGAAGACCAAAACAGGGAAGCTACACAGCTGTACATGGTGAATTGATTAAATGCCCGATTAAACGCTAGGCAGAGCAATCTGGCGGCATAATTCAAAGGCATATGCAAGTAATCTCGTTTTTTAGATTATTTCCCTCTTGCAAACATGCAAACACACACACACACACACACACACACACACACACACACACACCTCATGATAATTTACAAGAGGCTAAGGACAGTATTTTGTGGAGGATTACAACGTGGCAAGTGAGTGTCCACCCCAAGGATACATTTTTATCAACGGCATTGTGTGCCTCAGGTCTCAAATTGCAACAGCACTGAACTGTGGAAAAATTCTCTAATGCACCAATTGCATGCATTGCATATATGCTTAAAGGGTTTAGGTGGCACCAGATAATGGAAACACATTGTTGAGAAAAGTTATTAGAAGTTTATATTGATCTTTTTTTTCTGGTATGCTTGTTCAGGTGATTTGTTTGTTGAGTTGTCTGATATAATGAAGCCAGTTTAGAAGTAGACAGCAGGGTTCTGTAGAGATCCACCATATCATCATTATCCCTCATCCTGCAGTCTTTAGACATTGTATTTAAGGACATGCAAAACTGATGAGCTCAGCTCTCTCTGGATCTGCTAAACTAATAGGAAATCCTATCATTAACAAAATCAATACGCTCCCCAGTTTCTGGAAGGTCATACATCTCATTGTCCAGACTTATTTGGTTACTAAGAGTGAATAAACAGGGCCCAACTTTGGTGTTCAGTGCTTAACCCTTTTTCTTTTGTACTTTAAGTGTCCTTTTTCTCTTGGTTATACTATGTTTACTGTACAGCATGTGAATAGCTGTACCAGACTTATGAAAGGGTTTGTGTTGAGGTTAAGTTTGGGTCGAGGTCATGCAAGATCCATGGGAGCAATTTTCTGTTCTTCATCTTCTGTGATGTAGGATTTCATTTGATCACTCTTCTGTTGCTGAGAATTTTCCTGTGGCGTAGGAAATGCAGATGAGCTTTGAGATTTACATAAATTCACCGAAAACCCACACTAACACACGGTTATATTAACAGTATTCCACTTTTCATGTAGTCTCATTTTGAACAGCCAATAGCCTAACCACCGATCAAGCAATATTATGGACTAAATCTTAAAATCCTTTTGCTGCAGGATTATTTTGCTGTGACAGTACAGGTCAAATTAAGATCCTACATCTGTATACACTCTTCTGCTCAAGATCACCTTTTACTTTGTCATCCATCAGTACACTTTCTCTCTACATTGTGTGAATGAGTATCGCTAAACCGAAATGAGAGAAATTCGCTGCAAATTATCACTCATTGCATTACTATCACATAGAAAATTGAATTAGACTAAGTAGCGGTAACACATGACTAACATACAATTTGATACAAAAATGATCATATTTAATTAGCTAAAGAGTCTTTAAATTTAACAAAGGCGTGTCATCCTCTTGCTGGAGAACAGAGAGGGGAATTCAATGGGTCATCTTTTAATGTTAAAGCTTATTTTTTCTGCCAAGCCAACCTTGAGACTTGCTTACTAAGCAAAGAACAAATTCATTCTCATTATTGTAAATCATTCAAAGCACTGTCTTTAACCTCCTTGAACATATTAAAAACATCTGAATATGTAACTAATTATTGTTTGTTTTAACACGTTTCTTCCATTTCAGTGTAATCATAAACATAATTGCTTAATAAAACAGTAACAAAATAGCCTAAAATTCTCTCCAACATGCAATCAATGGGATCTTCCATTTTTCATGAGTAGCATAATAGTTATATTCTGCTGGAGTAATGGCAGTAGGTCTTCTTTGAAAATGATTTGACGAGCACAGGCCTAATCGCCTTTCTCTGATTAGCCTCATAATACATTTGTTTGATCTACAGTATTTCTAATAAGTCTATCTTCCACTGCAAACGTTTTTAAAATGTGTTATTCTGTTGAATTTAGGTTGTGAGAGGGGACTAATAGAATAATGTCATGGTATTTCTGGGAGAATATAGAGATGGTTTTCTCTGAAACACAATAGTTAATGACTCATTATTCCGGTCAGCCACTGAAAATGGATGAGATAGACATTTTATCCTGATTAACGCCCCTAATGGGTTCGCTCATAAAACCAACCTGTTCCTTCAACGATGCATGCTGAATCTGTCTTCTTGTATTTTTTGGTCGATAATGCATATGCTAATCCATCAAGATTGACAGTGATCATTAGAATAATAGGGGAAGCAGATATTTGATATGAACCCTCCTGTTAGCTGTTTCCAGGAGAGTTAAATTGTCTGAGACAGGCAAGCAGCGCTGGCAGGAGAAGCCAATAAAGTGGAAGAACTTTCAGTTAGAAACCGATGGACTTTTCTCAGGCCAGTTAGAGTGTATTATATTTTAGGTCAGTATACTGTAGTCTACCTGTGCCTATGCTTCAGTAAGGATAAGCTCCACAGTAAAATCAGCAGAGGCATATTAGCACTAATTGTGTTAAGCTCTACTATCTCGGAGCTCTACTGACAATTTCTTCGACCTCATGGCTTGGTTTTTGCACTGTCAACTGTTGGACCTTATATAGACAGGAGTTTACCTTTCCAAATCATGTCCAATCAATGTAACTTATCACAGGTGGACTCCAATCAAGTTGTAGAAACATTTCAAGGATGATCAATGGAAACATGATGCACCTGAGCTCAATTTCAAGTCTCATAGCAAAGGGTCTGAATACTTATGTAAATAACGTATTACTGTTTTTAATATTTTATACATTTGCAAACATTTCCCAAAATGTTTTTCACTTTGTCATTATGGGGTATTGTGTGTAGATTGATGAGCAAAAAAAAATATTAAATCAATTTCAGAATAAGGCTGTCACATAGCAAACTGAGGAAAAAGGGAAGGGGTCTGAATACTTTCCCGAATGCACTTTACATCAATGAAAATGTATGCTGTATAAGATTTACAAAATAGTTATAGAGTTGAATAAACATCACAGAGGGACAAACAATTGAGCAAAAATAATTACAATTATTTAAAATTAACTGAAAATGGAGAGAGACTGATCACTGGCTCCATCAGAATGCCTAGCCTGTAAGTAGCGGATGACAGGGGGCTGACTGAAGGACAGCCGAGGATAGATGTGGAGGATGGACAGAGGACCAGCTGGAGTGGAGGTCACAGACAGAGGCCCAGCCAGGTACAGGTGTCGAGGGCACGGACAGAGACCCAGCTGGTGGAGTAGCCTGCACAGGAGCGGAGGACTGATGTGGGTAGAGGTGTGGACTGGATGCTGACAGGTGGGGTGGGACCTCCAGGTTCTCCTTGAAAGTCATCTGATTGGCAGCATGGTTTTTCACATCACTCCTAGCTTGCTGAGTGGCAGATTCTGCATCAATGCCACCAAATACCCAGCATACCCCAGAGCATTTTCAACCACCCACTTGAAGGTCTGCTTCCTGTAAAGGCTGAACTGCATCTCCTGTTAACCCAGCAAATGCGTTTTATTGATGGGTTGCCACCTCTGAGCAGTACAGCACCCCTGGCTGAATTTATCTAGAGACATAGCCCTGGTGCACTCTCTTTTATAACTGAAATGGTAAGTATCCTTACTGTCAAAAATCAAATCAAATTAAATTAAATCTAATGCACGTTTATGAGTTATATACACAGGATACAGTTGGGTGTAAATGGCGCAATGAAATATCAAAATATATTATATCAAAATATAATATAAAACATTAACACAATAAGGCAAGTAGTAAACACATATAAAAAGGTTTAAAAGTAGTAGTAAAACTATCAGTAACGGTATGTACTATGAAATGTGCTATAAGCAGCAATAAATAATAGCAGCAGTGTGTGAGAAAGAGGAAGATAAAGAGAGAGAGAGAGAGAGAGAGAGAGACTGTGTGTATATATAAGGGCAGCGGCTTTTGTGGACCAGTAGGTAACGATGCTTTGTGGGTGGCAAGTTGTTAATGTGTTCAGATGGTCCCTGGTTTGAGCCCAAGTTGGGGCAAGGAGAGGGATGGAAGCAATAATGTTAAGAGAGTCAGTGGAAATAGTATCTTAAGGTGCAGGTGAACAACAGGTTGTGCAGGTGGGCAGCTAGGCTTTTCAACAGTCTTATGTCCTGGTGGTGGAGGCTCCGGTATCGTCTGCCAGGCAGAAGCAGAGAACAGGCCATGGCTGAAATCCTTAATGATCTTCCGGGGGGCGGTGCAACTGCCTTTACAGGTGGTGATGCAGCCAGACATGATGCTCTCAATGGTGTGTTTGTAGTAACTGGTGTCTTTCAGGAAAAGGCTCACATCTGGCCACGCCATGTCTGCTATTGAAATAAGAGGGAAAGTTTATAATGATAAGTGTAAGATTTAATTCACAGTGATCAATATGGGGTATTGTGTATAGATTGATGAGGAAAAAAACGATTTCATCAATTTTAGAATAAGGCTGTAATGTAAGGTAAGGGGGTCTGAATACTTTCCGAATGCACGGTCAATTCTTGGGTTCTTTTTGGTTGCAGATGGCGATTATGATTGGTTGTCATTGTCATAACCAGAAGTCACAATTAACATTGATTGTAGAGCCATACCATCTTATGACTGGGATAAGTTCACCATTTTACATTGCTTTCATGGTAACTTAAATTAAGGGGGTATACATAAAGCATTCATATCATCTGGCATAAATACTTCATAACATTTTAATAAATGTTTTGTTTTGGCTGGCAACGTTCTTATCTCTTGCTTGCTAGCTAGCCAACTACGGCTAATTTACGGTCACAATAAACAGTGCAGCCAGAATAACAACAGTAGCTGAATTTTCATTTGTGACCGACCGCCTCAAATCGGTCTTTTCAATTTCAACATTTGAAATTGTGTTTTTTACATTGGATAAAAGTAGAGACTCAGAGCTATAAAATGGTATATCATACACTGCATTTGAGGAACAATGGGAAAGTAATTCTGCTTTGAAAGTTGATACATTTGTAAACACACTTTTGAGAAAATATTTTTGGTATTATTACTGGAGAGCCCTTCTTTGTCTACACCCATTCAGCATCGTTCACACCCTCTTAAGCTTTAGCCACACCCATCTCTTTAAGGGTTGATCCGAGAGTTCTGTACTGACAACAGCAGTCAAGCACCCAAACTAACTTACTAGCTACTCACAGACACAAATGGGAAAACAGCTCACTGAGAGATGAGTTTCATATTGGTCTGTGATGTAGCATCTTCTGTCTTAAAATTAATCAGACGATGAGCAGATAGATCCCTGATTAAGGTAAAAACATATTAATTGAAGAAAACATTGTTGAGTCTTCTGATGACAGTGATGGGGAAGAAACGGCGATTAACAGTGTTGTTGTCACGAAAGAAGTTTGCAACGTTCATTACTATGGCACAGCTGGAGATCGAATTTGAATATTGAAACAATGTTGCAAATGTTGGAGAGACAGACAGCAAGGTTTATACAAATCTCCGCTGTTGAAAAATACATTTTGGTCTAAAAGAAATGGGAGATAATGTCTTGATGCTTTTTATAGAGGAAATCAAGTTTATAAATTGCCAGGCTGGGCTGATGAGACAGGGGATTGCGCAGTCAGATGGAACAGAGTAAATAGGCATTTTAACGTCATGGATTTAGCTGGTGGTAACTTGTGGAATAGACACCGGCTGGAATGCATTCAAGATTAGAACCACCAGTTGTATAAAAAGTATTTATGTAACAGCTGTGTCATTTATGACATAAATGTGGGACAGTGTGTCGGTTCATTTTGCTAACTATTTCAAGTCCTCATAAACCATGCTGTTTTCTGTCATAATGTTATGTTACTGTTTTCATTTGGCAAACTTATAGTATGTTGCAGTCAGTGGAGGATGTTGGAAATGAGCATAGATACTTGAATAACAATAATAACTTTTCAAAATTATAGTCATAAGATACAGTATAGTTGTTCTAATTGCACTCATGGTGATTTATTGTAGGCAATTTATTATTTGAGTTTGTAGATGCATCTTTTTTCTAAAGAGCCCCAGCTCTCATTGTGATAGGTCTGCATTCCCAAGTGCTGAGCTCCAATGGGATATTGCAATAACATTCTTTCTTGCCATTTTTCAGTGGATCGTTTGAATTAAATCCTTGTAGCTCCTTTTGAGTGGTTAACCACACGTTCCATGCTGCTTTCTTCATTGTCAAGCCTTGGGATCATTTGTATAGTGTAATCTGTATGCCTCTTAGGCCTCATACACACGTACACTTACAACATTTAGTTAAAAAGGCCCACTATACCTTAAAAGGCCCACTCCTACAGTATGTGGGCTACAAACAATACAGAGAGGACCTATAAAGAAGTAAGGTTAATATTTATTCAATCTAATGTAATATTTTTATTGGTGCGTGATATGAAAGCTATCCATTTTTCTTTTAACACTAAAACCGCCTGGCCTTTCAGCCTATAAGTACCCGCTAGAGAACATTGCCGGGCATCACCGTTAGCATATGCATTAGATGCATATCAACCTGCAAAAATGCAGCAATAATAAGCACAATGCTTTATAAATAGTGTATGAACTATTATAAAGGATTAATTGCATGAAGAAATATTAGTGGAACTAAAAAATAACAACAACAGTTATTTGTTTAGATAGAGTGAAGGGTATGTTTTGTATAATTCTACAAAGTCCTAGAACACAAGTAGCCATTCATCCTTTTTTTGTTTCCCTTACAATAAAACATTACAGTGTAATCTATTTGATCAACTTTATTTGTAGATTAGATTAGTAATAGAGTTATAGTAATTCATAAAGTCCAGTTACAGATTATTTTGACAAAGTAGAAACTAAGAAGATAATAATATAACCAGCCAGGTGCACAGGTAAAATGATTTGCTGTATTCCTAAACAAAAGCACCAGTGCATGAACCATTGTAAAGTATGAATTGCATAAATAAATATTAGTGGAAATATATTCACGACAAGATATAAAAACGGTAATTTGTTGATGGTATTGTGCCCTTATAGGCGTTACCTTTACGCATTAATCGATCTTGTCTTCTCTTTATGTTTTGGGTCCACAGTCAGCACACAGCTTCAGGGCTTTGTGTGAGCAAGCACCACAAACAAATTGGTTGCACTGCACATAGTTTTCATTAACCTTGTTTCGTGTGCATCTGCCACAGGTGTCGCATAATCTCTCTGAAGTGGTTGCGTGGCATGGTCTCTCAGAAAAAGTACTATGAGATGAAAATTACCCCACATCCATGCTCTTTCCGTCATATGCCCCGTGGACATACAAGAGTGTAGTAAATGCTTAGAGATCATCCATAGACATATCCCACCTACATTTTTCTTTTCTGTGTGCATGAGCAACAGATCGCCGATGTTCTGCAACATCTCCATGTCACATAAACTCGTTACTCTTTTCTACCCAAACCGTCTCCCAGACTCCTGTCTCACCGTGGCAGTTTGGATCAACGACTCAGTTGGCTCCGTTACGGTTTTTCTGCGACGAGGCTCAGGCATCGGTGGTGGAGACTCGAGGTCAACATCAGAATCAGATGAAGACTCTTCATCAGCAACGCCAATTTCAAGCTCAATATCTGATCCTCCATCTGACCCTAACTCATCTAAATTTGCTTGGTTCGGCTTGCCATTGTGAACTACACACATTGTATGTTGTGTCTGATTTGACTCTCTGAGGGTAAATTATATACCATTTCCAGCCTATCATAATAAAATAATTAGACCGCCCACAATTCCCACAATTCTTCATCAAAATTACACTATTGTTCTAAATTCAATCATCCTATTCACCCTCATCATTCAGATCATTCATCCTCTTCATATTCCTCATCATTCAGTTCATTGAAGTCACATGCACCATTATCAGTTTCTATCTGGTTTCTATCGCCTATGCGTCCATTGACAACAGAATAGCATAATTTAATTTGAAGTTTATTATGTTACTAGTTTTTTCTTAGTAGCCAGAGCAATGCTGCCACTCAAGTGGTCATGTGCTGAATGCATGGATAGCATAGATATTATTTGAAAAAGTTACATTCGGAAATAGAGCTAAACCTCTTGAATTATGAGAGTTGTCTGACAGAGATAGGTTTAATAGAAACTACAGAATATGCTCTTTCCGATACTATATAGAAATCAAAATGTTTTACCTGTATGTGGCTCTGAAGGAGGAATTGATAAAGTGATGCTCCTTTCTCGGCACCTGTAAATGACAAGATGCGCCCAACTCGCAGGTAGCCTAGTGGTTAGAGCGTTGGGCCAGTAACCGAAAGGTTAAAAAGGTAAAACTCTGTTGTTCTGCCCCTTAGCAAGGCAGTTAGCCCACTGTTCCCTGGGCGCCAAAGACATGGATTAAGGCAGCCCCCCTCTCTGATTCAGAAGGGTTGGGTTAAATGCGTAAGACACATTTCAGTTGAAGGCATTCATTTGTACAACTGACTAGGTATCCCCTTTCTTCATGTACAATTCCACAACTGATAGGCCTAATATTGTCACTCATCAGATTATTGTCAATTTAATCTTGTCTATAGGCTAACTCTTATTATGTATGACATTAGTATCGGTATAGTTTAGGCGTAGTTTCGATGGGCCGGCTGTGCAGGCTGACTGGCATCATTTGTTTCCCGCTCATCAAGTTGGATAGAGTCAAGGATATGTTTTGCATTATTTTAAGGGCTTACTGCAACACGAAGCATGTTTTCATTTCCCTTACAATAAATTTGATGCCAGCGAATTTAAATTCGATTGTGAATTAACTTGCACAGTGATCGCCCATTCCATCCATTTGTCATTTATTCAGTGGGCTGGAATCTTTTGCTTCGCTGGATAGAGTCAAGGATATGTTTTGCTTTATTCTGAAGGCCTACTGCAACATGTAGCATGTTCTTGTTTCCCTTACAATAAATTTGATTAGCAATATAGTAAATCAAACAGTCCCATAACAGCTTCTTTTTACAAAGTAAAACTTAAACGAGAATGGTATCAACTTATTTTCTGCTGATAAATAGGCATAACACAAACGTATTATTACACTATTGTCTTTCTAAATTAAATCAACCTCTTCACCCTCCTTATCATTCAGTTAGGCCTAATTTAAATTCAATTGTGAAGTTTGGTGTACAGTAAGAGTTAGAATTAAAATGCTGATTTTGTCTTAGCAGGATGAACACATATTTTACTTTGCCTACTGATAGAAGACGATATCTATCTCAATGCAGGGCATAAAGCTTACTATGGCCATTAAAACTAGAACCACCATAGGCCAATGGCCACTGACTTTTGATTTTGTCATTAATTCAGCGAGGAGAGAGAGACGCATTAGCGCCTGGCTGGGTACCATTGGTACCATCCTACAGCACATTGTCTTGGTTGGTTAAATTAGGAATAGGTGTGAAGAAAAGGCTCTAAATACTTTTCTGTTTGTGACAAAAGAGCAGTGTAAATTGCAAACATTTAGGAAACGTCAGGGTAGGAAGAGAACATTTTTGGCAGATAATTTTTTTTTTTTACAAAATCAAAAGTCAGTGGCCATTGGCCTATGGTGGTTCTAGTGTTAATGGCCATTGTACGCGTTATGCCCTGCTTTGAGATAGTATCTATCTTCTGTCAGTATCTATCTTCTGTCTTCTGTCAGAGGCAAAGTAAAATATGTGTTTGTCCTGCTAAGACAAAATCAGTATTTGAATTATAGCTCTTACTTACCTGCCCTTCAATTCTACTTCTGCTTAAATTTGAAGTAGTAAAGCCATTTCATAATGCTATGAGTAAATACATGTAACATGCAACACTTTCACCATGGTAGTTCTAATAGCCTAGAGATACACTACAGCGGCAACATGTTCAGCAGGGAAAATTCCTGATCTGGATGGAATATACGCTCTTTTTTAGTTTTCCTTAGTTCTGCTTACCTATGCCTTTTTAACATTTGTGGACTTTTTAAAGATTTTTGATAGCGATAACCATGACCATGGTCCTATTCCTATGTAATTATCATTTACAGTGACACAAGTCAATTTCAAAGCTCTAATTGGTATAAGCTCATGAAATATTGTGACATGCCTGCTCTTAACCATCTTTCAATTTGCTCCTCCCTGCTCTCCTGAATTGACAGTGAGTAATTTATAGAAAATCACAAACAATTTGTGACACTTGTCACATCTGATTTACTTGATGGAGGAGGAATTCCAGTCAGCAGTACTCCAATTATCACCCATGACTCTATAGAATAGTATGCCTCATATTTCTATCAGGTCAATTGCTTCTGTCAAGTAGTACAGCGTCTTGTTTTCATGACTCAACAAGAATCTTGGAGCGATGGAAGATGGATTGTCGAAATCCTGTACACGTTGCTCTCTCAATACAAACTTTTGAATCATCTGCTGAAATTAATCGGTTTCTATTAGTATTTTAGAATGTAGTTTCCGATTCAAAAGTGCAGAGCAAACAGTTGCAAAAGTCAGGTATTAACATGGCATAAGCTTTTTTCTTCCTTGCTCCTAGAATATATTTTACAAAAGTTACAGTGTCACCCCACTGTGTCCTAAGGGAATGCATTCAAACTGCAGACTAGAGACTAGAGACAGGAAGATTAAAACACTCTAGCATCGTCAGAAGATTATTTTCAAAATGTATTTTTCAAGACAAAAATGTATGGCTCCAAGCCCCTTTCCTTTTCCACCCAGAAAAATATGGAAATTGATTATATTTTATTCAATCTAATATATTAATTTAGTTGTGCTTTGCAAATGTTCCCGTTTTCATAATAACACATTTTCAAGGGAATCTTGCTCGATCAATGTATTTCACACAATGCAATGGTAACTTAGTGTGCATACAAAACAGACACATTCCTTTGGAGGGAACATAGAGGATAGGGTACAGCAGGAGAGTACGAGGTGTCCCTTCAGTTGGATTTCCACTAAATAACACAGCTTCAAAGTCAGATTCTACAGCCACAGGTTTTTGGTCTTCATTTAAGGTTAGGCATAAGGTTAGTAGTGTGGTTAAGGTTAGGGGGAGTGGGGGTGGGAGGGGGGATAAAGTTAAAAAGGTGTGCAAAATATTACCTAAGGTCACAGACTACTTAACAATTCAAACTGTGATTGTCTGGTAAACTTAGCTGATTTATTTGACTTAGAAATACTTTTTAAAACAGTTTTTGAAACTTTCCAAGAATCCCTCTCTTACAGTACTTGACACATAATTTACGACTCTCAAGAAATTGCTTAAAAAAGGCCAAGCATTGCACCGTGGTCACTTTCTCTCCAGCACTGTGTCACATTGTGCTAAACCACCTCATTAAACCATGTAAGTGGAGTGGCTGTCATGGTTGACACAGGTGTGCCTTAGTCCAGGGCTAAATTGTGCTTGTGTTGGCACCCTGTCTGCACCCTGACTGTCACCAATTTTGGAGTGTTGGGGAAAAGAGATGTGAGTGCCAAGCTGACCCTTGAGAATGATCACACCCCCACCATGGCTTGTCAGGATTTGCCGACGTCTGTATTGCTGCGCTAAACTGTGTTCCTCTATGTGGGATGGAGAGAGGCGAGAGGATATGAGGAGATTGATTGGCAGATATTTATGTGTGGTCTCACACCACTGGCTCCCAAAGAGCAGAAACCTAATAGCTCGAGTTAAGTGTGATTTCCTTGGAGAGATGGGGAAAAAGTACATTTTGGCAAGTGAGTAGACACGTCAAATGACTCAATTAATCAATTCCCGTGCTAAATTGAAGGCATTTAGAATATGTTGTTTTCACATAAAGCTCATGCTGTTGCTCATTATATTTATTTTGCTCCCTGAATCTCAATTATTAGATGGTGCACTTCCCATTCATAGCCATAATTCTGTACAGTATACTGTAGCCCTGTCTTGTCTCAATGTAGTACCCAGTATTCTGCAGTTATTTCTGCTTATTTTTGGATTCTTCTTAAATGGGATAGTCAAATGGAGTGCTGTATCCATTTCGAATAAGCAGTTTGGTTTTTCAATGAATTCTGAGTGGCCAGTAATGTATTGCAACAATGTTTCCATCTGACTGCTCTGCAAACAGTGGGGCTACAGATGCTACTTTGCCTGGTGCCTCTCTGAGCTGAGTTTCAACGATCTATTATCTCCTCATTACGTCCATTTGTCCATTTCAGTGTAAACGTTCTGCTCGCCAGACCAGCCCTGCCAGCCTTTTGAAATGTATTGAAAAATGAAATTATAGGGTTTTCAACCCATGGATCAACCTCCATTGTTTCTGTGAAGGCCTTTTAAAACAATGTCTAAACGAATATATTCAGACATTCTGAATACAAGGCCGCACTTAGGCCTAATCTGAACAACTAACCACTTTCACAATTAGCATAAAATACATACTATATTCAACTTGTAATGTTTTAGGTGCCCTGGAATTACTATCGTAAATTCCAATAGTCCCAAGTGCAATATACAATTAGGAGCATTAGCATAATTTTACAACATTTTATTACAACATGCTTTCATATAGACGGGTTGGTTGTTAAGCAACAAAACTATGCACAACTATAGGGCAAAACAGACAGGGTTGGCTTGTTTTGTTCACAACATCCAAACTATATATCGTCTCCAATGTTTATTTATGTTACAGTTGTTGGTTTGCTAGCTAGCGAATTTCTTGCCATATTAGCATTGACATGAAATCAGTCAAAACACCTCAAAACAAGACATGGTATCAACGAGCTGAAACGAGCCACTTACGATTTCCCACATGGCAAATTTTGTTGTTCTTGCCAGCAATCTGGTCATCCAGAATCACAACACACAGACTTCTGCCCCATAGAAGCGTGCACATTGTTTTAGTGACATTGTCAGCTAACCCATCTATAGGAAACAAAGAAAGTTGTAATTATTCTACATTAATTCCATAAGCATCTGTTGAAGTAGCCTACAAATAATATATCTGCAAGCAATTGCATTGCACCATGCTCTCTAGCTCTAAACAATGATTATTCTATGAGAAGCACAGGACAGCTCTATCCATCATTGAGTTCAGTATGCCACAGTCTTCCACTACCCCTCTGTTAGGTCTGTTGAATCTAGGTCTCCTTTTTTCTGAAAGCATTATGACTTACTGGGTTATTTGTTCCTTTCCGGCCCATTCCCCTAGTATTTCATAGTTAGGAAGCAACTAATAACAAAGATTTCAAAGGAAATCAGTCGTAATGGTGAATGTAGTATTTGGTAAGTCAAAATGCAATACCACTATTTTCTCCTCGTTTTCTCAGTAAAAAGTACAGATGTATAAGCCAGGGGTTGTCTAATTGGGGTCTGCAGGGGTTCTTCGGCCAGATCTCATATATATATATATATATATATATATATATACAGTACCAGTCAGAGGTTTGGACACACCTACCCATTCAAGGGTTTTTCTATATTTGTACTATTTTCCACATTGTATAATAATAGTGAAGACAAACAAACTAGGAAATAACACGTGGAATCATGTTGTAACCAAAAAAAGTGTTAAACAAATCAAAATATATTTTATATTTGAGATTCTTCAAAGTAGCCATCCTTTGCCTTGATGACAGCTTTGCACACTCTTGGAATTCTCTCAAACAGCTTCATGAGGTAGTCGCCTGGAATGCATTTCTATTAACAGGTGTGCCTTTTTAAAATTTAATTTGTGTAATTTCTTTCCTTCTTAATGTGTTTGAGCCAATCAGTGGTGTTATGACAAAGTAAGGGAGGTAGGGGAACAAGTCCATATTATGGCAAGAACATCTCAAATAAGCAGATAGAAAAGACATTAAAACACATTTTACACTTAGTTATCTTTGTTTTCGTTATCATTTTGGTTAGGTCAGGGTGTGACGAGGGTGGCATATGTGTTTTAACCTGTCTAGGGTTTTTGTATGTTTATGGGGTTTTTGTATGTTTATGGGATTGTTTCTCGTCTAGGTGTTTTTATGTCTATGGTTGCCTAGATTGGTTCTCAATCAGAGGCAGCTGTTTATCATTGTCTCTGATTGGGGACCATATTTAGGTAGCCATATTCCTTGGGTATTTCATGGGTTATTGTCTGTGTATAGTTGCCTGTGTCAGCACCTGTGTCATGTTCGTTTTGGTTAGTTTGTTTAAGTGTCATTCGTGGTCTTCCTTCATTAAAATAAGAATGTATTCTAATCACACTGTGCTTTGGTCTCCTCTTTACGACGAACGTGACAGAATAACCCACCAAAAAAGGACCACACGAGGAGATTGGTTGACGAGGAGTCAAGTAGGAGACCTGAGCCAACTCCTCGTGCTTACCGTGGGGAGCGTGTAATTTGTCAGGCACCATGTTATGCAGAGATGCGCACGGTGTCTCCAGTGCACTATTCTAGCCCGGTGCGCTCTATTCCAGCTCCTCGCATTTGCCGGGCTAGAATGGGCATCCAGTCAGGACATATTAAGCCAGCTCTATGTTCTGGATCTCGAATGCGTCTCCACGGGCCAGTGTATCCTGGGCCTCCTCCCCGCACTCGCCCTGAGGAGCGTGTCACCAGCCCAGTACCACCAGTGCCAACACCATGCACCAGGCTTCCTGTGTGCCTTCAGAGCCCAGTACGCCCTGTTACTCCTCCTGACACTTGCCCTGAGGTGTGTGTCCCCAGCCCGGTACCACCAGTTCTGGCACCACGCTCCAGGCCTCCAGTGCGCCTCCAGGGTCCAGTACGCCCTGTTCCTGCTCCCCGCACTCACCCTGAGGTGTGTGTCACCAGCCCAGTACCACCAGTGCCGGCACCACACACCTGGCCCACAGTGCGCCTCGGCAGTCCAGAGCGTCCGGCGACAGTACCCAGTCCAGAGCGTCCGGCGACAGTACTCAGTCCAGAGTACTGTTGTTTTCTTTATTTTGCTTAGGTCAGGGTGTGATGAGGGTGGTATGTGTTTTGTCCTGTCAAGGGTTTTTGTATGTTTATGGGGGTTTTCCAGTCTAGGTGTTTTTATGTCTATGGTTGCCTAGAATGGTTCTCAATCAGAGGCAGCTGTTTATCGTTGTCTCTGATTGGGGACCATATTTAGGTAGCCATATTCCTTGGGTATTTCGTGGGTTATTGTCTATGTATAGTTGCCTGTGTCTGCACTCGTTGTTCATAGCGTCACGTTCGTTTTGTCATTTTGGTTAGTTTAAGTGGTCTTCCTTCATTAAGAAGAATGTATTCTAATCACGCTGCGCTTTGGTCTCCTCTTTATGACAAATGTGACAGAGGCCTTGCCCAGAAGTGTAGAGAGATGCAGGAACAGACATAAGTGCATCATGATCCTATCCATCCTCAGCTGTAGACGCTTCACCCAATACTGTATGTATTCCATAGCGTCATTACCTGCTCTTGATCCATAAAGAGGTTTCATCTCAATAGGTTTCCATGGTAATAATTTTGTGAGTAATTTGTTAAATTATATAATGACTGGCTCTTGGGGCCCTGAAGGATCTGCGTCAAGGATCCCTCTCTAATGAACAGAGTCACGGCTATAGCATCAGACAGAGAAACATAGAAACACTCCTCACATTCATTAGTCTGGAACGCAGATTTTTTACACTTACATGTTAATTAGGAGGCAGGGGGGACGCTACCAGTGGGGTGGAGACGTTCAGCGGTCACTTTGTTTTTATTTGAAGGTTTTTAACTTGAGTTCAGTTCTCTCAGTTTGTGATCAAACTCCCCTTAGCTGTTTAACTCATTACTCTCTTTGTTGCTGTCTCCCTCCCTTCCTCTCCCCCTCTCCCTCTTCGTCTCACCTGTGCTGAGGTGTGTTTCCATGTGTGGGAGACTCTCCCTATCGTGAGTAATGTGCATCAACAGCAAAGGTCGAATGGAATGGGTTTCTAGAGATAATGACTGGAGTGAAGGTACCTGGGTGCCACCAGATTGCCAAGTGTCTGAGCCTGTCATAAAGCGACATGGGAGGAGGGCTTTGGAGGCTCACTGTGTCCTTTAGCCATTATGAATGTCAGGAGAGGACAATCATATTGTATTTCTAATAATGCAGAGTTAAGAGAAAGAAAAAACATTGAATTAGACATGCAAAATAAATACACAGTGAATAACGAATGACAATAACAAGTAAAAGTAACATGGCTATATTCAGGGAGTACCCGTACAGAGTCGATGTGCAGGGGTACAAGCTAATAATTGAAGTAGCTATGTACATTCAGTAGGTAGGGGTAAAGTAACTAGGGAACGGGATAGATAATAGACAGTAGCAGAAGTATATGTGGGGAATGTTTAAAGTTTAACGTTTTTAATGTCACGTGCACAAGTACAGTGAAATGCTTTTCTTGCAAGCGCTAACCACAACAATGCAGTAATCAATAACAACATAATACTAAAAATACCAACATAGAACCAAAACACACAAGATATAAAAATAATAAGAACACAATAAAGTAAGTAAGCATACTATATACAGTACCATATTTACAATGTGCAGGGATACTGGATTGATAGAGGTAGATACAGTATGTGTCAGGGTAAGGTGACTAGGCATCAGGGTATATGATTGCATGTGAGTGGGTGTGTGTAGAGTCAGTATAAATCTGTGTGCATATTGTGTGTGTGAGCAAATGATGGAGTGAGTGTTTCTATGTGTGATGGAGTATCAGTGTGTGTAGTGTGTATTGCCCTGTGAGAGTGCAAAAATAAAATACAAAGTTCAACTCAGATAGTAGCCCATTGTGTTAGCTATTTTGTTATCTATTTAGCAGTCTTATGGCATGGGGATAGAAGCTGTTTAGGACTCTGTTGGTGTCAGACTTGCACCTGTACAACTTGCCGTTAGGAAGCAGAGAGAACTGTCTATGGCTTGGGTGGTTGGCGTCTTAACGGTTTTCTGGGCCTTTCTTTCACATCGCCTGATATAGAGGTCCTGGATGGCAGATAGCTCAGGCCAAGTGATGTACTGGGCTGTCTGCACCACCCTCTGTAGTCCCATGCTATCGAGGGTGGTGATATTGCCATATCAAGCAGTGATGCAGCCAGTCAAGATGCTATCAATGCTATAGAACGTTTTGAGGATTTGAGAGCCCATGCCAAATATTTTGTGTGTGTGAGTATGTGTGTGTGGCATCAGTATGCATATGTGCACATGCTAAGTGTGTGTGTGTGTGTGTGTGTTGATGTCAGTGTAAGAATGTGTGAGTATGTTGGATAGAGTCCAGTGTGTGTGTATTCACTGAATGTATAAAACATTAGGAACAGCTCCTTCCATGACAGACTGACCAGGTGAATCCAGGTGAAATCTATAATTCCTTATTGATGTCACTTGTTAAATCCACTTCAATCACTGTAGATGAAGAGACAGGTTAGAGAAGGATTTTTAATCTTTAAGACAATTGAGATATGGATTGTGTATGTGTGCCATTCAGAAGACGAGTGGGCAAGACAGAAGATTTAAGTGCCTTTGAATCGGGTATGGTAGTTGCCAGGCGCACCGGTTTGATTGTGTCAAGAACTGCAAATATGTTTTTGGGCAGAAATGCCTTCTGGAACATGTGAACTTTCATGTGCCTTTGTAACAACTAGTACAGTGCATTCAGAAAGTATTCAGACCCCTTGACTTTTTCCACATTACAGACCTATTTTAACATGGATTCAAATATTTTTCCCCCCCATCAATCTACACACAATACCCCATAATGACAAAGCAAAAACAGATTTTTTGAAATGTTTGCTAATTTATTTTTCAAATCCAATTCTGAAATATCACATTTAAATAAGAATTCAGAACCTTTACTCAGTACTTTGTTGACGCACTTTTGGCAGCTATTTTCAGGTCTCTCCAGAGATGTTTGATCGGGTTCAAGTCAGGGCACTGGCTGTCAAGTCAGGGCACTCAATGACATTCAGAGACTTGTCCCGAAGCCACTCCTGCGTTGTCTTGGCTGTGTGCTTAGGATCGTTGTCATGTTGGAAGGTGAACCTTCACCCCAGTCTGAGGCCCTGAGCACTCTGGAGCAGGATTTCATCAAGGATCTCTGTATTTTACTCCATTCATCTTTCCCTTGACCCTGACTAGTCTCCCAGTCCCTGCCGCTGAAAAATATCCCCACAGCATGATGCTGCCACCACCATGCTTCACTGTAGGGATAGTACCAGGTTTCCTCCAGACGTGACGCTTTGCATTCAGGCCAAAGATTTGAATCTTGGTTCTCATGATCTGAGAGTCATTTTGGGAGTCCTCATGGTCTTAGGTGCCTTTTGGCAAATTCCAAGTGGGCTGTCATGCCTTTTACTGAGGAGTGACTTCTGTCTGGCAACTCTACCATAAAGGCCTGATTGGTGGAGTGCTGCAGAGATGGTTGTCCTTTTGGAAGGTTTTCTCATCTGCACAGAGGAACTCTGGAGATCTGTCAGAGTTACCATTGGGTTCTTGGTCACCTCCCTCACCAAGGCCCTTCTCCCCCAATTGCTCAGTTTGTCCGGCCGGCCAGCTCTAGGAAGAGTCTTGGTGGTTCTAAACTTCTTCCATTTAAGAATGATGGAGGCCAC
This sequence comes from Oncorhynchus clarkii lewisi, assembly GCF_045791955.1. Lineage (NCBI taxonomy): Eukaryota > Metazoa > Chordata > Actinopteri > Salmoniformes > Salmonidae > Oncorhynchus > Oncorhynchus clarkii. The sequence goes on from NC_092163.1 coordinate 57,312,762, forward strand.
TATGTTCTTGGGGACCTTCAATGCTGCAGTCATTTTTGGACAATTCCGTTGACCTCATGGCTTGGTTTTTGCACTGACATGCACTATCAACTGTGGGACTTTATATAGACAGGTGTGCACTTTTCCAAATAATGTCATATCAATTGAATTTACTAAAGGTGGACTCTATTCAAATTGCAGAAACATCTCAAGGATGATCAATGAAAACAGATTGCACCTGAGCTAGGGTCTGAATACTTTTGTAAATAAGGTAGTTCTGTTTTTACCAAATACCTGTTTTTGCTTTGTCATTATGAGGTATTGTGGGTAGATTGATGAGAAAATAAATATTTTTAAAAGCCTAGTTGGTTTAGCAAATGGAAAAGACAGGAACCTTCCCGCTAGCCATGATTGGCTGAGATAATGGATGGGCTGAATAGGCCGAGAGATGACTTTGGATTGGTCTGCCACGTAGCATGCTTCTGTCTATAACATGAGCTGCTCCGTATGTGTAGGTAATCCTTTTCTAACGTGTGTTTTTTTAAAGATGTCATGATAAACTGCAAAAAACACCTGTCTCCAAATTACATCTTCAAACTAAGGGCAACAATGGAATCCGTGACAGAGAGGGAGAAACGTTCATCCATGTCTACGGCTAAGATAGTGTAGCTTGCTATATTTTGAGATATTATACATTGTTGCAAGTTAAAGCGTACTGCTAGCTAGCTAACGTTACCTGGCTGAATGGCTGACTTGCTCGCTAACATTACATGTATTATCTGTGTACTAATATCCTTTGTATCTCAGAGCCATTTACATTGCTAGTTATAGCATAATGTTAGCTAGCTAGCTAACATTGAACCTAGTTGGTTAGCTTTAGCTACCTATAGATTAATGCAGGGTAGTAACATTATGAGTTGGGATTATGGTTCATTGTTTAGCTAGTTAACTAGCTAGCTACATGTCTAAACAAAAGACTCCACTATTCAAGTAACCATTTCACTGTACCTTTTACACTTTCTGTATCCTGTGTGACAAATAAACATACATTTTATTTGATATAGTGTGTGTTTACCAGAGACGGTAATGTGAAGCACAACATGACCGGCACGAAAGCCAAATTAGGATATAACGTTAGGCTAATGAGACAGTGTCCAAGTTCTAAAATTCTCTGGTAGAATGGCCTGCTTTTATTTTGTCACACTCACAATTGTAAGTTATTTTCTGTAGTTAGCTTGCAATTAACTTGTAAATAATGATCTTGTTCTGAGTTCATTTTGAATACAAATTAGCTAAAGTTAAGACGTTGTCAGCTATATGATACTCATTATTTGAACTAGCAAGCCAGCTAACGTAACATTAGCTAGAAACTAAACAAAACATTGTTAAGAAAGTTGATTTTAGTTGCTTGGTTTGCTATATTGATTGGTGTATACTAAATACATTTTTAAATGGATGAGTTTATTGGTGTTAAAATACACCAGTCATGCTATTTTGGACCAGCAGGCTGCTGATGTCAAGCAGCCTGTCTTTTTTGTGTTTATACTTTTTCATAACGACAATGACAAGTTTAATGTCGGACGACAATATAATGTTTATAATGTCACTGTGACAACTGTATACAGACATGTCGATAGAAATAGCATAAACAAGCATTTAGTCTTGAAATCGTTGGTGGTTTAGTTCACTACCGTACTCACCATACTGTTTAGCACATGGCCTCACGTGACTCCTTAAAGAGATATAAAAAAAGACTCCACTTAAGCTAAGGCTTAAGAGGGTGTGAACGATGCTGAATGGGTGTAGACAAAGAATAGCTCTCCAGTAGGTGTACTAAAACATTCAAGGTAAAAAAAATAATTAAAAGTTACTTTCCCAAATGTGGTATGATATACAACTTCTCTACTTTTATCCAATGTAAAAATACAATTTCAAATTTTGCTATGTAAGACAGAATCGATACAGTCGGTCATATATTAGGAAGGTGTTCATATTGTTTTGTATTAGAGTTAGTGCAAAAAAGGGTAAAGGCAGGTAGTCAGAGTTAGAGCTGTGGCGGTCATAACATTTTCTCAGCCGGGTATTGTTAAGCAAAAGTGTGACGGTTTTACAGTAATTGACTGTTAATTAACATGAACAGGTATAGCATCGCCAGGCCTCCACGCATACAGGCTGCATGCAATCCGCTGATGCGCGCCTTTGGATCATCTACAAGTCTAATAAATCAATTGAATATACACCATCACAATAAATCCATTATTTATTTTAGGCAGTTCTAAAGAAACAATATAGGAAGAAAATGTAGTTCAGAAGAACCACCATATGATTTGGCATACTGAATGTTATCTGTAGACCTTCAAATTACTGTATTCGGCTATTTCAGCCACACCTGCTGACAGATGTATAAAATCAAGGACACAGCCATTAGACAAACATTGCCTTACTTTTTTTATTTTTTTTATTTTACCCCTTTTTTTCCCCAATTTCGTGGTATCCAATTGTTTAGTAGCTACTATCTTGTCTCATCGCTACAACTCCAGTACGGGCTCGGAAGAGACGAAGGTTGAAAGTCATGCTAAAACAGGAAAGGGCCAAATGCCAAACTGTTGCCACAAATTTGGAAGAATGTCATTGCTGTAGTGTTCCCTTCACTGGAACTAAGAGACCTAGCCCGAACCATGAAAAACGACACCAGACCATTATTTATCCTCCACCATACTTTACAGTTGGCACTATGCATTGGGGCAGGTAGTCCTCCGTCCTCCGATACACAACCCAACCAAGCCGCACTGCTACTTAACACAGCGCCATCCAACCCGGAAGCCAGCCGCACCAATGTGTCGGAGTGCACCTGGCAACCTTGGTTAGCGCGCACTGCGCCTAGCCCTTCACAGGAGTTGCACGATGAGACAAGGATTTCCCTACCAGCCAAACCCTCCCTAACCCGGGCGATGCTAGGCCAATTGTGCGTCGCCCCACGGACCTCCCGGTCACGGCCGGTTACGACAGAGCCTGGGCGCGAACCCAGAGTCTCTGGTGGCACAGCTGGCGATGCAGTACAGCGCCCTTAACCACTGCGCCACCCGGGAGGCCCTCGAATTGCCTTACTTAAAAGCTCAGTGACTTTCAACATGGCACCATCATAGGATGCCACCTTTCCAACAAGTCAGTTCGTCAAATTTCTGCACTGCTAGTGCTGCCCCGGTCAACTGTATGTGCTGTTATTGTGAAGTGGAAACGTTGAGGAGCGGCTCAGCCATAAAGTGGTACAAGCTCACAGAATGAGACCAACATCAGCACAATAACTGTTCGTCAGAAGCTTCATGAAATGGGTTTCTATGGCCGAGCAGCCGCAAACACACCTAAGATCACCATGCTCAATGCCAAGCGTCGGCTGGTATAGTGTAAAGCTCACCTCCATTGGACTCTGGAGCAGTGGAAACACGTTCTCTGGAGTGATGAATGACACTTCACCATCTGGCAGTCCGATGGACAAATCTGGGTTTGGAGGATGCCAGGAGAACGCTACCTGCCCCAATGATAGTGCCAACTGTAAAGTATGGTGGAGGATAAATAATGGCCTGGTGTCGTTTTTCATGGTTCGGGCTAGGTCTCTTAGTTCCAGTGAAGGGAAATCTTAACACTACAGCAATGACATTCTATACAATAGTGTGCTTCCAAATTTGTGGCAACAGTTTGGGGAAGGCCCTTTCCTGTTTTAGCATGACATTGCCCTGTGCACAAAGCGAGGTCCATACAGAAATGTTTTGTCAAGATTGATGTGGAAGAACTTTACTGGCCTACTCAGTGACCTGACCTCAACCCCATCGGACCACTTTGGGATGAATTGGAATGCCAACTGAGAGCCAGGCCTAATCGGCCAACATCAGTGCCCGACTTAACTAATGCTCTTGTGGCTGAATGGAAGCAAGTCCCTGCATCAATGTTCCAACAACTAGTGGAAAGCCTTCCCAGGAGAGTGGAAGCAGTTATAGCAGCAAAGGGGGGACAAACTCCATATTATTGCCCATGATTTTGGAATGAGATGTTCAACGAGCAGGTGTCTACATACTTTTGGTCATGTTGTGTATTTCACTGCACGACAGGTGATATTCTACCCAAACTCTGTAATTACCTTTATTTAACTAGGCAAGTCAGTTAAGAACAAATTCTTATTTTCAATGATGGCCTAGGAACAGTGGGTTGCCTGTTCAGGGGCAGAACAACAGATTTGTACCTTGTCAGCTCTGGGTTATGAACTTGCAACCTTTCGGTTACTAGTCCAACGCTCTAACAACTAGGCTACCCTGCCACTATGGGCGCTCCGGCCCTGTTCCTGCAACTCCCCAGTGCTTAATTTTGCAAACCATGTTAAATATGGAACATCGTTAGTAACGTGTTTTCATAACTAAACATATTTTATTGAACTATTGACAGACCCTCTCTCTGCTTTCTGGAGAAAGGAATGAAGGAGAGAGGGGAGGAGATGGAAACTCACGGTAGTCAAATATTCTGTAGCTAAAGGTCATGTGTCAGCCTCTTAATTTAGAATATATAAAAAATGTCTTAGTACTAGGCTAGTCAAAAACAAATTCGCTATAATTGTAGGCTAACTCTGAATTTGTTTAATTACAGTGCCTTGCAAAAGTATTCATCCCCCTTGACGTTTTTTCTATTTTGTTGCATTACAACCTGTAATTTAAATTGATTTTTATTTGGATTTCATGTAATGGACACACACAAAATAGGCCAAATTGGTGGAAAAAAATATATATTAAAAAAAATTCAAATAAAAAAAAAAAAAAACGGAAAAGTGGTGTGTGCATATGTATTCACCCCCTTTGCTATGAAGCCCCTAAATAAGGTCTACCTTCAGAAGACACATAATGAGTTAAATAAAGTCCACCTGCACGCAATCAAAGTGTCACATGATCTCAGTATATACTGTTGAAGTCAGAAGTTTACATACACCTTTGCCAAATACATTTAAACTCAGCTTTTCACAATTCCTGACATTTAATCCAAGTTAGAAATCCCTGTGTTAGATCAGTTAGGATCACCACTTTATTTTAAGAATGTGACACTTCAGAATAATAGTGGAGAGGGATTTATTTCAGCTTTTATTTCTTTCATCACATTCCCAGTGGGTCATAAGTTTACATAAACTCAATTAGTATTTGGTAGCGTTGCCATTAAAATGTTTAACTTGGGTCAAGCGTTTTGGGTAGCCTTCCACAAGCTTCCCACAATAAGTTGGGTGAATTTTGGCCCATTCCTCCTGACAGAGCTGGTGTAACTGGGTCAGGTTTGTATGCCTCCTTGCTCGCACACTCTTTTTCAGTTCTGCCCACAAATGTTCTATAGGATTGAGGTCAAGGCTTTGTGATGTGATGTAGTTCTGTGTCTCTGCTTTTATCTAATGTAAAAACACAATTTAAAATGATGCTACATAAGACCGAATCAAGGTGCTGTCACAAATTGATCAATCACGTTGAGGTGAGTTTTAAAAGCACATACTGTTTTGATGATACGTTTCTGTTGTGATTTTCCATTGCATTTGCATTGATTTCAGAGTGGTTAGAGGGACAATAAAGCCCTGAGTACCAGGCCATAGAGTACCACAATATGAGTCATAATACCTATAAAACTTAGCGGTCATACAGGGAAATGGTTCAAGTTGTTTTTGTAGCATTAGTTTTCCCATAGTTGATTTTAGAAACACTTAAAATAAGTGCTGTGTTTCGTGTAGGCTTACTCAGGCGCAACATTTTGATAACCGTGTACAAGGTGATTTTTATCAATGTGCCAAATCTTTTCAGCCTCCTGATGGGGAAGAAGCGCTGATGTGCCCTCTTCACAAATGTGTGGGTGTGTGTGGACCATGTTAATTCCTTAGTGATGTGGACACAGAGGAACCAGAATCTCCTGGCACCATACTGCCAGGTCTCTGACCTCCTCCCTATAGGCTGTCTCATCGTTGTCTCTGATCAGGCCTACCACTGTTGTGTCATCAGCAAACGTAATGATGGTGAAAGTGGCAGCGCTAGCCTTTTGCTCAGTGCGGATGTTGCCTGTAATCCATGGCTTCTGGTTGGGGTACGCATGGTCAATGTGTGGGCAACGTCTTCAATGCACTTATTTGTGACCAACCGCCTTAATTCGGTCTTATGTAAAAAAATGTGAAATTGTGTTTTTTACATTGGATAAAATAGGAGACACAGAGCTAAAAAAAAAAATATCATACACTGCATTTGAGGAACAATGGGAAAGTAAATCTGCTTGAAAGTTGATAAACTTTAACCTCACTTTTGAGAAAATGGCCCTTGAATGTTTTGGTACACCTACTGGAGAGCTCTTCTTTGTCTACACCCATTCAGCATTGTTCACACCCTCTTCAGCCAGCCCCGTCCATCTCTTTAAGGATGTGCAAAGCCATCATCAAGGCAAAGGGTGGCTACTTTAAAGTGTATAAAATATGAAATATATTTTTATTTGTTTAACACTGTTTTTGGTTTCTACATGATTCCATATGTGTTGTTTCATAATTTTGATGTCTTCACTATTATTCTACAAAGCTGTCATCTGAACTTATCAGGTTTCAGGTAAGACTCAAATGCAGACTGTGTTGAAGTAACAATGTTTATTACAGCAACAGGGGCAGGCAAACGGCAGGTCAAGGCAGGCAGGGGTAGATAATCCGGAGTAGTGGGCAACGGTACAGGATGGCAGCCAGGCTCGGGGTCAGGGGCAGACAGAAAAGTCAGGCAGGCGGGCTCAGAGTCAGGACAGGCAGGGGTCAAAACCAGGAGAGCAAAAAACTGGGGAAAAGCAGGAGCTGAGACAAAACACTGGTTGACTTGACAAACAAGATGAACTGTCAACAGACAAACAGAGAACACAGGTATAAGTACCCAGGGGATAATGGGAAGATGGGCGACACCTAAGAGGGGGGAGGAGACAAGCACACGGACAAGTGAAACAGATCAAGGTGTGACATAACTTTCTTAAACAAGTACTTCAAATCAAAATATTTTTTAGATGTTAGATTCTTCAAAGTAGCCCCCCTTTATCTTGATGACAGATTTGCACACTCTTGGTATTCTCACCTGGAATGCTTTTCCAATAGTGTTGAAGGAGTTCCCACATATGCTGAGCACTTGTTGGCTGCTTTTCCTTCACTCTGCGGACCAACTCATCCCAAACCATTGGTTGATTGATTGTGGAGGCCAGGTCATCTGATGCAGCACTCCATCACTCCATCACTCTCCTTCTTGGTCAAATAGCCCTTACACAGCCTGGAGGTGTGTTGGGTCATTGTCCTGTTGAAAAACAATTGATTGTCCCACTAAGTGCAAACCAGACAGGATGGCGTGTCGCTGCAGAATGTTGTGGTAGCCATGCTGGTTAAGTGTGCCTTGAATTCTAAATAAATCACAGACAGTGTCACCAGCAAAGCACCCGACACCATCACACCTCCTCCTCCATGCTTCATGGTGGGAACCACACATTTTTATTTGACCTTTATTTAACAATAATGCGGACACCATCGGTTCACCTACTCTGTGTCTAACAAACGCACGGCGGTGTCTCACATCTCAAATTTGGACTCCCAGACCAAAGGACAGAATTCCACGGGTCTAATGTCCATTGCTCGTGTTTCTAGGCCCAAGCAAGTCTCTTCTTCTTGTTGGTGTCCTTTAGTAGGGGTTTCTTTGCAGAAATTCAACTTTGAAGGCCTGATTCACGCAGTCTTCTCTGAACAATTGATGCTGAGATGTGTCTGTAACTTTACCTCTGTGAGGTGCAATCTGAAGTGCAGTTACTTGGCGATTTCTGAGGCTGGTAACTATAATGAACTTATCCTCTGCAGCAGAGGTAACTCTGGGTCTTCCTTTCCTGTGGCAGTCCTCATGCCAGTTTCATCATAGCGCTGGTTGGTGTTTGCGACTGCACTTGAAGAAACTTTCAAAGTTCTTGAAATTTTCCGGATTGACTGACCTTCATGTCTTAAAGTAATGATGGACTCTCATTTCTCTTTGCTTATTTGAGCTGTTCTCTCCATAATATGGACTTGGTATTTTACCAAGTAGGGCTGTCTTCTGTATACCTCCCCTACCTTGTCACAACACAACTGATTGGCTCAAACACATTAAGAAGGAAATAAATTCTACAAACTAACTTTTAACAAGGCACACCCATTAATTGAAATGCAATCCAGGTGACTACCTCATGAAGCTGGTTGAGAGAATGCCAAGAGTGTGCAAAGCTGTCATTAAGGCAAAGACTGGGTACTTTGAAGAATCTCAGATATAAAATATATTTTGATTTGTTTAACACTTCTTTGGTTACGACATGATTCCATATGTGTTATTTCCTAGTTTTCATGTCTTCACTATTATTCTACAATGTAGAATGTTGACTGGTACTGTGTACAAATCTGCTTTGTCTGACAACTTCCGTATTGAGCGTGTCACTGGTACTTCCTGTTTGAGTTTTTGCTTGTAAGCACGAATCAGCAGGATAGAGTTATGATCTGATTTGTGAAAGCGAGGGTGAGGGACAGCCTTGTATGCATTTCTGTGTGTGGAGTAAAGATGATCTAGAGTTTTGTCGCCTCTAGTTGTGTAGATGAAATGCTGTTAAAAATTAGGTAAATGGATTTCAGTTTTCCTGCATGAGTAACGCTGCCCCTGAATGTGCATTTTCTTGTTTGCTTATGGACTATACAGCTAGTTGGGTGTGGTCTTAGTGCCAGCATCGGTTTGTGGTGGCAAATAGAGAGCTACGTAAAATATATATGAAGAATCTCTTGATAAATAGTATGGTCTGCTGCTTATCATAAGGTATTCTAACACAGGGGAGCAAAAATTAGCCTGAGGTTTCCTTGAAACCTCTACGGGATCGGTGTCCCTATACCAGGACGGTTGAGCTAACGCTCGCTAATGTGATTAGTGTGATGTAAGTAACAGCAAACTTTCCAGGACATAGACATGTATTATGTGGACAGAAAGCTTAAATTCTTGTTAATCTAACTGTACTGTCCAATGTGCAGTTGCTATTACAGTGAAAGAATATCATGCTATTGTTTGAGGAGAGTGCACAACAACAAAAACAAATCACTGGAACAGATTTGCTACATTTACCTCTTTAGTACTTAGATTCAGTAATCTTGCCCTGATTTGTCATCCTGAGGGTCCCAGGGATAAAATGTATCATAGTTTTTTATATTCAAATGTAGGAACTGGGTTCTACAGTTTGAACCCCTGCTGTCTCTGGCTCCACACCCACCTAGCCCGGCCATCAAGATGTGTGAAAGTTAGTGTAATCAAATCAAAGTTTATTTGTCACGTGCGCTGAATACAACAGGTGTAGTAGACCTTACAGTGAAATGCTTACTTACAGGCTCTAACCAACAGTGCAAAAAAGGTATTAGGTGAAAATGGGTAGGTAAAGAAATAAAACAACAGTAAAAAGACAGGCTATATACAGTAGTGAGACTATAAAAGTAGCGACGCTACATACAGACACCGGTTAGTCAGGCTGATTGTATAAGCTTATGATCCATCATGTATGACATTCCTGGGACTGTATAAACTTAAATTTTGTATTACCATATCATTTTTGTATGTTCTCTATAGTTATATACCAATTGAACAATTCGGCATATTTGAGCAGTCCAGTATTGCAATGCTTCACTGGATCAATCTGAAACTTAGCACAGAGACTACAGCCATCTGGTGGCCAGAATCTAAACTGCAACATTATATTATGTCCCTTCCATAATACAAAGATGATGGATCAACAAAAAATATATAGAAAACGCATGTTTTTTTGTTTGTATTATCTTTTACCAGATCTAATGTGTTATATTCTCCTACATTAATTTTACTTCCACATACTTCAAAGTGTTGCCCTTCAAATGGTATGAAGAATATGCATATCCTTGCATCAGGTCCTGAGATACAGGCAATTGGATTTGGGTGAAAATTGAAAAAAAGGTTCCGATCCTTAAGAGGGAAATTGTGCACCAGCTGTTAACAAAGTGACACATCCCAAACAGCAAGCAATGCAGGTGTTGAAGCACGTTGGCTAGGAGAAACTCCCTAGAAAGGCCAAAACCTAGGAAGAAACCTAGAGAGGAACCAGGCTATGAGGGGTGGCCAGTCCTCTTCTGGCTGTGCCGGGTGGAGATTATAACAGAACATGGCCAAGATGTTGAAATGTTCATAAATGACCAGCATGGTCAAATAATAGGTCTGGGAAAGGTAGCACGTCCGGTGAACAGGTCAGGATTCCATAGCCGCAGGCAGAACAGTTGAAACTGGAGCAGCAGCACGGCCAGGTGGACTGGGGACAGCAAGGAGTCATCATGCCAGGTAGTCCTGAGGCATGGTCCTATGACTCAGGTCCTCCGAGAGAGAGAAAGAAAGAGAGAATTAGAGAGAGCATACTGAAATTCACACAGGACACCGGATAAGACAGGAGAAGTACTCCAGATTTAACAAACTGACCTTAGCCCCCCGACACATAAACTACTGCAGCATAAATACTGGAGGCTGAGACAGGAGGGGTCAGGAGACACTGTGGCCCTATCTGATGATTTTATTTTTATTTTTTAACTGTATTTAACTAGGCAAGTCAGTTAAGAACCAATTCTTATTTTCAATGACGGCCTAGGAACAGTGAGTTAACTGCCTGTTCAGGGGCAGAACGACATATCTGTACCTTGTCAGCTCGGGGGTTTGAACTTGCAACCTTCCGGTTACTAACCCTGCCGCCCCTGACACCCCCGGACAGGGCCAAACAGGAAGGATATAACCCCACCCACTTTGCCAAAGCACAGCCCCCACACCAGGAGAGGGATATCTTCAACCACCAACTTACCATCCTGAGACAAGTATAGAGTATAGCCCACAAAGATCTCCGCCGTGGCACAACCCAAGGGGGGGCGTCAACCCAGACAGGAAGATCACAGCAGTAAATCAACCCACTCAAGTGACGCACCCCTCCTAGGGACGGCATGAAAGAGCACCAGTAAGCGGTGACTCAGCCCCTGTAATAGGGTTAGAGGCAGAGAATCTCAGTGGAAAGAGGGGAACCAGCCAGGCAGAGACATCAAGGGTGGTTCGTTGCTCCAGAACCTTTCTGTTCACCTTCACACTCCTGGGCCAGACTACACTCAATCATATGACCCACTGAAGAGATGAGTCTTCAGTAAAGACTTAAAGGTTGAGACCGTGTTTGCGTCTCTCACATGGTTAGGCAGACCATTCCATAAAAATGGAGCTCTATAGAAGAAAGCCATGCCTCCAGCTGTTTGCTTAGAAATTCTAGGGACAATTAGGAGGCCTGCATCTTGTGACTGTAGCGTATGTGTATGTATGTACGTCAGGACCAATTCAGAGAGATAGGTAGGAGCAAGCCCATGTAATGCTTTGTAGGTTAGCAGTAAAACCTTGAAATCAGCCCTTGCCTTGACAGGAAGCCAGCTAGCACTGGAGTAATATGATCACATTTTTGGGTTCTAGTCAGGATTCTAGCAGCCGTATTTAGCACTAACTGAAGTTTATTTTGTGCTTTATCTGGGTAGCCGGAAAGTAGAGCATTGCAGTAGGCTAACCTAGAAGTAACAAAAGCATGGAACGTTACGTAGATGGAAAAAAGCTGTCCTTGAAACAGTCTTGATAGGTTCGTCAAAAGATAGATCAGGGTCCAGAATAACGCCAAGGTCCTTCACAGTTTTATTTGAGACGACTGTACAACCATTAAGAGTAATTGTCAGATTCAACAGAATATCTCTTTGTTTCTTGGGACCTAGAACAAGTATCTCTGTTTTATCCGAGTTTAAAAGTAGAAAGTTTGCAGCCATCCACTTCCTTATGTCTGAAACACAGGCTTCTAGCGAGGGCAATTTTTGGGCTTCACCATGTTTCATTGAAGTGTACAGCTGTGTGTCATCCGCATAGCAGTGAAAGTTAACATTATGTTTTCGAATGACATCCCCAAGAGGTAAAATATATAGTGAAAACAATAGTGGTCCTAAAACGGAACCTTGAGGAACACCGAAATGTAAAGTTGATTTGTCAGAGGACAAACCATTCACAGAGACAAACTGATATCTTTCCGACAGATACGATTTAAACCAGGCCAGAACTTGTCCGTGTAGACCAATTTTGGTTTCCAACCTCTCCAAAATAATGTGGTGATCGATGGTATCAAAAGCAGCACTAAGGTCTAGGAGCACGAGGACAGATGCAGAGCCTCGGTCTGATGCCATTAAAAGGTAATTTACCACCTTCACAAGTGCAGTCTCAGTGCTATGATGGGGTCTAAAACCAGACTGAAGCATTTCGATCTTTTCCTCAAAGAAGTTCATGAATTTATTACAGAAGTGCAGAAGTGAAAGCCATCCTCACTTGGGGAATGCTGCTATTTAGTTAGCTTTGCGGCAGTATCAAAAATAAATTTCGGATTGTTCTTCTTTTCCTCAATTGAGTTGGAAAAATAGGATAATCGAGCAGCAGTAAGGGCTCTTCGATACTGCACGGCACTGTCTTTCCAAGCTAGTCGGAAGACTTCCAGTTTGGTGTGGCGCCTTTTCTGTGTGCCAGGGAGCTAGTTTCTTATGAGAAATGTTTTTCATTTTTAGGGGTGCAACTGCATCTAGGGTATTGCGCAAGGTTAAATTGAGTTCCTCAGTTAGGTGGTTAACTGATTTTTGTCCTCTGAAGTCCTTGGGTAGGCAGAGGGAGTCTGGAAGGGCATCAAGGAATCTTTGTGTTGTCTGTGAATTTATAGCACAACTTTTAATTTTCCTTGGTTGGGGTCTGAGCAGATTATTTGTTGCAATTGCAAACGTAATACAATGGTGGTCTGATAGTCCAGGATTATGAGGAAAAACATTAAGATCCACAACATTTATTCCATGGGACAAAACTAGGTCCAGAGTATGACTGTGACAGTGAGTAGGTCCAGAGACATGTTGGACAAAACCCACTGAGTCGATGATGGCTCCGAAAGCCTTTTGGAGTGGGTCTGTGGAATTTTCCATGTGAATATTAAAGTCACCAAAAATTATAATATTATCTGATATGACTACAAGGTCCGATAGAAATTGAGGGAACTTGACTTTGAAGTAAGGGATCTAACATTAAGTAGCCCTATTTTGAGATGTGAGGTATCACGATATCTTTCAATAATGACAGGAATGGAGTTTAGTTTTGCCCAACCCAGGTCGAGGCACAGACACGGTCTCAATGGGGATAGCTGAGCTGACTACACTGACTGTGCTAGTGGCAGACTCCACTAAGCTGGCAGGCTGGCTAACAGCCTGCTGCCTGGCCTGCACCCTATTTCATTGTGGAGCTAGAGGAGTTAGAGCCCTGTCTATATTGGTAGATAAGATGAGAGCACCCCTCCAGCTAGGATGTAGTCCGTCACTCCTCAGCAGGCCATGCTTGTTCCTGTTTTTGGGTGAGTCCCAGAAAGAGGGCCAATTATCTACAAATTCTATCTTTTGGGAGGGGTAGAAAACAGTTTTCAACCAGCGATTGAATTGTGAGACTCTGTTGCACCATTTTCAGATTAGCCTTAACTTCGGTAGCCCTGCCCCCTGGTAAACAGTGTATGATCAGTTGTTCCTGTTCATTGACCAGAGCTCAGTGTTCAACAGCATAATGCCCACAAAGCTCATCACTAAGCTAAGGACCCTAGGACTTAACACCTTCCTCTGCAACTGGATCCTGACGGGCCGCCCCCAGGTGGTAATTTTAGGCTACAACATGTCTGCCACGCTGATCCTTAACAATGGGTCCTCTCAGGGGTGCGTGCTTTGTCCCCTTCTGTACTCCCTGTTCACCCACGACATCGTGGCCAAACACGTCTGCAACACCATCATTAAGTTTGCTGATGACACAACAAACCTGATCACCGACAACGATGAGACAGCCTATAGGGAGGAAGTCAGAGACCTGGAAGTGTGGTGCCAGGACAACAAACTCTTCCTCAATGTGAGCAAGACTAAGGAGCTGAGAGTGGACTACAGTCGTGGCCAAAAGTTTTGAGAATTAATTTTCACAAAGTTTGCTGCTTCAGTGTCTTCAGATATTTTTGTCAGATGTTACTATTGAATACTGAAGTATAATTACAAGCATTTCATAAGTGTCAAAGGCTTTTATTGACAATTACATGAAGTTGATGCAAAGAGTCAATAATTGCAGTGTTGACCCTTCTTTTTCAAGACCTCTGCAATCCGCCCTGGCATGCTGTCAATTAACTTCTGGGCCACATCCTGACTGATGGCAGCCCATTCTTGCATAATCAATGCATGGAGTTTGTCACAATTTGTGGGTTTTTGTTTGTCCACCCGCCTCTTGAGGATTGCCCACAAGTTCTCAATGGGATTAAGGTCTGGGGAGTTTCCTGGCTATAGACCCAAAATATCTATGTTTTGTTCCCCGAGGCACTTAGTTATCACTTTTGCCTTATGGCAAGGGGCTCCATCATGCTGGAAAAGGCATTGTTCGTCACCAAACTGTCCCTGGATGGTTGGGAGAAGATGTTCTCGGAGGATGTGTTGGTACCATTCTTTACTCATGGCTGTGTTCTTAGGCAAAATTGTGAGAGAGCCCACTCCCTTGGCTGAGAAGCAACCCCACACATGAATGGTCTCAGGATGCTTTACTGTTGGCATGATATAGGACTGATGGTAGCGCTCACCTTGTCTTTCCCGGACAAGCTTTGTTCCTGGAGAGAAGTGGCTTCTTTGTAGCCCTTCTTGACACCAGGCCATCCTACAAAAGTCTTTGCCTCACTGTATATGCAGATGCACTCATACCTGCCTGCTGCCATTCCTGAACAAGCTCTGTACTGGTGGTGCCTCGATCCCTCAGCTGAATCAACTTTAGGAGACGGTCCTGGCGCTTGCTGGACTTTCTTGGGCGCTCTGAAGCCTTCTTCACAACAATTGAACAGCTCTCCTTGAAGTTCTTTATGATCCGATAAATGGTTGATTTAGGTGCAATCTTACTGGCAGCAATATCCTTGCCTGTGAAGCCCTTTTTGTGCAAAGCAATTATGACGGCACGTGTTTCCTTGCAGGTACCCATGTTTGACAGAGGAAGAACTGATTCAAAGCACCACCCTACTTTTGAAGCTTCCAGTCTGTTATTCAAACTCAATCAGCATGACAGCATCTCCAGCCTTGTCCTCGTCAACACTCACACCTGTGTTAACGAGAGAATCACTGACATGATGTTAGCTGGTCCTTTTGTGGCAGGGCTGAAATGCAGTGGAAATGTTTTTGGGGGATTCAGTTCATTTGCATGGCAAAGAGGGACTTTGCAATGAATTGCAATTCATCTGATCACTCTTCATAACATTCTGGAGTATTTGCAAATTGCCATCATACAAACTGAGGCAGCAGACTTTGTGAAAATAAATATTTGTGTCATTCTCTAAACTTGTGGCCGCGACTGTACAGGAAAAGGCGAGCAGAACATGCCCCCATTAACGCTGACGGGGCTGTAGTGGAGTGGGTCGAGAATTTCATGTTCCTTGGTGTCCACATCACTATCATGGTCCAAACACACCAAGACAGTTGTGGCATGACAACACCTTTTCCCCCTCAGGAGACTGAAAAGATTTGGCATGGGTCCCCAGATCCTCAAAAAAATATACTGCTGCACCATCAAGAGCATCCTGAATGGTTGCATCACTGCATGGTATAGCAACTGCTCACGTAGTGTGTACGGCCCAATACATTACTGGGGCCAAGCTTCCTGCCATCCAGGACCTATATACTAGGCGGTGTCAGAGGAAAGCCCAAATCATTGTCAAAGACTCCTGTCACCCAAGTCATAGACTGTTCTCTCTGCTACCTCACGGCAAGTGGTACCGGTGCGCCAAGTCTAGGACCAAAAGGCTCCTTAACAGCTTCTACCCCCAGGCCAAAAGACTGCTGAACAATTAATCAAATGGACACCAGCACTATTTGCTGCTACTCACTGTTTATTATCTACTTATGCATAGTCACTTTACCCCTACCTACATGTACAAATTACCTCAACTAACTTGTACCCCCGCACATTGACTCGATACTGGTACCCCCTGTATATAGCCTCGTTATTGTTTTTTTATTGTGTTACTTTTTATTATTTTTTACTTTTGTTTATTTGGTAAATATTTTCTTAACTCTTTTTTGAACTGCATTGTTGGCTAAGGGCTTTAAAGTAAGCATTTCACGGCGCATGTGACAAATAAAGTTTGATTTGATTTGATCCCCTTTGTTCTCCAGTGACTGCATGTTCGCCAACAAAACAGAGGGCAATGGCAGTCTACAAAACACAAAACAGCAGAATTGGTCAGGAGCTCGTAAAACAGCAGATTTCCCCTACCTTCCACTCTTCCATTGCTGCATCCATCTTAAGCAGTCCCTTTGTCATTTTCACCTTCACCCATGCACGAAAAATCACCCAGTTCATGTGAGGGTCACACATCTATATACAGCATTTACCTTACAATCTCAATGAGTGACTGACGGCCATATCGGGCAGTTCAGTGTCATCATCTTATACAGCATATGCCTTACTGAGCTAATATTTATTGCATCTGTCTTCCTGTCATTGGTTGACATTGATGCTCCTCTCTTGTGCCACAAAGTCAAGATGTCCTCTTTTGTCTCCCCCATAGTCTCGTAGGGCTCCCTTGACTGTCATTTTTTTTATACTTCCTACTGCTACACATTTAAAAGTTTAAAAGCCTCAAAGAAGCGTGCGTGTCAGAGGTGAGGAGGAACAGGAGCATCAATTTTCCCCCCCTTTGCCACCACACTGCTCTAAACATTGAAATTCAGCATATTAAAAGTAAATGAGGCGTTGCCACATTATTGGAGGCCCCGGACCTGGCAGGTCGCAAAATAATCTATGAAGAACCATGAGTCATTCTGTTGTGTTTGCAGTGAACAAGATTACAATTGATATTTGGGACAGGTGATCTGATTTGTCATTGTGAGGTTGGGGACATCATGGAATAATTATTAGATGAAAAAAATAAGGTGAATAAATGAAATGAGGGCAGATTTGAAACTGGCAGCTTATTTTGTTTAACCCAGATGAAATTGTGTATAGTGACTTTGATGGCAGGTGGAATGGATAGTGGAAAGAACTAGAGAGAAAACAAAGCCTATGTATAGTATCTGTCAGGTCTCTGTCATCTCTCTTAGTATCCCATTGACCTTCACTGGTTATGGATAGTTTGGATGGCACTATCACAAGTTACCACAGATAATCATTATGCTTTCCACCCATAGTCCTCAATGGACAGGCCCTCAGGTAGTTGGGACGTCTTGCCATGGAGAAAACTAAATGATGTATTGATCTTAAAAATGTTCTGGTGACTTAAGTACGGATTCACTCATAAAGACAATTAAAGGACCAATTATAAAATCAATGAAACATGATCCTTGGATATCAGCCTTTTCTGAAAAATACATAATTAGTAAAGTCTCCATCAAAGCAGTGTGTTTGTGTTAGAGTTTCGGAGTTGTGGTTTGGTCCCTGATACCTCCACATTACCAACCCTTTTTCCATACAGACCTTCCCTGGCCTAGCCCAGCCTGTCTACCCTTCACGACTTCCCAGTGGGCCACTGGAGCTGCAAAACTATGGGGCCCTGGGAAGGCTCTCTGAGAGCAGACATTTACACCTGATTGCTCCAGACTTCCTGACAGTAGCCCAAGGCCCCTGTGGGATGGCTGACCTTTTGGAGAGGTTCAGAGCAGTGGTGAAGGATGCCTCCCGTGTTCCTTATTTAGGCTGCTTTTGTCAGCAGGAAGCAGAGATTAAACGAGCATCCCAAGTGAACCTGCTGCAGGGACACGCCGTGACAGCAGGGATTTTCATCATTTAGCGTGAGCCCCCTGTTGTGTGCAGGGGCATGGGGCCTGTCTGTTACTGCAGTGAGTGACTGGCTGACAGGGTAGCTGGAACACAGTGCTTCTGATCTGAGAGGGAGAGGCAGCTGACATTCTGACCTTGCTCACAATTAAAATGTTCTCAGGAACTTAAATTGTTTCTGTGTTCAGACTTCGGTTATTTAGAAGGGACATATTTTTATGGCAGATATGTATTCTTTGAAACAAATTCAATTATTTCTGATACGCCGGAAATAAATAAATAAATAAGCACAAACACAAGCCAAAGAAAATAATGGCAGAGTAACCAAGCGTAGTCAAGCATTTAGCAGCCTCTATCTGTGTGACACATGTACCTGTCCTTCGCTGCTGAAATGCCCTCATCGCACTCCCTACACACAATTATAGTCATCTTAAATGCGTGAAAGGAGCTGTCAAAAATAATATTTTCTTTCAATGTTGCTGTAAAGAAAACTTTTAAGCCACACTCGCTGAAGTAAAGGACAGAATAACAACCATGTCAGTTTAAGTATGGAATCAGCAATAGGGGGAACAGCGTCACTGGCCACCCATCACCGTTGTTATTGTTTCTGTTGCCGAGCTGAGGAGCGTCGCACAGCATCTAAAAATTGTTTAGCAATACATATTGTGCTCTTCTATCACGCGTGCAATGATAAACGAGGGGAAAAACTGTGTTTGTTGTTTGCAGTATTTCTTTGTCGTGGCACCATTAACGATTCCAGCTTTAAGACATCCAGAGAGAACTCTACTCATTTTTATCAAAATCATCATGCAATTATGTGCCTATCTTGGTCTAAAAATCACCAGCCTTTTATACACTGAACAAAAATATAAACGTAACATGTAAAGTGTTGGTTCCATGTTTCATGAGCTGAAATAAAAGATCCCAGAAATTCTCCATACGTACAAAGAGCTTATTTCTCTCAAATGTTGTGCACAAATGTGTTTACATCCCTGTTAGTGGGCCACCTGACAGGTGTGGCATATCAAGAAGCTGATTAAACGGCGTGATCAATACACAGGTGCACCTTTTGCTGGGGACAATAAAAGGCCCCTCTAAAATGTTTTATTTTGTCACACAACACAATGCCACAGATGTCTCAAGTTTTGAGGGAGCGTGCTGACTGCAGAAATGTCCACCAGAGCTGTTGCCAGAGAATTGAATGTTAATTTCTCTACCATAATTCACCTCCAACGTCATTTTAGAGCATTTGGCAGTATGTCTAACTCTCCTCACAACGGCAGACCACGTGTATGGTGTCGTGTGGGCGAACGGTTTGCTGATGTCAATGTTGTGAACAGAGTTGCCCATGGTTGTAGTATAGGCATGCATAAGCTACGGACAACAAACACAATAGCATTTTATCGATTGCAATTTGAATGCACAGAGATACCGTGACAAGATCCTGAGGCCCATTGCCATTCAACCGCCGCCATCACCTCATGTTTCATCATGATAATGCATGACCCCATGTCACAAGTGTCACGCCCTGACCTTAGTTATCGAGGCGGCAGGGTAGCCTAGTGGTTAGAGCGTTGGACTAGTATCCGGAAGGTTGCAAGTTCAAACCCCTGAGCTGACAAGGTACAAATCTGTCGTTCTGCCCCTGAACAGGCAGTTAACCCACTGTTCCCAGGCCGTAATTGAAAATAAGAATTTGTTCTTAACTGACTTGCCTGGTTAAATAAAGGTTAAAAAAAATCTATGTTTTCTGTATTATTTTGGTCAGGTGTGACAAGGGTGGGTATGTGTGTTTTTGTCTTTTCTAGGGTTTTTGTATATCTATGGGGTTTTGGTATGTCTAAGTAAATGTAGGTCTATGGTGGCCTGGATTGGTTCCCAATCTGAGGCAGCTGTTTATCGTTGTCTCTGATTGGGGATCCTATTTAGGTTCCCATTTCCCATTTTGGTTTTGTGGGTTATTGTCTATGTGTAGTTGCCTGTCAGCGTGCATGTCTTATAGCGTCACGGTCGTTTTGTTAGGTTGTTTAGTGTTCTTCATGTAATAAAAGAAGAATGTATTCTTATCATGCTGCGCCTTGGTCTCCTCGTTATGACGAACATGACAGCAAGGATCTGTACACAATTCCTGGAAGTTGAAAATGTCCCAGTTCTTCAATGGCCTGCATACTCATCAGGCATGTCACCCATTAAGCATGTCTGGCATGCTCTCGATCGATGTGTATGACAGTGTGTTCCAGTTCCCACCAATATCCAGCAACTTCGCACAGCCATTGAAAAGGAGTGGGGCAGCATTCCATAGGCCAGAATCAACAGCCTAATGAACTCTATGTGAAGACGTGTTGTGCTGCATGAGGCAAATGGTGGTCACACCAGATACTGACTGGTTTTCTGATCCACTCCCCTACCTTTTTTTAAGGTATCTGTGACCAACAGATGCATATCTGTATTCCCAGTCATGTAAACTCGATAGATTAGGGCCTAATGAATTGATTTCAGTTGGTTGATTTCCTTATATGAACTGTAACTCAGTAAAATCTTTGAAATTGTTGCATTTATATTTTTGTTCAGTATATGTTTTTTGTTTGATTGCAACCAGCACTGGCAGCAACGATCTACATGCTCTGCCTCACTCTGTTTACAATTATTCTAAATAAGTACACAGGGAGTAGGAACTGTTTTTATTTTGGTCCAAGCATCCACAAAGAGAAAAGGAATAATAACCAGATTTAGTTTTTTTGCTCAAGGTTGGATTTGATTAAACATTCGTGTTAGTTGTTAGTATACTCATTATGACTCAACCGGCTGATATGGACCAACAACTGTGGAAGAGTCTTGAAATAAATCAGAGAATGGATGATTAATGCTATAGTTTTCAGCCATTGTTTGTTTTATTGCAGGATGCAGGATGCTTCAAAATGTTCTGTTCCATATCAACATGTCAAGGCAACTTGCAATGTGCTTCCTAAATGCTTCATATATAATGTATATATGTTTTTGTCTAACTTTTTTCTTTGCTATTTTAAGGCTGGCAGTGAGGCCTCCATAGGGACATAGCTAAGGCTAGTGACAGGCCTAGCCTGTCGACATTCCATTAAACAAGGAGCTTTACAGAAACTGACACAAAATCCCATTAATTATTATAATTAATATATGGTCAAACAAAAATTAAGGTATCCAGAAGTCATTATTAGCTATAATAGTAATTTGTTCTCTAATTGGGATTGATTGCCACCTGCGTTGTAAGAGGCACTTCACAAATTGTTCATTTAATTTGCACATTGTTACAGAAATCTCTCTTTCTCTTTCGCTCTCTCTCTCTGTCTTTCTCTTTCGCTCTCTCTGTCTTTCTCTTTCTCTCTCTGTCTTTCTCTCTCTCTCTCTGTCTTTCTCTCTCTTCTCTTTCGCTCTCTCTCTCTCTCTCTCTCTCTCACTCTCACTCTCACACTTTGCCAGTAGGATTGTAACACTGGTTGCTTCAGCTTTAGGATTAGCGTGGTTTGATTTTACGGCTACATTGGAAATAAAGATGTCGCGACAGGTTTTATCAGACTCATTCATTTGTGAGTTGTAAAGATGGACATGGATGTTTACTATGTGGGTGTCTCTGTAGATATACTGTACATGACTACACGAGTCACAATCATCATATTGCTACAGTATAACATCACACCGTTGTTTCGTTATTGCTATAGGGGTGTAACATATAAGCCAATACACAGTGGCATCTCTTTCTGAAACACCCATTACAACTATTGTATATAACTTACTGACACTCACTGTACCAACAAGCTATAACACGGTGAACCAGATAACCACTCTGTGTAATAATTCTAAATGTAATATTTTCTATGTAGATATAGCACACATAGTGATTTTCATTTTGGTCTTTTCCACTAAGTACAGTGCATTCGGAAAGTATTCAGAACCCTTGATATTTTCCACATTTTGTTACCTTACAGCCACATTCTAAAATGGATTCAATTGTTTTTAAACAAAAAACGGGAATATTACATTTACATAAGTATTCAGACCCTTTACTCAGTACTTTGTTGAAGCAACTTTGGCAGCAATTACAGCCTTGAGTCTTCTTAGGTATGACACTACAAGCTTCGCACACCTGTATTTGGGGAGTTTCTCCCATTCTTCTCTGCAGATCCTCTCAAGCTCTGTCAGGTTGGATGGGGAGGGTCGCTGCACAGCTATTTTCGGGTCTCTCCAGAGATGTTTGATCGGGTTCAAGTCCGGACTCTGGCTGCACCACTCAAGGACATTCAGTCACTTGTCCCAAAGACACTCCTGTGTTGTCTTGGATGTGTGCTTAGAGTCGTTGTCCTGTTGGAAGGTGAATCTTTGCCCCAGTCAGACGTCCTGAGCATTCTGGAGCAGGTTTTCATCAAGGATCTCTTACTTTGCTCTGTTCGTCTTTCCCTTGATCCTGACTAGTCTCCCAGTCCCTGCCTCTGAAACATCCCCACATCCCCGCTGAAACATTACCACAGCATGATGTTGCCATCACCGTAGGGATGGTGCCAGGTTTCCTCCAGATGTGACGCTTGGCATTCAGGCCAAATAGTTCAATCTTGGTTTCATCAGACCAGAGAATCTTGTATCTCATGGTCTGAGCGTTTTTAGGTACCTTTTGGCAAACACCAAGCGAGCTGTCATGTACCTTTTGCTGAGAAGTGGCTTCCATCTGGCCACTCTACCATAAAGGCCTGATTGGTGGAGTACTGCAGAGATGGTTTTCCTTCTCCCATCTCCACAGAGGAACTCTGGAGCTCTGTCAGAGTGACCATCGGGTTCTTGGTCACCTCCGTGACCAAGGCCCTTCTCCCCCGATTGCTCAGTTAGGCCAGGTGTCCAGCTCTAGGAAGAGTCTTGGTGGTTCTAAACTTCTCCCATTTAAGAATGATGAATGCCACTGTGTTCTTGAGGACCTTCAATGCTGCAGACATTTTTTGGTACCCTTCCCCAGATCTGTGCCTCGACACAATCCTGTCTCGGAGCTCTACGGATAATTCCTTCGACCTCATGACTTGGTTTTAGCTCTGAAATACACTGTCAACTGTGGGACCTTATATAGACAGATGTGCGCCTTTCCAAATCATGTCAATTTCTAAAAACCTGTTTTCACCTTGTGATTATGGGGTATTGTGTGTAGATTGCTGAGTATTTTTATTTATTTAATCTATTTTGGAATAAGGCTCTAACGTAACAAAATGTGGAAAAAGTCAAGGGGTCTGAATACTTTTAGAATTCACTGTAGATCAAGCTGTCCAGTGCACCAGATGTACACAGGAAATAAAACGCTAGAGACACACACACGGTATGTCTTCTTTGATCTCATAAACCTGACAGATGTGATTCATCCATTCCTGCTTAGAGCCGTGCATTACTTTCCCCTCCCCTCCTAATGCAGTTTAGCCCAATTAACACAGTGGCTCTTTTACTAACTATGTGAGGGAAGATGTGGGTGTGTTAGAGCTGCAGTTGGCTGCAGCCAAGTGCTGAAGGAGATCCAACATTGAGACACCTCTATGAATACCAATGGTACCCATTGCTAGGCAAGTGGTGATTGGGAAGTCATCTCTCTCTCTCTCTCTCTCTCCCTCTCTCTCTCTCTCCATGCCTCTCTCTCTCTCTCTCTCTCTCTCTCTCTCTCTCTCCCTCTCTCTCTCTCTCCATGCCACTGCTCCATCTTCATGCTAGGTTTGTGAACCAGCAGCACTGAAGAGAAACAAAAAGAGCTGCAGAAGCACTAGATCTAGGATAGAGAAAGGTAATTGAGGTTGGTAAGAATAGGATTTTGGGATTGTTGACATAGTAAAATAAGTTCCGCCTATTTAGCCCTGCAGAAAAGCGAAAACCAGAACTGTCAGCCAGTGAGATTCCTCCTCTATCTCTTATTGAAACACACTGATGGGTAATATAATGGAGTGATAGTGATCTCTTCTAGCTGTTGTCAGATGGTCCACTCTTCAATTGGAAACCTCTGCACTTAGATGCCCAGATTAGAATACAGTCCACTATTACTGTTATCACTGTCTGTTCTCTGTATTTCTATTCCTGTGGATCCCCACAGGATAGAGATGGAGTAGCTCATCTTACAGTCATACTATCACGACTCAGGATATGACCCAGATGCGGACACAGGAGGCAGATAGTTCGGTTCTCAGAATATCCATTATAAACAAAGGGGCAGGCAAAGGGCAGGTCGAGGGCAGGCAGAGGTTCGTAATCCAAGGCAGAGTCTATCAGGGACAGAATGGCTGGCAGGCTCAGGGTCAGGTCAGGCAGAAAGGTAGGAACCGGGAAGACTAGAAAATAAGAACTAGAGAACTGGAGAAACGAGAAACACGCTGGTTAAACCTGACAAAACAAGACGAACTAGCAACAGACAGACAGAAAACGCAGGTATAAATACCCAGGGGATAATGGGGAAAATAGGAGACTCCTGGTGGGGGATGGTGAAAAGTAGAAGACAGGTGAAACAAATCAGGGTGTGACACCTACAGTACCTGTGGATCAGGAGGAGGGGGGATAGATATGTAGGTGAAATGACAGCAGAATTATACGTATGACACCAAAGGTAAGGAAGGCTGATTAATGTTAGGTATAAATGTAGCCACAGGGTGAAAGTGTTGAAAGATGATCACACCGGTGTCTGTCTAATCAGTGCCGATGCCCTTGTTTCAAGTCAAAGTAGAGGGGACAGCTGTAGGGAGGGGAGGCATCGACGTCCGTCAGATCACTGGGACTCTGACAGTCAGTGGGTGGGGAAAGTCATGCAGGCGATTTGCGTAACCAAGCAGCAGTGATATTGTTGTTACCGTGAAATGTTAATATTGCTGGGTTGCAGGGTTATGATACCTGGTATCATATATTGTGACAAACATGTTTTGTTGTGTGTGACAAGCATATTTGTATGTGACATGCTAAGACTTCAGCTACACTACATGTGTTGCCATAAATGTGACGTCAATGTGGCGTTCTACCTGCTAAACCAGAAACCAACCAAAATCAACTTTATTTGTTGTTATTTCAATTCACAACATAGAATGAATGTGCGCGTCAGCCATCGAGAATTGAACCTGCATTTTCGGAGCTTGGAAAGATGCCATTGGACGCCTGCAGTATAGCAGCTCTCATTGCTTTCAAGGGAATCATTCCCTCAATGTTTGACGGCTGATGGTATCTATATACAGTGGCTCTGGATGTTGAGCAGCAGGGCTGTTAGTAGTATTCTGATTTGGTTTAATCTCAGTTATATTGATATGGTAGATCGTCTGTAGGCAACACATCCCTCACGTAGTCCTGTGTGGCTCAGTTGGTAGGGCATTGCGCTTGTAACGCCAGGGTTATGCATTTGATCCTCACAGATGGCCAAAATGAAGATGTATGCACTCACTACTCTCAGTTGCTCTGGATAAATGATGAAAATGTTTAGAATCTGTATCCATCATTTAACCACAATGGCAATTATTGCTTACAAGAGCAACTTAGATTCATTGTAATCATAAAACACATATAGCCTACTGCAGTGTTGTCACGTTCTGACCTTTATTTCCTTTGTTTTGTATTTATTTAGTATGGTCAGGGCGTGAGTTGGGTGGGCAGTCTATTTTTGTTTTTCTATGATTTGGGTATTTCTATGTTTCGGCCTAGTATGGTTCTCAATCAGAGGCAGGTGTCATTAGTTGTCTCTGATTGAGAATCATACTTAGGTAGCCTGGGTTTCACTGTGTGTTTGTGGGTGATTGTTACCGTGTCTGTGTTTTTCACCACACGGTACTGTTTTGTGTTTTCACGTTTTTGGTATTCAGTTGTCCATGTATACATTTACGTATTAAAATAACTATGGACGCTTACAACGCCGCATTTTGGTCCTCTGATCCTTTTCGCCTCTCGTCTTCGGAAGAAGTGTATAATTATTTAGGTCCAATATCATAATTTGTTATATGTCCTCTAAAACAAAGTTAAAAACAAAATGCACACACAGGAAGAACACAAAATCAAAAACTAAACCATAAAAAAAATGTCACTAAATATTACCAACAAATTGACTGTGTTGTAAAAATGCATTTTCAGCCATTCTATGCAAGTTATAGTTACAGTAC
This sequence comes from Oncorhynchus clarkii lewisi, assembly GCF_045791955.1. Lineage (NCBI taxonomy): Eukaryota > Metazoa > Chordata > Actinopteri > Salmoniformes > Salmonidae > Oncorhynchus > Oncorhynchus clarkii. The sequence continues at coordinate 57,338,755 of NC_092163.1, forward strand.
CTTATACACTGTACTGTACTCCAAAATAACAATGAGAAGAATGGATTGATGAGTTAATAAGATTCATATTTTTTTGTCATTGCTTATTTTGCAATTGTTGCTATTTGACCACACTAGTTTCTGTCTTCACATGTGAAGGCCTCCTGCTCTGCACTTTTTGCTGAGGCCTGGAACTTGGTGTGAAGGTCACTGTTTGGGCCACCAGGCAGGGCCTTCCATTTCTTAGAACAGAGAGCAGAGGAGCTGCAGTGGCAAGCTCTAATCCTCTTTAATTTGTTTTCAGATGGGGCTTTGGAAATACCAGCCTGCTCCCTAAGCAGAGATCACATAAGAACGTGGGCAGGGACAGCTGTCTCCTCTACTGGCGGTTTTTAATACAGGTCCGCTTGCCCCTGCCTTCCCCTCCGAATGAATAATTCCAGCCTGGGCTGAGTAGTTACTTTGTGTGTATTTTGCAACCAAAATGAATGCTATTCCCAACACTAAAAAGGCACGGCAGGATTGGATGTAGTCTGCAGTGTAAGAGAAGTACAGAAGGGGATGAGGGTGGGGTGGTGGGGGATGGTTGTGATCTATCAGTATGCATGTGGGCCTCTGCTCATATCAAAACAAACCCTGTAATTGGGTTTGGGTGTGCCCCTTTCTCCTTCATAGGAAGGCAGAGGTTGAGTTATGAAAAAAACTCTTTGCTCTCCCCACCAGAATGCTTATGTTCCTTGATAGAGGTGATTTGTATCAATGAGCAGAGCATTCTATCTGTGCTCCGCCATGCAATTCTTTTTCTGCGATGTGGATGAGAAGAAGGCATAATTATATTGAAGTGATGAAGCACATCTTGAAAGACAGAGGGGGTTTAAAAGCTTTTGAAACAAAGCAAGCAGGCAGCAGGTTGGCAGCACAGGCAGGAGGCTGGCAGTCTTTTAATCCTCGCCGCAGTGCTGATAAATCGGCACGCGTTTCATTTTTATCCCCCTCACCAGTTTGCCTGGCCCTTGAGTGATGAACAAACCCCCACTCGCCCCTCAGGCCCTTTGATGTAATATCCAACCCCGGATTACCCCCTCTGCCTTGCGACAGATTGGTGGATGGAAGTGGTGGGCTAGCAGGTGCATGGTCCTGTGGTCCACTCTCCTGTACAGACCCAGGCAGCCACTGGATCACTGGGGAGGGGGGCAGGCTCAAAACACAGCCAGAACGTTCCATCACTACAGGACACACCGAGGACACTCCTCCCCTAGCTAACCAAGCACAGCCAATAAGAGCTACCTGGGATCTCTCCCCCCCCTTTTCTCCCTCGCTTTCAAACAATCAGAGACAGATTGCCTCAAGTGTTGCATCTGAACTCTACTTGACCTGTTCATAGTGGGCACAAAAGGAGAGGTTAGTCAAAGCTTTTGTTGTACTGAATGGCCATAAAGACTGTAGTCCAGAGGTCTAATAATAACAGCTCCCATTGTGGTTTGACGATTTAGCTGATTATTTTAATTCATCCCGTGGCTCTATAGAACACGAATTGTCCACCTCTGTAATCGATTGAAACTGAGACTGAAACAGTAGTGTTGCTCTTTCACCAGACCAAAAGCCAGACCTTTTCAGTCTTTGCAGTCCTTCCTTATCGTTCCACCGTGTTGTTTTTTTGTAGTGATCATAGCTGCACAGTTGAATTAGTGATCGTTCCAACTGTTTGATGTCCCTCTATGCCGTACCAACCAGACCCTCATAGAGTATTTCTAAATTTCACTATGATTTGTTTTGTTGGTTTTGTCTGTGAAATAGTCTGCATACTCGCGCTCTCATTTTGTAAATTGATCCCAGCGCCCCCTAAGCCGTATCATGATTGTGTAGGCGTAGATTGGAGATTATGCGCTCCAGTTCTTCATTACGTCAGGCACAATGTGTCTTTTCTGTCCCCAAATGAAGATGCTGAGAGAGTGGATTAAGATTTTTTTCCAGCGGTGTCTTGTAGCATTGCTTTAATATGAGGGGAAGTACACATGCAGGGCCGTAAGCAAAGAGACAAGGATACAGCTCCAGGGAAGCTTGTTTTGGAGGCCAAGCGAGTTAATAGAAATGCATTATACAGCACAAGGGAGATGAGCACTAACAACACTGCAAACCCGGTAGGGCTCACTCAGGCACAGGCGGGTTGATCTCTTAATTGAGGCCAGTCCCACAACATTGGTGTTTCTATTCTTTTGACAAATCAAGACAAACTGGAAATACATTGTTTTCACCCTCAGTAGTGATGTGGTTTTTAACACTAGATAAGTCAGGCCTCGAGGGACCCTCTTTTGAGCCAATGAGCAGTCATTTTGACTCAAACGTTCTAACAGTTTAATAAATACGTGTAATATATGCTATCGGAAACATAATCCTTTGATTCTTTTTATGGTCTTGGGTAACATCAGAATACAAAAAATATATATTTCAAAGAACACAACAGCTTTTTCATTAGTTTATGTTACTGTAAGCTAGCTGTTGCCATGTGATCACATACAGTACAGTATGTAGGGCATGGAAGTGGTTATTCTTGGAAAAAGTTATATTTTGAAACCTCAGAATCTGTTCTTTTTGATACTGTATAGAAATCAAAATGTCTTACCTACATGTGACTGTAGGACGATTTGAAAAAGTAAATTGTTTTTCTTAAAACGGTTTCTAACACAAATTCAGTTTGTGATATAGAAATTCTTACAACATGTGTGTTAAATAGACTTATTTAGGTAAAGTCAAGAATGGAGGGAGGCATGACTTTAAAAATGGCAGAGATATTTGACTTTAGAATTTAAGTCAAAACGACTCACTCGGCATTTCTCGTGTTAAAGACTACTGCCTGCAGTCATTGGTTGTGACAAATGTGGCCCTTTATTTAGAGTGTGGAATAAAAGGGAAGGAAGTGAGAAGAGCACAGATCGGAGAGATTGCAAATGAACAGTGAAACAGGGTTCACTCCCCTCCATGAAATGGCCTCCTTGTAACAGCAGCAATTCCACTTTGATTGATGGACTCTGCAGTTTATGTTCCTGTATGCGGCATGCGTTCCTCAAATCTTCCCGTTTGACATTCAGAATGGCCATTTGTCTACAATGCCCCCATCTCCTCCCTCGTTTCCTGCCATTGCTCATGACCTGTAGTGATGCCGGGGTCTCCAGATTGAATGCACAAACTGTGATTGATCTCTCAGTGAGTCTCTGGGATACCGTGACAACATGCTCCTTGGATAACCATGACCTGGCTTGTAGATAGGTAGGAAGACTAGATTTATCTGGAAGTGAAGTCCTGTTTACTTTATTAAAAACAGATTGGAATGTCTATTGGCAAGACTGTGGCATTTCATTTTCCCAGGCTCCATCTTGGTTTTTAGTTTGATGTGGATTTATTTTCCTAGGGTTGTTCGTACTAATGAAATAGTAAAAATGCTAAACACAAGTGTTAGGTGAGAGGACCACATGGTGCTGTGGTATGCTGTCATTGTGGTAAGGAAATCCTTGTGACCACTATGCCTGAGAAAAAGGTTTTGATTGAATGTAGTGTAGTGTCGTGTCTTTGGCTATGCCGGATTAAGTGATATGACATGCTATTCTATAAAATAGTTTCTCCGTCATTAATATTACATGATTGAGCTAATCATGTAAATGTAATTAACTAGAGAGTCGGGCACCACAAAATAATATTTATAGAACTGTTATCTTCAGAATAAACTCTTAAAGACCTAGTAATATTTTACATCAATAGCAGTCAATATTAATCGTCATCTTAATTCAGTCTCATCTGAAAGTTGTAAATTCTTAGTTATCTGCACGAACCCTGGCTAACAATTTGAATCAGCAATACAAAATTGGGTTTAATTATTTATTTACTGAATACCTAACTAATCACACAGAATTACACATACACATATTTAAATCATAACTTGATTACATATTACATCATAAAGGAAAACGTCCCTAGGCGGAACAGATATGACAGCTTGTTACACAAAAGAAAAGGGGCTGGGTTTGAGTGAAAGAGCGGGAAGACTGAGGAACAAAGGGAAGAAGCTGTGCTATCGTAAATACAGTATCTTATGCATTCTAAATTACCGCCCATTTGGAAAAGGAAAGTGCAATAAATATTTACTCTGAGCTGCGCTTCGGTAGGTTGGTGGTAGATGGAAGGCCGTGTTGCCCAACCGAGTCCTTTGAAGAATGTCTCTGGTTGTCAATTGGATACGTTATAGTAACGTCGTTGGGTGATAGACGGGATACTCTGTCTGTTCCTGCCTAACCCTCGTTGCATCCTCTGTTGCTAACTCAACAGCTAGGAAGTATCACTTCTGTAGTGAATAAGAGTTGCAAGTTCATTACATTCGCAACCAAAGCTCATGCTGATGTTGGCTTCGTTCTGTAGTCATTATCTGAACCATTCTGACATAGGACCGACGTCCTCACGTCCTCGGAACAGGCTTTTTTTTTTATTGTCGTCAAGGGCTTATAAAGGAAGGGAGAGGAGGGCGTGTTTTATAGCCCATTTTATAGCCCATGTCCCTTCACAGGGGCGGGCCACTGATTGAGCAGCCCTATCTTGTGAAAATCCAAATCTCTCATTTTAGAAGCTAAAACAACATTTTATCCCATCACAAATAATTTCATATTCAAACATTTAAATTGAACAACAATTCCATGTGAATCCAATAACTCTGATGTCTAGCCTTTCCACTGTAGAGTTTATGTCATCTTATCATTGATGAGAATGTCTCAGATGACAACCGAACTGACATCATATTCATTAAGTACCACCGCATATCTTCAATTGTTCGGATTACCAGAATATAGTTAATTTCCCCCCACCTACTGATGTTCCCAGAATCTCTATGTTAACCAAGGGTTTTGCAAATGTAACCTCAGTAGGGTAGAGAGAGGAATAAAGGGGGAAGAGGTATTTATGACTGTCATAAACCTACCCCCCAGGCCAACGTCATGACAGTAGTATACCCATCTTCATCTCTAGCATGCTTAATAAAAATGTAATTATGGGACATTGTGATAGGTTTCTTTATTTCTTAGACGAAGCCATTGCCATTGTTATTCATACAATATTTATGTTCTGTTTCTGCAGCAGATACAGTGATCAAAATAGTAATTTTGTTTTCAAGTCAAGGAAGTAGCCTTTTTGCTCCCCTACCTTTATGAGTTTTGACTGTTTCATCCACTGAGCCAAAATTGCTTGGAAAAACCTTCTGCAAATCAATCTCGGTTTGCCTCATACTGTCTGTCTTTGATTTCCCTGGACTCAATTTTTGTTAATGCAGTCTGTTTCCTTATTTCTTGTACTAAAGGTCCATAAATAGAAATAAACACATTTGCATTGCAAAAAAGTTTTCCATGCCATCCTACAGAGGACCTCAACTTTCAACTTGCCTTAGCAGATTATATCATCCATCACAGTTGTGCATGTCGTTGTGATACAATCTCCAGAAAAAGGCACACAGGCTTAGGGCCCTTTAGTTTTGCACATGTTTTGGCTACTCTTTACTCCTCGAATCAGACACAGTCTAAGAGTGATTTGCCCCTTTTGGGAGAAAACATGACTCTCACAGACCCTGGGGAACTCTAGCCCGCCGTTAGGGCTGGGAATTGCCAGGGACCTCACAATACAATATTATACTTAGGTATATACCTATATTGTACACCATACTTAGGTGCCAATACGATATGTATTGAGATTCTCATGATTCTACGTGTTGTGATTAAATACTGTGATTTTATTGCGATTTGATGTTCCAAACATATTGCTCACCACATGTCTGCTGCAGAGGGACAAGAGAGAGCAATGAGAAGATGAGTTTTGATCAGTAATGGAAATAAAATTGCTGAAAATAAATTGGCTCTCTATTAAAAAGATGTAGAACAGGCTATGAAGGAAAAATACTGGAGTTTTGGTGCAGGTACAGTATAGCCAACTAGCTCAAAATTAATATTGCGATATTATCAAAACAATACGTTACTCTGTATCGTCAAAGATAATATCCTGATATGTAACTGTATCTATTTTTTCCCCCATCACTATACGCCATACTAGTGGTCATCCACGACCATGGCAGGCCTTTGTGAGAATAGAGGAAGAGAGGAAGGAAAAACAGAAGAGAGAGAGAAAGAGCTGTTGGTTCATTGCACTGTGCCTGGCCTGCTGTGCCATTGGAGGATATGACAGTGCATCCAGGCACTCATGGCTGGGCGGGCTGGCGGGCTGTTTCCTTACTGCCCCAGACTCCTTGTGCTGGTGATGGAGAGATAATTCCACTCACCCAGTTGCCTTCAGAATGAGGGCCTGGTGATAGGAGTTCTTCCTGATTGCTATCCTATGAGGCAGCATGGGCCTGGGGGAGTGGGCTGGATTACAGCCGAAGGCGCTGACACTCTCCAAGCTGAAGCGTGTCATTAAACAGTAAATCACTCTGATTGAAAAACGCATCAGCTCCCAGCTTCCTGTTTACAAAGCAAGACCTGATCCACAGGCCCAGACTGTGTTCTTCAGCAGCATAAATCAAGGGCCAGTCATACTCTAGATTCTCCCACTCAAAGCACTCCTCAACCAAGCCCTTTGGCCATTGATTCAGTGACAAATCATCACATATTGAACCTTATTATTTTTGGGATAAAAATGTACTTTCATCACTCAAGATATAATTCATTGACCACTCTTAGAAAAAAGGGTTTCAAAAGTGTTATTCAGCTGTCCCCATAGGATAACCCTTTTTGGTTCCAGGTAAAACCCTTTTTGGTTCCAGGTAGAACCCAAAAGACTGGCTATCACAGTCTGGTTCTACTTGGAACCAAAAACATTCTACCTGGAACCAACAAGGGTTCGTCAAAAGGTTCTCCTCGTGGACAGACAAAGAACAATTTTAGGTTCTAGATTGCACTTTTTTTCTAGGAGTGTAGCATCAAGGTTTTTGATTGTGAGTTCAGTTATAATTGGCTGTCAAGAATGCCATTTAGGTTGTTATTGCCACAGGAAAGCAAAAATATGGAATCTACATTTAGGCTTTGTAGACACTAACCAGATTTCCATCCAACCATTTCATGTGGATGAATTCCCTAATGCATGAAAAAAGACAAACTTTTTTTAAAATAAATGTTGACAGTGTCTTTAGTGTCTGAATATTAATTATGCCAGAAATGGCAGTGGAAACGCCTATATGCACAAATATTGATATAATAACCATCAGATCAAATTAAACTTGTGTCCTCCCAATACAACTTTGGAAAGCATGCAGTTTCTTAGGCTACAGATGAAATAAGTTATGGTACACTTCACAAGGTGGTGAAAGTGCATAGTGATGAGCTTGATGCGCTTTTCCAATAAATGCAGCCCAAACAAATGTAACCATATCACACCTATTTTAGCTTCTCTACACTGGATACGAGTCATTTTTAGAATAGATTGTAAAATGTTATTTATCATGCTTGGTTCAGTGGCTCCTCTTAAAATCGCGGATGAAGACACACTACTATGAAGATGCCCTTAATGTATGATTTTAATTAGCTGTCTTTTTTCTTTCTTCTTCCTTGTCTTTGTTTCTTTGTTAGTACTTTAATTTCATTATTTTATGATGTGAAGCACTTTGTTACTTGTGCCGAAAAGTGTTATACAAATAAAAGTATTATTATTATTAGATGGAAACCTAGCTATAGAAGCTTTTAATGTTGCAATAACTGCTTTGTGTTCCTTAAAACAGTTTTATCCACATAACCGTTACAATAATGTTACAAATGACAACCACTCAGCTCCGGTAACAACAAAACACTTTCTATAATGCCATAGATTTATTTTTACCACAAATGTATACAGGATTCAGTAACTATTACATGACTGGTGGATTGTGTGTTTTGACGGTTTACATTTCCATCTTCTGATCTAAAAAAAACAAAGAATCCTTCCTGAATTGGAGTTGACTTTCGTTGACCCATGTGCAGATAGGGCTGAGAGACAAGAGGCAATCAACACATGTTCCCAGCATTGCCTTAGCCACCTCTCTACTCAAGAGCTTTAATTGCCACCAATGAGTGTCTCATATTACACATTATCTGAGCATAGATAGTCTACAACCAAATTTTATATTTATAGATTTACATATTACGTTTTTATATTCAGACTCAAGGCCTTGGCTATATAATGAAATACTGTACCTTTTAATTTAACATATGGATCACAATTACTATTTCGGCAAATTATATGTATGCCTCTCACTATAAGTGAAAAGGTAGGAGTGAACAAAAAAGTAAAATACTTGCTGCTTAGTCATTTTTTCATTGAAGTGGTGAAAACATACAGGGCCCTCTGGGTGCTGTTAACAACAACCTTTGCCAGTTTCTATGCTCTGTTAATAGAGTATTAATGCCATATTATACAGTGCTCCTTACCCATCCCTACTCCCTGTTTTTTGTGGGTAGGCCAATGTTATACTGTAGTTTAATAGAATACAATTTAGGTGTCGGCTAAACAATACATGAAACATGGACCAAATGCATTTCGCTGGTGTCCTGCTTCTATGGTATCACCAGTCGTTGTTCTCAACAAGCTTCATCTTCATAAAACACTACGAACACCCATTCTCTTTTGACGTAGTGAGGGGGATGATAATGCTTAAACGTGTCCCAGACACTACAAATCAGCTCTGTTTGTTTACGCAGATTTAGACACAGAGAGGAGGAGAGCCGGTGGAACACAATCTCGCCTATTCATTTTTCTCATACAGTCAGTTGCACTGACATCTAAGCAAAGGTTGACCATAGCCATAAATCACACAGCACAATAGCAGGACATTTTGGGCCGGCCCATCATTGGGAACGGTTTTGTTTTCTCATTGCAGTTTGGCAAATTGCTGTTATTAAAATGGAAGAATGCATAGTTTGCAGCCCTCATTAGATGTTGTTCTAACAGTGCCTGATGGATTAAGACAAGCCGGAGGCCTCGTCTGCCTCTACAACCAGTTAATATGAGCCAATTAAAGCCATGCACTCTGCAGCCTCTCCACAGTGTTTTATGTGGCCCAACAATTATAACTCAGTCTGCCGATTCATTGCACAAAGCTTTTGATGTTAAGGAGGTGTACACTCACTAACACTACTTTACACTTACTGCAGTTTATTTTTAGCATTTTAGTAAGGGAACTGTGCCGATGGCAGTCGTTCATATCAACCCAGAACCACAGAGGTTCCATGTTAGTATATCTACCCCAGTTGTTCATGTCGATCTTGAGCCACTGCGTTTTAGCCCCTGCCTGAGGAGCCATTATGATATATTTTCTCTGCTCAGCTGTGTGACATAATCTTATGATAATATCAGTCCAACTGAACTACTGATTCATGTGGTAGAAAGGAGGGGCAATTGGTGGTGAGCAAGTATCTAGATGCATCTGCTCAGCTTCCTCAGAATATAGGGCTTATGGCACAGGAAGGATCAATATTGTGCAGTGTAAGCATTAAAACAGAATGTAAGCCTCCCTGAGGTGTTCCTACACAGACAGACAGACCTTGTCAGAGCTTACTGGAGATATCCAGCACATGACAAGAAAGACAGATTTCTTCACTGAAACCTGATATTATAAAGTATTTTTGAAAGTAGAGCTCATATCGGATAGTACCTTCCAAAACAAATATACACTACCCTTCAAAAGTTTGGGGTCACTTTGAAATGTCCTTGTTTTTGAAAGAAAAGCACATTTTATGTCCATTAACATTGATCAGAAATACAGTGTAGACATTGTTAATGTTGTAAATTACTATTGTAGCTGGAAACGGCAGATTGTTTATGGAATATCTACATAGGCGTACAGAGGTCCATTATCAGCAACAATCACTCCTGTGTTCCAATGGCACGTTGACACGCCCTGGCCATAGAGGCTTTTTATTCTCTATTTTGGTTAGGCCAGGGTGTGACTAGGGTGGGCATTCTATGTACTTTTTTCTAGATTTTAGTATTTCTTTGTTTTTGGCCGGGTATGGTTCTCAATCAGGGACAGCTGTCTGTCGTTGTCTCCGATTGAGAACCATACTAAGGTAGCTCTTGCCCACATGGGTTTTATGGGTATTTATTTTCTGTTTAGTGTTTTTGTTGCACCTTGCAGAACTGTTCGTTTGTTGGTTTGTTGTTTTTGTTTCGAGTATTCATCTTTATTAAAATCATTATGAATATGTACCACGCTGCACTAGAAGGCCAGCATCCCGGAGTCGCCTCTTCACTGTTGACGTTGAGACTGGTGTTTTGCGGGTACTATTTAATGAAGCTGCCAGTTGAGGACTTGTGAGGCATCTGTTTCTCAAACTAGACACTAATGTACTTGTCCTCTTGCTCATTTGTGCACCGGGGCCTCCCACTCCTCTTTCTATTCTGGTTAGGGCCAGTTTGCGCTGTTCTGTGAAGGGAGTAGTACACAGATTTGTACGAGATCTTCAGTTTCTTCGCAATTTCTCGCATGGAATAGCCTTCATTTCTCAGAACAAGAATAGACTGACGATTTTCAGAAGAAAGTCTTTGTTTCTGTCCCATTTGAGCCTGTAATCGAACCCACAAATGCTGATGGTCCAGATTCTCAACTTGTCTAAATCAGCACAACAGTTTTCAGTTGTGCTAACATAATTGCAAAAGGGTTTTCTAATGATCAATTCGCCTTTTAAAATGATACACTTGGATTAGCTAACACAACGTGCCATTGGGACACAGGAGTAATGGTTGCTGATAATGGGCCTCTGTACGCCTATGTAGATTATCCATTAAAAAAATCTGCCGTTTCCAGGTACAATAGTAATTTAAAACATCAACAATGTCTACACTGTATTTCTGATCAATTTGATGTCATTTTATGTACATAAAATGTGCTTTTCTTTCAAAAACAAGGACATTTCTAAGTGACCCCAAACTTTTCAACGGTAGTGTAGTTGTCGCCAAAGGGAATAGATTTGCCAAGCTTCAGCCTGGTGAATGTCCAAATCCAGCAGCTGCCGCTCTTCAACCAGTATAGCAGACTAAATATGATGCGTATAAGGAAAGCAGAGACTTGAGGGCCCATTGTTGTCCTTGCCATTTGGCAGATACAGTTGTTAAGGGACTCACCAAGTCCTATCCTGTCTGTTACTGTTGTGAGTGGTCGCTCACAACTAGTGACACAAAAAAGACAACCCTGCTGCATTGTGCAGGGTTCCAAACCTACAAACCGATCACTTACTGCCTAGATTCAACGTTGTCCTCAAAATATAGGGAATAATAATTCAGATACTAATAATATGATCATATTATGCGTCAGCAAAGGCGCAGTTGCCCTGGAGACTAATGAAAGGACCCCTTGAGAAATCCTCCATTGTGATCTCTCTCTCTCTCTCTCCGTCTCTTTCTCTGTCTCTCTCACTTACTCACTCATTCAATCATTCACTCACTCCCTCTCTCACACTCACTCCTCTCTATCTCTCTCTAAATACTTAGTCTGATCATTCAATCACTGCACCATTTCATTGCTTAGCCCACTGTCTTTCTTCAGCTGAGTGGGTCTGAATGATATGACGCTTTATAGACTTAGTCATATCCATGCATGGCTTGTGGGTGTGGGGAACTGGTGAATCAATGAATCACTGAATAATTTCAGACTGAAATGGGGCAATCATTTTGATGTGGAATCTACAATTAAAATGATTGTGTTTGTTTATACTGTCATTATCTTTAACAGTAGTTAGGGACTATTGAGTAGTGTGGACATTGAAAAAGAGCGACTTTCCGTTTTGGCTGACCTTGCAGAGTTAGACACATAGACGCTGTATTACCATACACAGACACAACAGACACAGAATGGATGTGAGAAGGATTTGGTTATTTGCCTTACAGGAAAATAGGAGCAATGAATATACATATTATGCAATAGATATAACAGGATAATCAAATAGATGCAGAATACAACAGAATGGAATGGTACTAACAGTAGCACGTGTGGATTAATAATAACACTCATATGAAAGGACTGTATAATATAACTAAATATGAAAACAACTATAAGCAACTGCAACCAACAGTAACAGTAAAAACACAAAGTTACAATAACATTATTAACTCACTTAACTGCACTCCATCCCACAAGTCCACTCAGAGGATACCTGAGGAGACTGTGGCTTGCACAGTGAGAAGAGCTGTCAGGTGTCCTGCCCCCTGACAACTTGCCCCTTAGCAACCAATCAGGTCCCAGGTCACACAGATCAGAGAGAGTTTGAGAGGCAGGTTTATGGTACCTCTAGACTCTCAGTCACAGCTCCTGGGGGATGGGGAGTGGAGTGTGCAGCTTGAAAGGGTTGTGAGGTGCTGATAAGAGTCGATGGCAGGGAATTGATGAATCACTCAACTTCAGCATCTATATCAACAACCTACAAAGCTAAATCTAATCCAGACTGGGCTTTCTGTAATGCAACAGATCCTGCTTCACCCATCCCTCCAAAATCTCCCTGGTCAAGTCCTCCCTCTGTTTGGTGACACTCTACCACCACGTCACCAAAACTCTGCTCTCAAAACTGGACAATCTATACCACTCAGCCATCAGATTCGACACTGGAGCCCTCTACCTCACCCACCACTGATCCCTCTACAAGCAGTTTGGTCTACCATCCCTCACAAGCAGACGACACATTCACTGGTTCACCCTCATTTACAAAACCCTTACTGGCAAAGCCACACTAACCTCTCTAAACTCCTCTCCATCTCCCATTCCTCCTACCTACAGCCTATGCTCTACTAACTACATCTCCCTGTATATCCCCACATTCCACTCCAACTCTGTCTCTACAACATTTCAACACTCTGCTGCTACTGACTGGCAGTGTTGGGATTAGTTATCTGAAAAAGTAATTCATTACATATTACTTGTTACAGTTAACAAAAGTAACATGTTATTTCACAATATTACTTTGTGTAGAAAGTAATGCGTTATATTACTAGTTATATTACTTTGCATTACTTTCATGAAAAACATCTGCCTGCCACAGCAGTCATTATGGAATGAACAACAAAGAAGCTGATTGGCTGACACTGCTATTCCAAAATGGCTTCGGTGGCTACTCCTAGCAAGCATGAGGATGAAAGTGGCAGGTTTCCATGAAAGGTAGCAGTATTTCCAGATCTTGCAATAGATTTTTAAGTATATTTAAATCAAAACTGTGACTCGGCCACTCAAGAACATTCACTGTCTTCTTGGTAAGCAACTCCAGTGTAGATTTGGCCAAATGTTTTAGGTTATTGTCCTGCTGAAATATTAATTAATCTCTGAGTATCTGGTGGAAAGCAGACTGAATGAACCAGGTATTCCTCTAGGATTTTGCCTGTTTTATTATTTTATTTATTTATTTAACCTTTATTTAACTCGTTAAGTCAGTTAGAACAAATTCTTATTTACAATGGGCCAATTGTGCGCTGCCCTATGGGACTCCCAATAACATCCCTTTGTGATACAGCCTGGAATCGAACCAGGGTCTGTAGTGACGCCTCTAGCATTGAGATGCAGTGCCTTAGATTGCGGTGCCACTCGGTCTGTGCTTAGTTTCATTCCATTTCTTTTTTATACTGAAACACTCCCCAGATCCTTAACGATTACAAGCATACCCATAACATGATGCAGCCACCACTATGCTTGAAAATATGGAGAGTTGTACTCAGTTATGTGTTGTATTTGTCCCAAGAATACCTATTTTTTATTCAGTACAAAATGTTAATTGCTTTGCCACATTTTTGCTGCATTACTTTAGTGCCTTGTTGCAAACACTATGCATGTTTTGGAATAGTTTTATTCTGTACAGGCTTCCTTCTTTTCACTTTGTCAATTAATTTAGCCTTGTGGAGTAACTACAATTTTGTTGATCCATCCTCAGTTTTCTCCTATCACAGCCATTAGACCCTGTAACTGTTTTAAAGTCACCATTGGCCTCATGGTGATATCCCTGAGCGGTTTCCTTCCTCTCCGTCAACTGAGTTAGGAAGGACGCCTGTATCATTATGGTGTCTGTGTGTATTGATACACCATCCAAAGTATAATTAATAACTTAACTATGCTCAAAGGGATATTCAATGTCTGCTTTTTTTACCCATCTACCAATAGGTGCCCTTCTTTGCAAGGCATTGGAAAACCTCCCTGGTCTTTGTGGTTGAATCTGTGCTTGAAATTCACTGCCTGACCGAGGGACTTTACAGATAATTATATGTGTGGGGTACAGAGATGAGGTAGTCATTAAAAAATGATGTTAAATATTATTATTGCACAATAGTTAGTCCATTCAACTTATTATGTGACTTATTAAGCACATTTACATTTTTGTAAATTCATTTGTAAACATTTCACAAAACATAATTCCACTTTGACATTATGGGGTATTGTGTGTGTGTGCCAGTGACAAAACAATATAATTTTAAATTCAGGCTGTAACTACTTTCTGTAAGCCAAACATTTGTACAGATTTTCTGTCTTTTCATTCAAAATCTTTCTCTCAAGAACTAAATGAGGAATAAGTCGAGATCGTATCATGGAAACACGCGGCGGGTATTAACACGCGTTGTTTGACGAAGTAACTGTAAATATATTACCCAATTTGAAAACGTTACATGTTACCTTAATCCACTAGTCATAAAAGTAATCTGATTACGTAACGCATTACTTTTGTTATGCGTTTCCCCCAACACTGCCGACTGGAATGAACTCCAACATAATTTAAAACTCCAACAATTAATCTCCGTCCCCAGTTTCAATAACAGTTTACATGACCTGGTTATCCACCCCTGGGACTGCTTTTAGACTCAGTAGCTACTAGTTGTGTCCCCTGTGTTTGAATGATATTGTAAATATGTATTATTATTTTTGCTGGAGCTTTTAAGAAATGTCTGTTTTGTATGTATGTTGTCACTTGTCTGCTTTGCTGCACAGTTATTACCCTATCCTGGTTAGGTTATTATTGTAAAAGAAAATGTATTTTCAATGATTTACCTGGTTAGATAAAGGTAAAAAAATATGTCATCGTAACAGACACCGTCCATGTATTTGTAGAAGTGGCAGTTTACTGCTGCAGCATTGGATCTCGCTTCTCCCAGGGACTGTTTGAAATATGAACTTCACTGGCACGAGTGCATAGCCCATGTAATTTGCTCTTTTAAAAATCCATCATCCTTCCCCACCCACTGCCATAAGCCTTTTCTACTGTACCCATGATTATGCCAAGCAATATTAAACAACATCTCTGTTTCCTCCTTTGGTACATGGCCACAGAATTTATTACAATTAATCCCTACAACCATCCTCCTACTAATTTTTGTTTATTATTTGCTACAGAAATAGATATTATGCAATTCAATTATATTGCATATTATTATCTATAGTTACTTACTTATTTACGATGTAGACCTACATAGGAGCACAGGGAGCTATGTATTTCAGTATAATTGCATAATATGTGTTAATAATTGCATTTTAGATTGAAAAGATTCTTGCTCATTTCACCCATGCATTTCCACACTTTTTCCCCAACCGTTTCAATGTGGGCAGTTAATATTTACTTATATGGCAATGCATTATTCATAGAATGGTGAATTTCCACAACCCCCACAACAACGTATGCCATTTAGAGAAGGCATGATAGACTCTTTCCCCTGGTGAGTGACATTGCATCCCACTGAGTCAGTTGACATTTCCAAAGAAGGAAACTTAATTTCCCACAACATATGAGGGTTTGCATCCATATAAAGAGAACTCACAGGGAGGGAGCCAGTACTGTATGAGCCGTGCTTGGGCTCCTCATGTGCTAGAGAGTGATGCGGAGCGTCGGTACTAAGTGGTTGGAATTTGCTCTAAGAGCATCAGCTCATGTTAATGACCTGCAGTCTTGAATTCAGCCGGGCTTATCCATTCAAATCAGCTCCACAGAGAGGCGCTCTGAAGTCTGATGATTAAATTAAGATTCTGTAATAAGCATATGGAGGTGTGGTAAAAAGTAGAGAGCTTAGTCTTTCCTCAAGCTGTAGAGCTCTATCGGTCCATCACAGCTCTCTGTGGTTTCACCTTAAGGGCGTGTTGGCAATGACAAGCAACACACTATTACAGTTAATGTGTGTAGAATTACATTACACTATGTCACAGTTAACATACTGTTAATAGCATATGTGTGGATTCTTTGAATTAATTGTATGATACACAGTACTAGTCAAGAGTTTGGACATACCTACTATACTCATTCCAGGGTTTTTCTTTATTTTTACTATTGTATACATTGTAGAATAATAGTGAAGACATCAAAACTATGAAATAACACATATGGAATCATGTAATAATCAAAAAAGTGTTAAACAAATCAAAATATTTTTTATATTTGAGATTCTTCAAAGTATCCACCCTTTGCTTTGATGACAGCTTTGCACACTCTTGGCATTTTCTCAACCAGCTTCATGAGGTAATCACCTGGAATGCATTTCAATTAACAGGTGTGCCTTGTTAAAAGTTAATTTGTGGAATTTCTTTCCTTCTTAATAATGCGTTTGAGCCAATCAGTTGTGTTGTGACAAGGTAGGGGTGGTATACAGAAGATAGCCCTATTTGGTAGAAGTCCATATTATGGCAAGAACAACTCAAATAAGCAAAGAGAAATGACAGTCCATCAACTTTAAGACATGAATGTCAGTCAATCTGGAAAATGTCAAGAACTTTGAAAGTTTCTACAAGTGCAGTCGCAAAAGTGCACCCTACAAATGCAATCGCCATTTTACCTGTTGTTGTTGTCTTAGCTGATTAGCTGTTGTTGTCTTACCCATTGTTGTCTTAGCTAGCTCTCCCAATCAACACCTGTGATTGCTTTATGCCTCGCTTTTTGTCTCTCTCTCTAATGTCAATATGCCTTGTATACTGTTGTTTAGGATAGTTATCATTGTTTTAGTTTACTGCGGAGCCCCTAGTCCCACTCAACATGCCTCAGATACCTCTTTTGTCCCACCTCCCACACATGCGGTGACCTCACCCAGCATAACTAGTGCGTCCAGAGATGCAACCTCTCTTATCGTCACTCAATGCCTAGGTTTACCTCCACTGTACCCGCACCCTACCATACCCCTGTATGTACATTATGCCCTGAATCTATCCTACCGCGCCCAGAAATCTGCTCCTTTTACTCTCTGTTCCGAACACACTCGACGAACAGTTCTTATAGCCTTTAGCCGTACCCTCATCCTACTCCTCCTCTGTTCCTCGGGTGATGTAGAGGTTAACCCAGGCCCTGTGTGTCCCTAGGCGCTCTTATTTGTTGACTTCTGTAACCGTAAAAGCCTTGGTTTCATGCATGTTAACATCAGAAGCCTCCTCCCTAAGTTTGTTTTACTCACTGTTTTAGCACACTCTGCCAACCCTGATGTCCTTGCCGTGTTGCCGATTTCCATCCCCAACTACAACATTTTCTGTCAAGATAGAACTGACAAAGGGGGAGGAGTTGCAATCTACTGCAGAGATAGCCTGCAAATCTCTGCCATACTTTCCAGGTCTATGTTCAAACAGTTCAAGCTTCTAATTTTAAAAATTAATCTCTCCAGAAGTAAGTCTCTCACTGTTGCCGCCTGTTATAGACCCCCTCAGCTCCCAGCTGTGCCCTGGACACGATATGTGAATTGATTGCCCCCATCTATCTTCAGAGTTAATTCTGTTAGGTGACCTAACACCCCGGCAGTCCTACAATCTAAGCAAGATGCCCTCAATCTCACACAAATTTTCAAGGAACCCACCAGGTACAACCCTAAATCCGTAAACATGGCCACCCTCATAAATATTATTCTGACCAACTTGCCCTCCAAATTCACCTCTGCTGTTTTCAATCAGGATCTCAGCAATCACTGCCTCATTGCCTGCATCCTCTATGGGTCCGCGGTCAAACGACTACCCCTCATCACTGTCAAACGCTCCCTAAAACACATCTGCGAGCAGGCCTTTCTAATCGACCTTGCCCGGGTATCCTGGAAGGATATTGATCTCATTCCGTCAGTAGAGGATGCCTGGTCATTTCTTTAAAGCAATTTCCTCACCATCTTAAATAAGCATGCCCCTTTCAAAAAAATTTAGATCTAAGAACAGATATAGCCCCTGGTTCACTCCAGACCTGACTGCACTCGACCAGCACAAAAACATCCTGTGGCGGACTGTACTAGCATCGAATAGTCCCCGCAATGTGCAAATTTTCAGGGAAGTGTCGTGGAAATGTCCTGTATTTACCAAATCATGAGAGCAAACCACACACAAGTCAGAGTTAGTTATCACAAAGTCCATCTTTAATTATATGAGCTCCATCACAACCCTGTGACTCTCAGATCAATTCAGTGTCTATAAATGAATTCTCTGAGAGTCCCTCACACATTGCAACTGAGATCCTTTATAGCAAAGACACACATAGCCAAACAGCATCTGCATAATTTATCGTTCAGCTTTGTCTCCTAAACTATGTTCTTTTCTCAAACTCAGAACCATACACAAATCCTCCATATCAACAGGCATATATCAAATCCATACTATCTTGACAAGATCACAGAGACACATTGACTGGCACACAGACATTGTGAAGCCAAGAGATACACGCTTGACCTCTCCCCTTTCTCCGGCCCAAGTAACTTAAGTCTTGACAGAGAACAGATACTGCAACCCCGCCACAGTATTATACAAACACATTCTGATGAGAAGTAACTTACAAACATATGATGAATATAAAACATCTTACCTATGTTCCCAACTAATTCTGATTATTCCCCAACAGAAGTCAGGAACCAATACACGCAGTCAGTTAGGAAAGCAAAGGCTGGCTTTTTCAAACAGAAATGTGCATCTTGTAGCTCTAACTCCAATAAGTTTTGAGACACTGTAGAATAAGAACACCTCCTCCAGCTGCCCACTGCACTTAGGCTAGGAAACACTGTCACAACGATAAATCAACGATAATTGAGAAATTAAATAATAATTTCTCTATGGTTGGCCATGCTTTCCTCCTGGCTACCCCAACCCCGGCCAACAGCTCCGCACCCCCCGCAGCTACTTGCTCAAGCCTCCCAGCTTCTCCTTCACCCAAATCCAGATAGCAGATGTTCTGAAAGAGATGCAATTCCTGGACCCGTAAAAATCAGCTGGGCTAGACAATCTGGACCCTCTCTTTCTAAAATGACCATTGTTGCAACCCCTATTACCAGTCTGTTTAACCTCTCTTTCATATCATCTGAGATTCCTAAAGATTGTAAAATCCCCCTCTTCAAAGGGGGTGACACTCTAGACCCAAACTGTTACAGACCTATATCCATCCTGCCCTGCCTTTCTAAAGTCTTCGAAAGCCAAGTTAACAAACAGATCACTGACCATTTAGAATCCTACCGTACCCTCTCCGCTGTGTAATCCGGTTTCCGAGCTGGTCACGAGTGCACCTCAGCCACGCTCAAGGTACTAAACGATATCATAACCGCCATCGATATAAGACAGTACTGTGCAGCCATCGACCTGACCAAGGCTTTCGACTCTGTCAATCAATGTATTCTTATTGGCAGACTCAACAGCCTTGGTTTCTCAAATGACTGCCTCGCCTGGTTCACCAACTACTTATCAGATTTAGTTCAGTGTGTCAAATCGGAGGGCCTGTTGTCCGGACCTCTGGCAGCCTCTATGGGGGTACCACAGGATTCAATTCTCGGGCCGTCTCTTTTCTCTGTATATATCAATGATGTCGCTCTTGCTACTGGTGATTCCTTGATCCACCTCTATGCAAACAACACCATTCTGTATACATCTGGCCCTTCTTTGGACACTGTGTTAACAAACCCCCAAATGAGCTTCAATGCCATACAACTCTCCTTCCGTGGCCTCCAACTGCTCTTAAACACTAGTAAAACTAAATGCATGCTTTTCAACCGATCGCTGCCCAAACCCGCCCGCCCGTCTTGCATCACTACTCTGGACGGTTCTGACTTAGAATATGTGGACAACTACAAATACCTAGGTGTCTGGCTAGACTGTAAACTCTCCTTCCAGACTCATATTTAACACCTCCAATCCTAAATTAAATCTAGAATCGGCTTCCTACTTCGCAACAGAGCCTCCTTCACTCACGCTGCCAAACATACCCTCGTAAAACTGACTATCCTACCGATCCTCGACTTCGGCAATGTCATTCACAAAATAGCCTCCAACACTCTACTCAGCAAACTGCATGCAGTCTATCACAGGGCCATTCGTTTTGTCACCAAAGCCCCATATACCACCCACCACTGTGATCTGTATGATCTCGTCGGCTGGCCCTCGCTACATATTTGTTGCCAAACCCACTGGCTCCAGGACATCTATAATACTTTTCTAGGTAAAGCTCCGCCTTATCTCAGCTCACTGGCCACCATAACAACACCCCCCCCCCCCCCCCCTAGCACGCGCTCCAGCGGGTATATCTCACTGGTCATCCCCAAAGCCAACACCTCGTTTGGCCGCCTTTCCTTCCAGTTCTCTGCTGCCAATGACCGGAACTAATTGCAAAAGTCGCTGAAGTTGGAGAATTATATCTCCCTCACTAACTTTAAGCATCAGCTATCTGAGCAGCTTACCGATCACTGCAGCTGTACACAGCCCATCTGTTAATAGCCCATCAACTACCTACCTCATCCCCATATTGTTTTTATTTACTTTTTTGCTATTTTGCACACCAGTATTTGTACTTGCACATCATCATCTGCACATCTATCACTCCGGTGTTAATTTGCTAAATTGTAATTAGTTCGCTACTATGGCCTACTTATTTCCTTACCTCCTTACGCCATTTGCACACACTGTATATAGACATTTCTATTGTGCTATTGACTGTACGTTTGTTTATTCCATGTGCAAATCTGTGTTGTTGTCTGTGTCGCACTGCTTTGCTTTACCTTGGCCAGGTCGCAGTTGTAAATGAGAACTTGTTCTCAATGGGCCTACCTGGTTAAATAAAGGTGAAATATGTATAATAATTTTTTTAAATTAAAAAAACATCAAGTGTTATGATGAAACGGGCTGTCATGGAGACCGCCATAGGAAAGGAAGACCCAAAGTTTCCTCTGCTGCATAGGATAAGTTCATCAGAGTTAACTGCACCTCAGATTGCAGCCCAAGTAAATGCTTCCTGGAGTTCAAGTAACAGACATATCGCAACATCAACTGTTCAGAGGAGACTGCCTGAATTAGGCCTTCATGGTCAAATTGCTACAAAGAAACTACTACTAAAGGACACTAATAAGACGAGGAGACTTGCTTGTACCAAGAAACACAAGCAATGGACATTTGTCCTGTGGAAATTTGAGATTTTTGGATCCAACTGCTGTCTCTTTGTGAGACACAGAGAAGGTGAACGGATGATCTCCACATGTGTGGTTCCCACCGTGAAGCATGGAGGAGGAGGTGTGATGTGTGGGGGTGCTTTGCTGGTGCCACCGTCTGTGATTTATTTAGAATTCAAGGCAGACTTAACTAGCATGGCTACCTCAGCATTCTGCAGCGATATGCTATACCATTTGGTTTGCACTTAGTGTGACTATCATTTGTTTTTCAACAGGACAATGACCCAGCACACCTCCAGGCTGTGTAAGGGCTATTTGACGAAGAAGGAGAGTGATGGAGTGCTTCATCAGATGACCTGGCCTCCACAATCACCTGACCTCAACCCAATTGAGATGGTTTGGGATGATTTGGAACGCAGGCTGAAGGAAAAGCAGCCAACAAGTGCTCAGCATATGTGGGAAAAGCATTCCTCATGAAGCTGGTTGAGTGAATACCAAGAGTGTGCCAAGCTGTCATCAAGGCAAAGGGGGGATACTTTGAAGAATCTAACATCTAAAATATATTTTGATTTTTTTAACACTTTTTTGCTGCTACATGATTCCATATGTGTTATTTCATAGTGTTGATGTCTTTACAATTATTCTACAATGTAGAAAATAGCAAAAATAAGGAAAAAACCTTGAATGGTACTGTATATTTAGCAGTTGTCTTTCCATTACAAACATACTACTAGAGACTTTTGAAAACTGAGATTAGTGTTTGTTCCACACCAATTGCATTGATATCCATTGTATCACTTCATGATTACTTATTGTTCAGTTACTGAGAGAGGGAGGTGGAGTAAAAGCTATTCTCAGTGGGAGGGATGGTAGAGGAGCTGAACAGACCTACAGCAGCAGTTTTTCAAGTCCCTGAAGTCTGTACAGGAGACTCTCCACGGTGCTGAATTTTCTCATGCTTTGGTTAACTCATTTTTGCCAAACTCAGATGCTGCTGCAGTTCACTTGTGTAGCATATTGTGATTAATTACTAGACTGGCTCTGTCCTAGCCATATTATTTTATGGCAAGGATTGAGATTTTCATAAACTGAATAAATCTACCACATCCCTGTACAGACTGCAGTAACATGTGACTTACTGTAAGTGAGTTTAAGATAGAGGACCCGGTAGCTTAGTTAACTACTGTAGTCTTTGAGCAGCAACAGTCAGAGGACCAGGAGCAAAACATGTAGGTAACAGTGCAGGTGAGAAGTTATTTCCAAACATACAAATGCAGAATGGTGAGAAAAAGAAAAAAACATTTTTTTTAAAAAGGACTTCACTCGGGCACAAAAGGAAAAATGCCCTAAAATGTTTTTATTTTTTATTTCACCTTTATTTAACCAGGTAAGCTAGTTGAGAACAAGTTCTCATTTTCAACTGCGACCTGGCCAAGATAAAGCAAAGCAGTGTGACAGAAACAACAACACAGAGTTGCACATGGAATAAACAAGAGTACAGTCAATAACACAATAGAAAAAAATGAAAGTCTATATACAGCATGTGCAAATGGAATGAGGAGGTAGGAAATAAATAGGCCATAGTAGCAAAGTAATTACAATTTAGCAGATTAACACTGGAGTGATAGATGAGCAGATGATGGTGTGTAAGTAGTGATACTGGTGTGCAAAAGAGCAGAAAAGTAAATAAAAACAATATGGGGATGAGGTAGGTAGATTGGGTGGGCTATTTACAGATGGACTATGTACAGCTGCAGTGATCGGTTAGCCACTCAGATAGCTGATGTCTAAAGTTAGTGAGGGAAATGTAAGTCTCCTGAGCAACAATGGAAACTCTCAAACCTCTGTAGC
The DNA here is from genome assembly GCF_045791955.1 of Oncorhynchus clarkii lewisi. NCBI lineage: Eukaryota > Metazoa > Chordata > Actinopteri > Salmoniformes > Salmonidae > Oncorhynchus > Oncorhynchus clarkii. The sequence goes on from NC_092163.1 coordinate 57,361,909, forward strand.
AACATGTTACCTTAACAAGCAGTTCTCCAATAAGGACCTGCCCTGACCTGGCATAAACCATTACCATCTTGAAATGGCTAGGCAAACATTTTTATGGACAGTGATCATGCTTTAAAAGCAATGCTTTTGCACATTTCATATAACAATGATTGGCCAATACTACAGCATAATATTACAGCAGCCATTTTGGAAAGCACGTAGTGTTGAACAACAAGGATCCTGATTGGCTGACTATCCTTTGTTGTTCAACGTGACGTGCATTCCAAAATGGCGGCTGTTGCTTCTGCTACCTAGCATGAGGATGAAAAAACTAGCAGTATTTAAATCTTCTTGATGTGACTTTTTGGATAATGGGAACATTTGGAAGACAGTGCCATGGACTATTCCTGGATTGAGGTATGTTTTCCCGAGCCATAACTTGCTCCTGCTCTGCCTTGCCCTAATCTAAGCAGAAGCCCTCTCCGACCCTATAGTGAGATGTACTTACAATCAAGCAAAGGGTTGGAATCTAGTCTGGCTAGCTGACACCTAACTCAATGTGCTCCTGATTCCTTCAATGTGTACCATGCGAGTTGCGCCAGAATACTTTGTCATATACATTAAAAAAAACATCCATCACAGATTTAGGATACCATCCTCTACCCGCTACTCAGCCATAATAGTGTCAAACCCAAAGCAAGGAATTTTACATTGAGTGTAATCGACTTCAGCCACTAGTGTCACTAGTGTCAATCAAGATTTCTGTCTTCGATTTTCTGTCATGGATAATGAGACATTTCCTGAACATTTGCATGTTTTCATCAGAAAGTTACAATATTTTCTGAAGAGTTTGGCAAACACTTTCATGAACAACTACAACATGAAAACATATGTGTAGTTGTTAAATTAGTAATTAAAGACAACATTTAGTTTAATTTGAACTGATAATCACAACATTTCTTAGGCATTTCTTAAGCATTTCAGATCATTAGGAGTAATCACAAGCCATGGTATGAAGGAATGAAGCCATATGTTACTCTTTACTAATTGTAATACTTGTATTGGAAGTTGTTGCTACCTGACAGAGGAGGTTAATTTAATGTCAAACAGTCTGTTTCATTATAATTTTATACTGACAAAACTAACTGACAAAACTAGTATATCTAAGAATGTTCAAAGCACGGTATAGCTGAGCAAGGTTTATGTCCTTCAGTGACATTATTTGTTTCAAATTAGCTGTTTCTTCTCTAGTTATCATAACATAATGTAAATTGGAGGCGGTGGGTGGGGGTCACTGAAACAACAAACAAAACATGTGGGGCTATGCACAGGTTGATCCTATTTAGTTCAAATTGGTTGTCACTGTGTATGTATTGCAGGGCTCTCCATCTTCCTGGAGCAATATCGTCCTGTAGGTTTTAGCTTCAATCCTAATCTAGCGCTCCTGATTCTAATAATTAGCTAGTTGATAAATTGAATCAAGTTAGTTACAACTGAGGTTGGAATCGAAAACAGGGAGAGGCCTGATCTATTGGGACCTCAACAATTTGAGAAAACTTTGAATAAATAATGTTGGGCATTCAATTAGAATATTTTCTGTGGTGTAATCCAGATCTATTTAAAATACATGAATAGTACATCTTACACTGACCCTTTTCTAATTTATTTCACTTAAAAGTGTTGAAGCCAATGAAAATGTATTCCCTATATTAATGAAAAACAAAACATGTCAATACTTTATATAAGCTATTTCTGATCACGCCCCCCCCCCCCCTGAAATACACTCTATAACAGGGCTGTTCAATATCAGTCCTGGATGGCCAAAACACTTCTGTTTATCAGGGGCGGCAGGGTAGCCTAGTGGTTAGAGCGTTGGACTAGTAACCGGAAGGTTGTGAGTTCAAACCCCCGAGCTGACAAGGTACAAATCTGTCGTTCTGCCCCTGAACAGGCAGTTAACCCACTGTTCCCAGGCCGTCATTGAAAATAAGAATTTGTTCTTAACTGACTTGCCTGGTTAAATAAAGGTAAAAAAAAAAAAAAAAAAAAAAAAAAAAAAATCCTCTCCTTCAAATACGGGAATAATTCAGACCTGGGACACCAGGTGAGTGCAATTACCAGGTAGAAACAAAAAACATTATGGTTTCAGCCCTCCAGGACCGTAATTAAACAGCCCTGCTAAAACAGTGTTTCTGAACTCCAGTCCTCCAGTACCAGCAACAGTAAAATGTTTTGTTGTAGCCTGGGAAAAGCACACCTGGTTGAACTTGTCAAATAATAATTCAACCCTCAATGAGTTGAATCAGGTGAGTTTGTCTGGGTCTACAACAGAAATATGTGTTGTTCGGGGTACTCGAGGACTGAAGTTAGGAAACCCTGCTCTAAAGTATAATAATATTTTTTTGTTGTCAAACTACACATTTCCATGTTTGAAACAATCACATTAATATGCATGCGCTGCTGGTGTTCCATCAACAGGGAACAAAGATTGATCTGACTTTGAATTGTTGATAGCAAACTTGCTATTATACACTGAATATACCAAACATTATGAACACATTCCTAATATTGAGTTGCCCCCCTGCCTTTTTCCCTGAGAACAGCCTCAATTAGTCAGGGCATGGACTCTACATGGTGTCGAAAGCGTTCCACAGGGATGCTGGCCCATGTTTACTCCAATGCTTCCCACAGCAGTGTCAAGTTGGCTGGATGTCCTTTGGGTGGTGGACCATTCTTGATACATACAGGAAACTGTTGAGCGTAAAAAACCCAGCAGTGTTGCAGTTCCTGACACAAACTGGTACGCATGGCACCTATTACCATACCCTATTCAAAGGAACTTACATTCGTTTGTCTTTTCTATTCATGCTCTGAATGGCACACATACGCAATCCATGTCTCCATATTCTCAAGGCTAATAAATCCTTCTTTAAGCTGTCTCCTCCCCTTCATCTACACTAATTGAAGTGGATTTAACAAGTGACATCAATAAGGGATCTTACTTTTAAACTGGATTCACCTGGTCAGTCTATGTCATGGAAAGAGCACGTGTTCTTAATGTTGTATACACTCAGTGTATTCATGATATGACATTGCTAACCATACTCATTATATCTTTCTTCTTCCCTATAGGATATCTGACAGTAACCATTGAGCCCCTTCCTCCTGTTGTTGTTGGAGAGACTGTGACCCTGAAGTGCAACTTCAAGACTGATGGAAGACTTCGAGAGATTGTGTGGTACAGGGTGAGTAAAGCTACAAGCTCATACTCTATACTGTATATGCCATGTACACTGGCCCAACAACTCTGATCTGTGTGGCTTAATCACTTTTTGGTGTCAATTACAGTGCATTATGAAATTATTCAGACCACTTCACTTTTTCCACATTTTGTTACTATATGTTACAGCCTTATTTTTAAATTGATTAAATTAAAACATGTCCTTATCAATATACACACAATAACCCATAATGACAAAGCGAAAACAGGTCTTTAGAAATGTTTGCTAATAAAAAACTGAAATACCTTATTTTCTTATTAGTATTCAGATCTTTTGTAATGAGACTCGAAATTGGGCTCAGGTGCATCCTGTTTCCATTGATCATCCTTGAGATGTTTCTACAACTTGATTGGACATAGTTTGGAAAGGCACACACCTGTCTATATAAGATCTCACAGTTGACAGTGCATGTCAGAGTAAAACCTAAGCCATGAGGTCGAAGGAATTGTCCATAGAGGTCCAGGACAGGATTGTGTCGAGGCAGAGATCTGGGGAAGGGTACCAAAACATGTCTGCAGCATTGAAGGTCCCCAAGAACACAGTGGCCTCCATCTTTCTTAAATGGAAGAAGTTTGTAACCACCAAGACTCCTCCAAGAGCTGGCCACCTGGCCAAACTAAGCAATCGGGGAGAAGGGGCTTGGTCAGGGAGGTGACCAATAACTCAATGGTCACTCTGACAGAGCTCCAGAGTTCCTCTGTGGAGATGGGAGAACCTTCCAGAAGAACAACCATCTATGCAGCACTCCATCAATCAGTCCTTTATGGTAGAGTGACCAGATGGAAGCCACTCTTCAGTAAAAGGCACATGTCAGCCCGCTTGGAGTTTGCCAAAAGCTACCTAAAGGACTCTCAGACCATGATGAACCAGATTCTCTTGTCTGATGAAACCAAGGTTGAACTCTTTTGCCTGAAGGCCAAGTGTCACGTTTCGAGGCAACCAGGCACCGCAAATCACCTGGCCAATACCATCCCTACGGTGAAGCATGGTTGTGTTACAATATCATGGAGTGGGTATGATTTTCAGCGGTAGGGACTGGGAGACTAGTCAGGATCGAGGGAAACATGATCGAAGCAAAGTACAGAGAGGTCCTTGATGAAAACTGCTCCAGAGCGCTCAGCACCTCAGACTGGGGTGAAGGTTATCCTTCCAACAGGACAACGACCCTAAGCACACAGCCAAGACTATGCAAGAGTTGCTTCGGGACAAGTCTCTGAATATCCTTGAGTGGCCCAGCCAGAACCCGGACTTGAACCCGATCGAACAGCTCTGAAGAGATCTGAAAATAGTTCTGCAGTGACCCTCCCCAACCAACCTGACAGAGCTTGAAAGTATCTGCAGAGAGGAATGGGAGAAACTCCCCAAATCCAGGTGTGCCAAGCTTATAGCGTCATACCCAAGAAGGCTCGAGGCTGTAATTGCTGCCAAAGGTGCTTCAAAGTATTCCCCACCTGGGGAATCATCATATCTAATCGAAGTCTGGCCAACGAAACAGAAGCTGAATGAACTAAAGATCTCAGCTAGCCACTCATTCATTACCAGGTTGCCCTTATCTTAACAGATTCTGTTTGAGGATTCTGTAATGCACACCAGCGCCAGACTGCTCCTTGAAATCTTGCATATCCTTAGTATGGCTAAGGCCTAGCGTAGTCCCTCAAGATAATTAAGATTGCTATTGAGAGGCTTTCAAGCTGGCCTAGTAGAGACTTAGTGGGCAGCATATCGGAATATAGAAAGATGTCAAACATAGTCACCTAAAAAAGCTCAAACTACTATTCAAAACTTGTTCGTTTTACATTTTGAACAATCTCTATGTGTGGCATTTGACATAGCCCTGATAACAAAGATCATCATACAAATCACAGTCAGACAACCTGGATAAACTGAAGGAGGTTCAATATGCCTCTTGTAAGTACAATTTTCTACATGCCTCTTTTCATAGTTCGGGAATGTATTATTGTTTACTTGCACCTTACGAAGAAGCTATCCAGATCAGCGCAGTGCCTAATATCTCCCTGGAAGTTACAGCAGATTTCCATCTTACTGTATGTCAACACTGTGTTTATGTTAGGGACTTATCTGTGAGAGGAGATGTAATCCCCTGAATTACACAAAGATCAGTTCATCGGGAAGAAACCCATTTGGGCCTAAAGTAATTTGGGGGTAAATATTGGAAGATAAAGACTACTCCAACATCCAAGATTGAAATGTGGTTTTGTGATCATTTTCATTCTTGTTTCACCAATACCAATAATGCAAAAATACTCATTATAAAAAAAATATCAAAAGTAGGATCGGAAGAATCTCCGATTCGACATTTATATTGGTCATGGTGAGCTAGACCAGTGAAGAGGAAAATACTGTAGGAAAAAAACCCAGATGGACTATAATACTAGAGAGGGCTTACTCACCATGAGTGTTTTTTCCATCTATTGGATGTTTAAATGTATTAGTCAGATCAGACCACTATGCTCTATAAGCAAACACATAAAAGCATCTCAAGTGTATGTGATATTCCACTGAGGGCCACATTAATGCTTTTATTTTGCAGTGGGTTCTGGCAGACCATGGATTAGGCACTGTGGATATGTAATACCATCAAACTGTCCTCAACATTGTAATAGCATTTCATGATGGGGTTACAAATAGAGTGGAGGAGAGAATCTCTATCAGCTCTGAAACCATTCTGAACATGTGCAGTAGGGACATGGAGGGATAAGATGCTGGCTGGGGAGGCCTGTGAAGACTTATCCTCACTGAGACGTGTGGCAGCTCACCTCATGCTGTGCTTGTTCTGATTATGTCACTATAATGAAGAGATACCCATGGCTCTCTCCCTATGGGGACCTCACCAGTGTTGATGGTGACAGCGCAGGGTTTCCGCTTGGCTGCCTGTTGAGTGCCATTCTGCATTACGCTTAATTCTCCCTAGTTTAACCTCCCTCTCTCTCCCCGATTCCCCTCTCTCATTACTACATCCCTCCTCCCACCTTGACAGCACTCTTATGGGATCATCTCTCTGGCCAACATAGTCAGCAGAGCCCAGTGCCCTAAACATGGGCAATTTACCACAGACCTGTCGCTAAGCTCATCCGTTTGAATTAATGCTATCTCACACATAGGGTCCACATGGTTCGGGCAGGTTAACCTCAGCCTCTTTCATTATAATTCCTCAGGACCAGCTGTCTTCACCCTGCTCTTTGTCAGTTTGAGCTCTATTCTCACCTCATAGAAGAGATCGAAGATACTGTTAAGAAAGGATGGAACTAATAGTGTTATCATGGAGATATATATATATATATATATATATTTAGTTTTTTTTGCTTTCAACACTCTGATTATTGATATTGCAAGACACCTGTGATGTTTAAGTTCAAGTTAATGATCTGAATGTGTCATTAGCCATTGAGAATTTGCTGGAATTTATATAATTCATATGAGCCTCTTGATTAAGTTGAATTGTAGAGTATTGATGTGAGCATTTGGTTAGACACATGATATTCTTCCACTTGAATAGATCACATGGGCTCTCATGCAGAAATGATTGTTGATTGACAAGTGGAGATTGCATAGAGAGAGAGGGGATTTAAAGGGGAGATGTACAGTAAGTGCTGCACTTCAAAATAGAGGTAGGCTTACTTTCAATAATAGCCTATCTCAGATTTTCATTACTGCAAGGCTTTGATGTTTGCTATCACTTTATCAGTAAACTGTAATGGGAGTAGCACTTATTTGTCAACTAGGCTTATTTGCTGTGGAATCCATTTTCCTTTTCACTGATTTTGCTTTTGTTCTGTGTAATGCATTACAGTCTCCCACTTGGGACTATTAGACAATGAGAGCTCATTTATTTGTGAGAGGTAGCCTAGCATAAATTTGTAGGATATATGAGAAGAACCTTGGTAGGAATAATATTTAACTCTACTAAATACAGTGTTATGAGCATGAGCAATGAACCTATAACTACCAAATAAGTAAACAAAGGAATACAAAGCCACCATTATCTATGAACTCATTTTCAAATGTGATATAGGAACAATACAGTACCTCCCCCTCAATAACATTCCCTCTTATGACTTTCCAACCTTTTGTTGGTAAATGTTAGCTAACTGCTTGTACGTCTTTCAAAAATGGAAACATTCATGTAGCGGAGAAGTTTCCTGAAAATATATATTATTAAATACATTGTTTCAGTCCTGCAGTTTGGTTTCCTTAGAGCAGGTATTCCCAAACGGGGGTTCACGCAATGGCGTCGGGGTAAGCCAAATAAAAATGTGAAAAACGTTTCTTTTTTTTCATAAAAAAAATTCTTTTTTTTTCTTCACATTTTCAAATAGTCCATTTATATTTTACAGCAGGGCTAAACATTTGGTTGAGGTTTTTTTCTTGCCTGAGTAGCCTCATTTCACTGCCACAAATCAAATTAAATCATCTAGTGTTCAGCGAAATAACAACGCAATGTCAAATACAGGTAGCCTAGTCAAATAATTAACCATTACTCTCTTGCGGGAATTCCACTAACGATCCGTATGTAGCCATGTGACCGGTCTGGAGTGGGCTACAGTACTACATACAGTAAGAGAAAAATAATCCTAATAAAATAAAATAATAAAAACCTTAGTGTAACAACAGTTTTAGTAAGTAATACTGAAGTCGTGCACAATTATGAATGTCTATTTAGGTTTATGTTGCCCATTCATTGTCAGTTAGAGACACAGAAGAACACAAAAGCATAATCAGTGCTCTAACTCCCCCTTGCGCTGGTCTGGAGCAATGAAGTGGTGACGCAGGGTACCGTACTAAACCACAAATTACCTCTATGTCCCTCAGCATAATAACAAATATTTTAGTGGAGCAACCACTGTATACTGCAGCATCCACGAGAGGCTCTTGCTGCCAAGGGAATGCCTGATAGCTTGAAAGACGTTTTGGACACTAAAGTGAAAATGGCTAACTTTGTTAAAGCAAGGCCCCTGAACTCTCGTGTATTTTCTGCACTACGCAATGATAGTTTGCACTACGCAAACTTGTGGGAAGTTTGCAGCAGCAACTTCATTTTGGTAAGGGACACACTTACAATGTCTTTGGGTGTGCATCAAGCTTAACTTGTGGCCTACATTTCTCTACAAATCGCATTAACGCTGTTGACACAGAAAAAGCACAAGATCATGGGTATGCAAATTACTTTTCTCTTGGGAGTAGTACAACACCAGAAGTTGGAGGAGGTTATTGGAGTGCATTGTGCCAGGGCTAAATCTATAGCTGGCTGGGCTATTCAGTCCAGAGTCAGATGGATTTGTCCAGATACATGTAACTATACATACCTTTGAACAGGGATAGGATGGCTGGTATAATACTTGACCAAGAAGTAGTGTTTTTCTTTCTACGGTAATCCTGTTTCCTGACTGCGGAGAGATGAGGGAGGCGTCACATTCCAAATCCGAGTTGGAAAAACTCAGGGACTGGGTTGCCCAGGCAACAGGAATATGTGAGCACAGTAAAGAGCTCTTTGTGTACACACAGCACACTCCTGTGGGGGGTTTGTGTGCTCAACTTTCTGCTGCTTTAAACCCCCAAGTGTAATTATGTCATTGTGAAAATGGCTCGGCTTGTTGGAGTATCTCGATTGTATGTAAATATATATATAAATATATACAGTATATATATATATATATATATATATCAGACCTCTTAGTTCCAGTGAAGGGACATCTTAATGCTACAGCATACTGTACAATATATGATGAATCTGAATAATGTGTAGCAGCAAAAAATGTAACTTGAATCTTAACGCAGACCGCATACCACGGGTATGACAAACATTTATTTTTACTGGTCTAATTATGTTGGTAACCAGTGTATAATAGCAATAAGGCACTTTGGGGTTTGTGGTATATGGCCAATATTCCATGGCTAAGGGCTGTATCCAGGCACTCCGTGTTGCGTCGGGCGTAACAATAGCCCTTAGTCGTGGTATATTGGCCATATACTACAAAAGTATGTGGACACCCCTTCAAAATAGTGGATTTGGCTGTTTCAGCCTCACCCGTTGCTGACAGGTGTATAAAATTGAGCACGCCGCCATGCAATCTCCATAGACAAACATTGACAGTAGAATTGCCTTACTGAAGAGCTCGGTGACTTTCAACGTAGCACCGTCATAGGATGCCACCTTTCCAAAAAGTCAGTTTGTCAAATTTCTGCCCTGCTAGAGCTGCCCTGTCAACTGTAAGTGCTGTTATTGTGAAGTGGAAACGTCTAGGAGCAACAACGGCTCAGTGGTAGGCCACAAAAGCTCACAGAATGAGATCGCTGAGTCCCCCCAACAATTTTTTTTTGTCTGTCCTTGGTTGCAATACACCAAACTGCCTCTGGAAGTAACATCAGCACAATAACTGTTCGTCGGGAGCTTCATGAAATGGGTTTCCATGGCCAAGCAGCCACACACAAGCCTAAGATCACCATGCGCAATGCCAAGCGTCAGCTGGAGTGGTGTAAAGGTCGCTGCCATTGGACTCTGTAGCAGTAGAAACACTTTTTCTGGAGTGATGAATCATGCTTCACCATCTGGCAGACTAATCTGGGTTTGGTGGATGCCAGAAGAATGCTACCTGCCCGAATGCATAGTGCCAACTATAAGGTTTGGTGGAGGTGGAATAATGGTCTTGGGCTGTTTTTCAGGGTTCGGGCTAGTTCCAGTGAAGGGACATCTTAACGCTACGGCATACAATAACATTCTAGACGATTCTTCTGTGACGCATATAAAGCCCTCCCCTGCCCTCCTTTTGGAAAATATGACCACGACTCCAATTTGTTGCTCCCAGCCTGTAGACAGAAACTTAAACAGGAAGCGCCCGTGCTCAGGTCTGTTCTACGCTGGTCCGAACAATCGGGATATGTTCCGCATAGCGTCGGACAATAACATTGAATACGCTGATTCGGTGAACGAGTTTATTAGCAAGGGTATCGGTGATGTTGTACCCACAGCGTCTATTAAAACATTCCCCAACCAGAAACCGTGGATTGATGGCAGAACCACTGCTTTTAATCAGGGCAAGGTGACCGGAAACATGACCGAATACAAACAGTGTAGCTATTCCCTCCGCAAGGCAATCAAACACGCTAAGCTTCAGTATAGAGACAAAGTAGAGTCATAATTCAAAGGCTCAGACACGAGAGGTATGTGGCAGGGTCCACAGTCAATCACGGACTGCAAAAGGAAAACCAGCCCCGTTTCAGACAACGATGTCTTGCTCCCTGACAAACTAAACAACTCTTTGCTCACTTAGAGGTCAACACAGTGCCACTGCACGGCCCGTTACCAAAACCTGCGGGCTCTCCTTCACTGCAGCCAATGTGAGTAAAACATTTAAACGAGTTAACCCTCGCAAGGCTGCCGGCCCAAACAGTATCCCCAGCCGCGTCCTCAGAGCATGCGCAGACCAGCAGGCTGGTTTACGGACATATTCAATTCATCCTTATCCCAGTCTGCTGTTCCCACATGCTTTAAGAGGGCCACCGTTTTTCCTGTTCCCAAGAAAGCGAAGGTAACTGAGCTAAATGACTATCGCCCTGTAGCACTCACTTCTGTCATCATGAAGTGCTTTGAGAGACTAGTCAAGGACCATATCACCTCCACTCCACCTGACACACTAGACCCACTCCAATTTGCTTACTGCCCTAATAGGTCCACAGACGACACAATCGCAATCACACTGCACACTGCCCTAACCCATCTGGACAAGAGGAATACCTATGTAAGAATGCTGTTCATCGACTACAGCTCAGCATTTAACACCATAGTACCCTCCAATCTCGTCATTAAGCTCGAGACTCTGGGTCTTGACCCCGCCCTGTGCAACTGGGTCCTGGACTTCCTGACGGGACGCCCCCAGGTGGTGAGGGTAGGTAACAACATCTCCACCCCGCTGATCATCAACACTGGGACCCCACAAGGGTGCGTTCTCAGCCCTCTCCTGTGAGTTGGAGGCGTGGCCATGCACGCCTCCAACTCAATCATCAAGTTTGCGGACGACACTACAGTGGTAGGCTTGATTACCAACAACGATGAGACGGCCTACAGGGAGGAGGTGAGGACCCTCAGAGTGTGGTGTCAGGAAATAACCTCACACTCAACGTCAACAAAACAAAGCAGATGATCGTGGACTTCATGAAACAGCAGAGGGAGCAGCCCCCTATCCACATCGACGGGACAGTAGTGGAGAAGGTGGAAAGTTATGTTCCTTGGCGTACACATCACGGACAAAATGGTCCACCCACACAGACAGCGTGGTGAAGAAGGCGCAGCAGCGCCTCTTCAACCTCAGGAGGCCCAAAAACACTCACAGACATTTACAGATGCACAATCGAGAGCATCCTGTCGGGCTGCATCACCGCCTGGTACGGCAACTGCTCCGCCCACAACCGGAAGGCTCTCCAGAGGGTAGTGATGTCTGCAAAACGCATCACCGGGGGCAAACTATCTGCCCTCCAGGACACCTACACCACCTGATGTAACAGGAAGGCCAAAAAGATCATCAAAGACAACAACCACCCGAGCCAATGCCTGTTCACCCCGCTATCATCCAGAAGGTGAGGTCAGTACAGGTGCATCAAAGCGGGGACCAAGAGACTGAAAAACATCTTCTATCTCAAGGCTATCAGACTGTTAAACAGCCATCACTAACATTGAGTGGCTGCTGCCGACATACTGACTCATCTCTAGCCACTTTAATAATGACAAATTTATGTAATAAATGTATCACTAGCCACTTTAAACAATGCCTCAATATATAATGTTTACATACCCTACATTACTCATCTCATATGTACAGTGCCTTGCGAAAGTATTCGGCCCCCTTGAACTTTGCGACCTTTTGCCATATTTCAGGCTTCAAACATAAAGATATAAAACTGTATTTTTTTGTGAAGAATCAACAACAAGTGGGACACAATCATGAAGTTGAACGACATTTATTGGAAATTTCAAACTTTTTTAACAAATCAAAAACTGAAAAATTGGGTGTGCAAAATTATTCAGCCCCCTTAAGTTAATACTTTGTAGCGCCACCTTTTGCTGCGATTACAGCTGTAAGTCGCTTGGGGTATGTCTCTATCAGTTTTGCACATCGAGAGACTGACATTTTTTCCCATTCCTCCTTGCAAAACAGCTCGAGCTCAGTGAGGTTGGATGGAGAGCATTTGTGAACAGCAGTTTTCAGTTCTTTCCACAGATTCTCGATTGGATTCAGGTCTGGACTTTGACTTGGCCATTCTAACACCTGGATATGTTTATTTTTGAACCATTCCATTGTAGATTTTGCTTTATGTTTTGGATCATTGTCTTGTTGGAAGACAAATCTCCGTCCCAGTCTCAGGTCTTTTGCAGACTCCATCAGGTTTTCTTCCAGAATGGTCCTGTATTTGGCTCCATCCATCTTCCCATCAATTTTAACCAAATCAAATCCAATTTTATTTGTCACATACACATGGTTAGCAGATGTTAATGCGAGTGTAGCGAAATGCTTGTAGTGTGCGAAATGCTTGTAGTGTAGCGAACCATCTTCCCTGTCCCTGCTGAAGAAAAGCAGGCCCAAACCATGATGCTGCCACCACCATGTTTGACAGTGGGGATGGTGTGTTCAGCTGTGTTGCTTTTACGCCAAACATAACGTTTTTCATTGTTGCCAAAAAGTTCAATTTTGGTTTCATCTGACCAGAGCACCTTCTTACACATGTTTGGTGTGTCTCCCAGGTGGCTTGTGGCAAACTTTAAACAACACTTTTTATGGATATCTTTAAGAAATGGCTTTCTTGCCGCTCTTCCATAAAGGCCAAATTTGTGCAATATACGACTGATTGTTGTCCTATGGACAGAGTCTCCCACCTCAGCTGTAGATCTCTGCAGTTCATCCAGAGTGATCATGGGCCTCTTGGCTGCATCTCTGATCAGTCTTCTCCTTGTATGAGCTGAAAGTTTAGAGGGACGGCCAGGTCTTGGTAGATTTGCAGTGGTCTGATACTCCTTCCATTTCAATATTATCACTTGCACAGTGCTCCTTGGGATGTTTAAAGCTTGGGAAATCTTTTTGTATCCAAATCCGGCTTTAAACTTCTTCACAACAGTATCTCGGACCTGCCTGGTGTGTTCCTTGTTCTTCATGATGCTCTCTGCGCTTTTAACGGACCTCTGAGACTATCACAGTGCAGGTGCATTTATACGGAGACTTGATTACACACAGGTGGATTGTATTTATCCTCATTAGTCATTTAGGTCAACATTGGATCATTCAGAGATCCTCACTGAACTTCTGGAGAGAGTTTGCTGCACTGAAAGTAAAGGGGCTGAATAATTTTGCACGCCCAATTTTTCAGTTTTTGATTTGTTAAAAAAGTTTGAAATATCCAATAAATGTCGTTCCACTTCATGATTGTGTCCCACTTGTTGTTGATTCTTCACAAAAAAATACAGTTTTATATCTTTATGTTTGAAGCCTGAAATGTGGCAAAAGGTCGCAAAGTTCAAGGAGGCCGAATACTTTCGCTAGGCACTGTATATACTGTACTCCATACCATCTACTGCGCATTGCCTATGCCTTTCGGCCATCGCTCATTAATTTACTTGTTAGAGATATTACTGCATGGTCGGAACTAGAAGCACAGGCATTCACTACGCTCGCATTGACATCTGCTAACCATGTGTATGTGACAAGTAAATTTGATTTGTGCTTCCAACTTTGTGGCAACAGTTTGGGGAAGACCCTTTCCTGTTTCAGAATGACAATGCCCACGTGCACAAAGCGAGGTCCACACAGAAATGGTTTGTTCGTTGTGGAAGAACTTGACTGACCTGCACAGAGCCTTGAACCCAACCTCTTCGAACACATTTGGGATGAATTGGAACACCTACTGCGAGCCAGGCCAAATCGCCCAACATCAGTGCCCGACCTTTCTAATGCTCTTGTGGCTGAATTGAAGCAAGTCCCAGCAACAATGTTCCAACATCTAGTGGAAGGCCTTCCCAGAAGAGTGGAGGCTGTTATAGCAACATAGAGGGGACCAACTCCATATTAATGTCCATGATTTTGGAATGAGATGTTTGACGAGCAGGTGTCCACATACAGTGTATATATACACTGAGTATACCAAACATTGCAGAACAGCCTCAGTTCGTCGGGGCATGGACTTTATAAGGTGTCGAATGTGTTCCAAAGGGATGCTGGCCCATGTTGACTCCAATACTTCCCACAGTTGTGTCAAGTTGGCTGGATGTCCTTTGGGTGGTACACCATTCAAAATACATGGGAAATTGTTGAACTTGAAAAACCCAGCAGTTTAGCAGTTCTACATCACCTACTACCATACCCCATTCAAAGGCACTTACATGTTTTGTCTTGCCCATTCACCCTCTGACACAAGGGTACACAATCCATGTCTCAGTTGTCTCAAGGCTTAAAAATCCTTATTTAACCTGTCTCCATCTACACTGATTGAAGTGGATTTAACAAGTGACATCAATAAGAGAGCATAGCTTTCACCTGGATTCAGCTGGTCAGTCTATGTGAATGTTTTGTATACTCAGTGTACAGTATATTATTTTATTACCAAGTGGTGCTTTGGCCCTTCTTTGAAGCTCTTGTGCTGGTAGCCATGATCCTTGGACAGATCTACTACATGAACAGATTTTTTGAAAGTGGCACATCTTTGAAAGAATTTGATGAATCTGAATAATGTGTAGCAGCTAAAAATGTATCTTCTTTCTAAACGCAGCACCATTCCCACACACAGATATCGATATAGATTATTCAGTGTAATGACACGTTACTGTACCTATTTGAATATGTCCTATTCATGTTCAGGTACAGCAATGTTGTAAATGCGATTTATTTTGATATCATCCACAACCATGAAGATCAATTCGACGGATGGTGAGAACTCTTTTAGAAAATACCAATAGCCATTTGTTCCAGTTGGTAGTTTCGCTCAACATGTGTGCTGAAATCCATGTTGACTCTTTTGGTGGTTCACTGATTCATTTTTGTCTGACGTTGGCCCACTGGAGCCGTATACAGCGCACTGATGATGAATCTTGCAATCAATGATCCAAGTAATTGTTTGACATCTTCAGATATTTACAGACAATTTAGCAATTGTGTATTAGACTTTCATTTTCAGAGATGCACTGTTGTTATATTATGTTGATAATGGGGTCATTGTCCACTCAGATATTTGGGACCTCAAGCACCTCTAATTTCATCCACTGAAGATCACACATATATAGTGATTCCCCTTGGCATAATACTACTTACTAATGAGGCCTAGCCTTGGTATTCCTTTCCACTCACAGCCCCTGTCATCCCGTATACAGGTTGAAAATGGCAGATTGTGTCACTGATAAGCACCTAAATTGTAACACAGTGGCTATATAGGAACATGGTATACATGACATCAGAGCTCAAGTTCTCTGCCTCACAGCTCTTTATGGGTTTTGACTGACAGCCATTATAAACATGAAGATGCCCACATCCCTCCCGCTAATTGGGCTACAAGAAAACTACAAGTATGCTTGCTTCAGTTCCTCAATGGCAAAGCTAGGAGAGCTCAAAAAACACCTTATATTTAAAGGCTCTTTCCTTGAGTCATAAAAGTGCATTGAAATTACTTAGGAACTGTACACAGTGTGTGGCCACTTGGAAACAACAGTTAGACCTCTCACTCAAACCCTTATAATATATTTTTTAAATCTGGCACCTACTCCACTTTCAATGAATATTGTTATCATGTGACCAGAGTATTTTCAGATTTCGTTATTGACAAATGCTGCGAAAAGTATAGTAAATGTAAAATGCACATAAAATCAACACTGTAATGTTTGGATTCAGTCTTGTGTCAGGTGAACTGTTGTGTCCTAACTTTTGGTCTGATACTTTCCCCATAATCCCCAGTGTTCTCTTTCAATTGCTACAGTGGTCATTCATTTGCTTTTAATAGTTATTCTGTTAGAAACATTT
Organism: Oncorhynchus clarkii lewisi; assembly: GCF_045791955.1. Taxonomy (NCBI): domain Eukaryota; kingdom Metazoa; phylum Chordata; class Actinopteri; order Salmoniformes; family Salmonidae; genus Oncorhynchus; species Oncorhynchus clarkii. Next base: position 57,378,179 of record NC_092163.1, read on the forward strand.
TAATTTGTCCCTATCCGTAAAAAAATATATAAATAAATACTGAACACAAGGATGTCATATAGGCCAATTTCCACATGTGTAAAGGGTTCATATTTTCTGGAAAATACAGTTTGGTCTAGTTAGAAAGGCAGTGCAGCAAGGATACATGATCTATGTTTCCAAAAGAAAAGGACATTTTAGACATCCATGGGGAGTTTTAGTATTACAGTACACTCCGGATAGGTGCAGTGAAATGTGTTGTTTTACAGGGTCAGCCATAGTATTACAGCAACCCTGGAGCAAATTAGGCTTAAGTGCCTTGCTCAAGGCCCATTGACAGTTTCTTTCACCTTGGGTATTCAAACCAGCAATATTTTGGTTACTGGCCCAATGCTCAAGTCGCTAGGATACCTGCTGTCAGGTCTGTTGTAATATTTTCCTGGTAATTATATGAGCATGCACAATTGAAATAGGACCATGGTATAAGGGAATGTATGAAACAGTGCTGATGTCCAATCAGTGCCTTTGCTGTTGAGTGTTATCCCTGGGTGTTGCATAATAGGAATACATTTGTCATCTTATTTCTGCAGTGATGCAGTCATGCTTTTGGTCTGAGACCATGGAATTGATGGAATTTCAACAAAAATAACTATTTTAACATGTTCCCGGCTTTCAGTATACTTTACATGAAAATAGCAAACGTACTGAAACAATAATAGAGTTGACAGCCTGTTCCTGACAAAGGCCTCTGTCATCATCTCAATCAGTCTCTGGCTCTGTGGTGAATCGGGCCCCAAGGGGAGAGTGGCGATAAGGTGATATGGATCACTGCATCACAACCTTCCCTTTTGAGGATGTCACCATGGCAAATAAGCCATCGGTTCTACATTGCATTATAATTACACACTCTGCTGTCAGAAAACTGCAAGATGTGCCATTTTTTACTCACAATGCTTTAAAGACAGAGAAGACATTACCTCTGTATGTTTGAAATGTAATTGGAGTGAAAGCATGGTATTGTCGCACTTTTATCAGTGAATAAGTAACATCTCCTCACATTAATTTCCTTTAGATCCCCTAAGTATCTGACATCATCTAGGGATACCAACATTAGGCCAGTAAGTACACTTACTATATCTAATTCATTATGTAATACCTCAATGAGCATTATCCTAATTTGAAGACTCATTGAAACATATTTTACCTGTTTCCAAGGTTCCCTTGTATCCTTACACTACTCTCCATTTCAATATTTACAATTGATATAATTTCTCCCATGATGCAATGCAGCATTTCCATGAATTTGAGTGGTGCAGACGACAGACCAACTGTTGTATTCCATTCCTTAGTAGCTTTTGTTACCTAATGATGCTGAAGGAAGGCATGACACTCTTCTCCACAGAAACATAAAGCTCTGCTAACTTTTAGAGGGCTTGGACATTGACAATCTCCAAAGTAAAACCACAGCAGATTTTCTAAATCCATTTTGGTATCACAGAATGATCAAAGATGAAAGTGATTACTTAGCGATTAGGAGTGGATCAGGGATTGATTGTGACATTTGCATTAGAGGGGGAAGAGATTTCAATGCCAACAGAGTCTTAGCTGTAGCCTGTTCATAAATACAACAAAGTGAGTTCCTTTGGAAACATTGGAAAGAGGAAAGAGGGACTTGTTCTAAGAATGAATGCCACACACCAAAACTGAAGTGTGTGTGTGTGTGTGTGTGTGTGTGTGTGTGTGTGTGTGTGTGTGTGTGTGTGTGTGTGTGTGTGTGTGTGTGTGTGTGTGTGTGTGTGTGTGTGTGTGTGTATGCAGCAGAGTCCACAGTATATAGAAATGTTAGAAATGTTACACTAATTTACAGTAGATCAGTAATTAATATCAAGCTAGAAGATGGAGCTTTCAGAAGACCACTTACAGTGGGCGAGGCAGAGGGAGACATGATGCCGTTGCTTAAACTTAACTTAACATTTGCCATCAAAGGCTTTTGGAAATCGCAATTTGCACTTTGCCATTTTAGAGGGATAGGGAGATTGGTGTTGTCAGCGATTTGGGCTCTTTGTTGTTTTTAAAGGCCGTTTACCATGGTTATCATGCTGAGACCTCCATTTCTGCTTTCATGAAGGACCAGCAGGGGAGAGAAGGCTGAATAGCCCGTATTGTAAGAAATAGCGTATGATGTGGTCCAGCTGGTTCATACGGACAGGATAACAACACTAAATGGTTGTTACCACCATTTAATCCACCCCACACCTCAGATATGCCATTTTGGGGGATTTGTTGTGTGTGTTTATATCAGTGGGAGATGGGTTTGAAACTTCTTTAGATAGAAACTCAAGTGTTTGGTAACTAAACAAAAAATAAATATAAATGCAACATGTAAAGTGTTGGTCCCATGTTTCAGTGGGCTGAAATAAAAGATCCCAGAAATGTTCCATACGCACAGAAATTGTGTTTCTGTCAAATTTTGTGCACAAATTTGTTTGCATCCCTGTTAGTGAGCATTTTTCCTTTGCCAAGAAAATACATCCACCTGACAGGTTTGGCATATCAAGAAGCTGATTAAACAGCATGATAATTACACAGGTGCACCTTGTGTTGGTGACAATAAAAGACCGCTCTAAACTGTACAGTTTTGCTACAGATATTTCAAGTTTTGAGGGAGCGTGCAATTGGCATGCTGACTGCAGGAATGTCCACCAGAACTGTTGCTAGATCATGTAATGTTAATTTCTCTACCATAAGCCACCTCCAATGTAATTTTAGAGAATTTGGCATTACGTCTAACCTGCCTCACAACCGCAGACGATGTGTATGGTGATGTGTGGGTGAGCGGTTTGCTGATGTCAACGTTGTGAACAGAGTGCCCTGTGGTGGCATTGGGGTTATGGTATGGGCAGGCATAAGCTACAGACAATGAACACAATTGTATTTTATCAGTGGCAATTTGAATGCACAGAGATACCGTAACGAGATTCTGAGGAATTGTCGTGCCATTCATCCGCCACCATCACCTCATGTTTCACCATGATAATGCATAGCTCCATGTCGCAAGGATCTGTACACAATTCCTGGAAGCTGAAAATGTCCCAGTTCATCCATAGCATGCATACTCATGTGTACGACAGTGTGTACTAGTTCCCACAAATATCCAGCAACTTTGCACAGCCATTGAAGATTGAAGTGGAACAACATTCCACTGGTCACAATCATTTTTGTGTTTTACTTTCGGTTTTGTAAACCAGCTTCAAACATTTGGAAACACAATATTTTTGTTTATTGAAAATATATTTCACAGCGGTTTAGATGGTCTCATGATTATTGCTTGTTTTTTCACATTAACTGAAATTAGGCAAACTATTGGAATTTTAACAACCAGGAAACGGAGGAGCGATTTTTCCATATTACACCTTTAAGTCAAGTGTTTGTGACATTCAGGAATTGATCATTGTAGCTGAGGTCCAACCATAACTGGTGAGGTGAACCATCATCTCTTCCTGGTTAGTCCCCCACCCTCCATAGAATAGTTTGGGATAAATAGTCCCTGCTACCTCGGGTCAGGCTTGTAGGCCAGGAGAAACAATTAAAGAAAACCCTCTACTCCAGTGGGTATAATGCTTGTGGAGAGAGAGAGGTTTTATAATAGATTTTTGTCCGTGTAAAATGAGACGATGACCTCTAGGTCCAAGGCGCTCAAAGAAATTGTTGCAGTGGGGGCAGTGTACTCCCTGTGGGGGTTCAAGGAAATTCATTCAGGAAGCCACTCTCTACAATAGCATTAGACATGTTACCAGATATATGACAGCTACTATTCATGCTCGATATCACTAGACAGCTGTAGAGAATGTTGAAGATTGCCTCCATCCAGACGTGGACATTTGCGAGCAGGCGGCTAGACACTTGTAAATGACATTGACTTAGTTGGCTTTAAGAGCTGAATTAAGTCTAGCCATCATAACGGTTTGCAATTCAAGAATGTAAGGTTATCCACCACTCATGCCCCTCACCACTCATGCACTGACTGTATCTACTCTTCTACTTTATAAGAGTTTCACTCTCTGGGGTTGTTCATGTCTCTTTTAATCTGGCCCTGCCCTTCCCCAATGGGTGTATCTCTTGTGGCCTTTCTTTGAAATAATCCTGTTGCTGCCTTATCCGACCTTTACAGTTTCCTCAACTATTTATTTGATTCACTTTTTAATACCCCCTTATCAAACCAAAGTGTATTTGTCACGTGCGCCGAATACAACGGGTGTAAACCTTACAGTGAAATGCTTACTTACAGGCTCTAACCAATAGTGCAAAAAAGGTGTTAGGTGAACAATAGGTAAGTAAAGAAATAAAACAAAAGTAAAAAGACAGGCTATAAACAGTTGCGAGGCTATAAAAGTAGCGAGGCTACATACAGACACCGGTTAGTCAGGCTGATTGAGGTAGTATGTACATACAGTGGGGCAAAAAAGTATTTAGTCAGCCACCAATTGTGCAAGTTCTCCTACTTAAAAAGATGAGAGAGGCCTGTAATTTTCATCATAGGTACACTTCAACTATGACAGACAAAATTAGAAAAAAAATCCAGAAAACCACATTGTAGAATTTTTTATGAATTGATTTGCAAATTATGGTGGAAAATAAGTATTTGGTCACGTACAAACAAGCAACATTTCTGGCTCTCACAGACCTGTAACCTCTTCTTTAAGAGGCTCCTTTGTCCTCCACTTGTTACCTGTATTAATGGCACCTGTTTGAACTTGTTATCAGTATAAAAGACACATGTCCACAACCTCAAACAGTCACACTCCAAACTCCACTATGGCCAAGACCAAAGAGCTGTCAAAGGACACCAGAAACAAAATTGTAGACCAGCACCAGGCTGGGAAGACTGAATCTGCAATAGGTAAGCAGCTTGGTTTGAAGAAATCAACTGTGGGAGCAATTATTAGGAAATGGAAGACATACAAGACCACTGATAATCTCCCTCGATCTGGGACTCCATGCAAGATCTCACCCCGTGGGGTCAAAATGATCACAAGAACAGTGAGCAAAAATCCCAGAACCACACGGGGGGACCTAGTGAATGACCTGCAGAGAGCTGGGACCAAAGTAACAAAGCCTACCATCAGTAACACACTACGCCGCCAGGGACTCAAATCCTGCAGTGCCAGACGTGTCCCCCTGCTTAAGCCAGCACATGTCCAGGCCCGTCTGAAGTTTGCTAGAGAGCATTTGGATGATCCAGAAGAAGATTGGGAGAATGTCATATGGTCAGATGAAACCAAAATATAACTTTTTGGTAAAAACTCAACTCGTCGTGTTTGGAGGACAAAGAATGCTGAGTTGCATCCAAAGAACACCATACCTACTGTGAAGCATGGGGGTGGAAACATCATGCTTTGGGGCTGTTTTTCTGCAAAGGGACCAGGACGACTGATCCGTGTAAATGAAAGAATGAATGGGGCCATGTATTGTGAGATTTTGAGTGAAAACCTCCTTCCATCAGCAAGGGCATTGAAGATGAAACGTGGCTGGGTCTTTCAGCATGACAATGATCCCAAACACACCGCCCGGGCAAAAAGGAGTGGCTTCGTAAGAAGCATTTCAAGGCCCTGGAGTGGCCTAGCCAGTTTTCAGATCTCAACCCCATAGAAAATCTTTGGAGGGAGTTGAAAGTCCATGTTGCCCAGCAACAGCCCCAAAACATCACTGCTCTTGAGGAGATCTGCATGGAGGAATGGGCCAAAATACCAGCAACAGGGCCTCCCGGGTGGTGCAGTGGTTAAGGGCGCTGTACTGCAGCGCCAGCTGTGCCATCAGAGTTCCTGGGTTCGCGCCCAGGCTCTGTCGTAACCGGCCGCGACCGGGAGGTCCGTGGGGCGACGCACAATTGGCCTAGCGTCGCCCGGGTTAGGGAGGGCTTGGTCGGTAGGGGTGTCCTTGTCTCATCGCGCACCAGCGACTCCTGTGGCGGGCTGGGCGCAGGGTGCGCTAACCAAGGTGGCCAGGTGCACGGTGTTTCCTCCGGCGCATTGGTGCGGCTGGCTTCCGGGTTGGATGCGTGCTGTGTTAAGAAGCAGTGCGGCTTGGTTGGGTTGTGTATCGGAGGACGCATGACTTTCAACCTTCGTCTCTCCCGAGCCCGTACGGGAGTTGTAGCGATGAGACAAGATAGTAGCTACTACAACAATTGGATACCACGAAATTGGGGAGAAAAAGGGGTAAAAATAAGAAAAGAAAAATAAATACCAGCAACAGTGTGTGAAAACCTTGTGAAGACTTACAGAAAACGTTTGACCTCTGTCATTGCCAACTAAGGGTATATAACAAAGTATTGAGATAAACTTTTGTTATTGACCAAATACTTATTTTCCACCATAATTTGCAAATAAATTCATTAAAAATCCTACAATGTGATTTTCTGGATATTTTTTCTAATTTTGTCTGTCATGGTTGAAGTGTACTTATGATGAAAATTACAGGCCGCTCTCATCTTTTTAAGTGGGAGAACTTGCACAATTGGTGGCTGACTAAATACTTTTTTGCCCCACTGTATATATATATACATGACTTTATAGTTTAAGTGACTATGCATATTTGAAAAACAGAGAGTAGCAGCAGTGTAAAAGAGGGCTTGGGGGGGTGGGCACACAATGCTAATATAGTAGCCATTTGATTACGTGTTCAGGAGTCTTATGGCTTGGGGGTAAAAACTGTTGAGAAGCCTTTTTGTCCTAGACTTGTTACTCCGGTACCACTTGCCATGCAGTAGTAGAGAGAACAGTCTATGACTGGGGTGGCTGGGGTCTTTGACAATTTTTAGGGCCTTCCTCTGACACCGCCTGGTGTAGAGGTCCTGGATGGCAGGCAGTTTAGCCCCAGTGATGTACTGGGCCGTATGCACTACCCTCTGTAGTGCCTTGCGGTCAGAGGCCGAGCAATTGCCGTACCAGGCAGTGATGCAACCAGTCAGGATGCTCTCGATGTTGCAGCTGTAGAACCTTTTGAGGATCTCAGGACCCATTCCAAATCTTTTTAGTTTCCTGAGGGGGAATAGGCTTTGTCGTACCCTCTTCATGAATATATTGGTGTGTTTGGACCATTCTAGTTTGTTGGTGATGTGGACACCAAGGAACTTGAAGCTCTCAACCTGCTCCACTACAGCCCCGTCAATGAGAATGGGGGCGTGCTCGGTCCTCCTTTTCCTGTAGTCCACAATCATCTCCTTAGTCTTGGTTACGTTGAGGGATAGGTTGTTATTCTGGCACCACCTGGCCAGGTCTCTGACCTCCTCCCTATAGGCTGTCTCGTCGTTGTCGGTGATCAGGCCTACCACTGCTGTGTCGTCTGCAAACTTAATGATGGTGTTGGAGTCGTGCCTGGCCATGCAGTCGGGGATGAACAGGGAGTACAGGAGGGGACTGAGCACGCACCCCTGCGAGGCTCCAGTGTTAACTGGAAGATGTGTTGCTACCTACCCTGACCAACTGGGGGCAGCCCGTCAGGAAGTCCAGGATCCAGTTGCAGAGGGAGGTGTTTAGTCCCAGGATCCTTAGCTTAGTGATGAGCTTTGAGGCCACTATGGTGTTGAACGCTGAGCTGTACTTAATGAATAGCATTCTCACATAAGTGTTCCTTTTGTCCAGGTGGGAAAGGGCAATGTGGAGTGCAATAGAGATTGCATCATCTGTGGATCTGTTTTCTTTGGGCGGAATGCAAATTGGAGTGTGTCTAGGGTTTCTGGGATAATGGTGTTGATGTGAGCCATGACCAACATTTCAATGCACTTCATGGCTACGGACGTGAGTGCTACAGATCTGTAGTCATTTAGGCAGGTTGCCTTTGTGTTCTTGGGCACAGGGACTATGGTGGTCTGCTTGAAACATGTTGGTATTACAGACTCAATCAGGGACATGTTGAAAATGTCAGTGAAGACACCTGCCAGTTGGTCAGCACATGCCCGGAGCACACGTCCTGGGGGCACGTCCCGTCTGGCATCACAGCCTTGTGTATGTTGACCTGTTTAAATGTCTTACTCACGTCGGCTACGGAGAGCGTGATCACACAGTCGCCCGGAACAGCTGATGCTCTCATGCATGCCCCAGTGTTGCTTGCCTAAGGAGCGAGCATAGAAGTGATTTAGCTCATCTGGTAGGCTCGTGTCACTGGGCAGCTCGCGGCTGTGCTTCGCTTTGTAGTCTGTAATAGTTTGCAAGCCCTACCACATAAGACGAGCGTTGGAGCCGGTGTAGTAAGATTTAATCTTAGCCATGTATTGACTCTTTGCCTGTTTGATGGTTCGTCGCAGGGCATAGCAGGATTTCTTGTAAGCTTCCGGGTTAGAGCCCTGCACCTTGAAAGCGGTAGCTCTAGCCTTTAGCTCAGTGCAAATGTTGCCTGTAATCCATGGCTTCTGGTTGGGGTATGTAAGTACAGTCACTGTGGGGATGATGTCCTCGATGCAGTTATTGATAAAGCCAGTGACTGATGTGGTGTACTCCTCAATGCCATCGGAAGAATCCCGGAACATGTTCCAGTTTGTGATAGCAAAACAGTCCTATAGTTTAGTATCTGCTTCAACTGACCACTTTTTTATAGATCAAGTCACTGGTGCTTCATGCTTTAATTTTTGCTTGTAAGCAGGAATCAGGAGGATAGAGTTGTGGTCGGATTTACCAAATGGAGGGCGAGGGAGAGCTTTGTACGCGTCTGTGTGTGTGGAGTTCCGGTGATCTCAAAAAATGTTCCCCTCTGGTTGCACATTTAAAATGTTGATAGAAATTTGGTAGAACTGATTTAAGTTTAAATTCTCCGGCCACTAGGAGCGCTGCCTCTGGGTGAGTGGTTTCCTGTTTGCTTATTTCCTTATACAGCTGACTGAGTGCGGTCTTAGTGCCAGCATCTGTCTGTGGTGGTAAATAAACAGCCACGAAAAGTATAGCTGAAAACTCTCTAGGCATTTAGTGTGGCCTGCAATTTATCACAATATACTCTACTTCAGGCGAGCAAAATCTAGAGACGTCCTTAGATTTCATGCACCAGATTTTGTTTACAAATATGCACAGACCACCCCCCCTATCTTGCCTGGGGCAGCGTATATCCCTCTAGCTGAATATCCATGTCGTCATTCAGCCACGATTCCGTGAAACATCGAATATTACAGTTTTTGATGTCCCATTGGATAGGATATTCGTGATCGTACCTCGTCTAATTTATTGTCCAATGATTGCATGTTGGCGAGTAGTATTGAAGGTAACGGCAGCTTTCCCAGTCGCCTTTTCCGGGTCCTGACCAGTTATCCGGCTCTTTGTCCTCTGTACCTGCGTCGCTTCCTCTTGCAAATAACAGGGATGTCGGCCCTGTGGGGTGTTTGGAGAATGTCTTGTGCGTCGTCCTTGTTGTAAAAAAATTCTAATCCAAGTCTAATCCAAGGTGAGTGATCACTGTCCTGATATCCAGAAGCTCTTTTTTGCCGTAAGATACGGTTGCAGAAACATTATGTATAAAATAAGTTACAAAAAACGCGAGAAAAACACATAATTACACAATTGGTTGGGCACCAGTAAAACTACTGCCATTCCTTCCCGCGCCATTTAA